>NC_142270.1:1504519-1805423 GCF_052056855.1 Sturnus vulgaris | reverse complement strand
ACAATTTCAGTTCAAGGCTTGAGCTCACAATGCCAGTTAGGAATCACAATTGCAGTTCAAGGCTTGAGGTCCCAATTGCAGTCTGAGCTCACAATGCCAGTTAGGAATCACAATTGCAGTTCAAGGCTTGAGGTCACAATGCCAGTTAGGAATCACAATTGCAGTTCAAGGCTTGAGGTCACAATTCCAGTTAGGAATCATAATTGCAGTTCAAGGCTTGAGGTCACAATGCCAGTTTGGAATCATAATTACAGTTCAAGGCTTGAGGTCACAATTCCAGTGAGGAATCAGAATTGCAGTTCAAGGCTTGATGTCACAATGCCAGTTAGGAATCACAATTGCAGTTCAAGGCTTGAGGTCACAATGCCAGTTTGGAATTACAATTTCAGTTCAAGGCTTGAGCTCACAATGCCAGTTAGGAATCACAATTGCAGTTCAAGGCTTGAGGTCACAATTGCAGTCTGAGCTCACAATGCCAGTTAGGAATCACAATTGCAGTTCAAGGCTTGAGGTCCCAATTGCAGTCTGAGCTCACAATGCCAGTTAGGAATCACAATTGCAGTTCAAGGCTTGAGGTCACAATGCCAGTTAGGAATCACAATTGCAGTTCAAGGCTTGAGGTCACAATTGCAGTCTGAGCTCACAATGCCACTTAGGAATCACAATTGCAGTTCAAGGCTTGAGCTCACAATGCCAGTTTGGAATCACAATTGCAGTTCAAGGCTTGAGGTCAAAATTCCAGTGAGGAATCACAATTGCAGTTCAAGGCTTGATGTCACAATTCTAGTTAGGAATCACAATTGCAGTTCAAGGCTTGAGGTCCCAATTGCAGTCTGAGCTCACAATGCCAGTTAGGAATCACAATTGCAGTTCAAGGCTTGAGGTCCCAATTGCAGTCTGAGCTCACAATGCCAGTTAGGAATCACAATTGCAGTTCAAGGCTTGAGGTCACAATTCTTGTTAGGAATCATAATTGCAGTTCAAGGCTTGAGGTCACAATGCCAGTTTGGAATCATAATTGCAGTTCAAGGCTTGAGGTCACAATTCCAGTGAGGAATCAGAATTGCAGTTCAAGGCTTGAGGTCACAATGCCAGTTTGGAATCACAATTGCAGTTCAAGGCTTGAGCTCACAATGCCAGTTAGGAATCACAATTGCAGTTCAAGGCTTGAGGTCCCAATTGCAGTCTGAGCTCACAATGCCAGTTAGGAATCACAATTGCAGTTCAAGGCTTGAGGTCCCAATTGCAGTCTGAGCTCATAATGCCAGTTAGGAATCACAATTGCAGTTCAAGGCTTGAGGTCACAATTGCAGTCTGAGCTCACAATGCCAGTTAGGAATCACAATTGCAGTTCAAGGCTTGAGCTCACAATGCCAGTTTGGAATCACAATTGCAGTTCAAGGCTTGAGGTCAAAATTCCAGTGAGGAATCACAATTGCAGTTCAAGGCTTGAGGTCACAATTGCAGTCTGAGCTCACAATGCCAGTTAGGAATCACAATTGCAGTTCAAGGCTTGATGTCACAATGCCAGTTACGAATCACAATTGCAGTTCAAGGCTTGAGGTCAAAATTCCAGTGAGGAATCACAATTGCAGTTCAAGGCTTGATGTCACAATTCTAGTTAGGAATCAGAATTGCAGTTCAAGGCTTGAGGTCACAATGCCAGTTTGGAATCATAATTGCAGTTCAAGGCTTGAGCTCACAATGCCAGTTAGGAATCACAATTGCAGTTCAAGGCTTGAGGTCACAATTGCAGTCTGAGCTCACAATGCCAGTTAGGAATCACAATTGCAGTTCAAGGCTTGATGTCACAATGCCAGTTAGGAATCACAATTGCAGTTCAAGGCTTGAGGTCATAATGCCAGTTAGGAATCACAATTGCAGTTCAAGGCTTGGGGTCATAATTGCAGTCTGAGCTCACAATGCCAGTTAGGAATCACAATTGCAGTTCAAGGCTTGATGTCACAATGCCAGTTAGGAATCACAATTGCATTTCAAGGCTTGAGGTCATAATGCCAGTTAGGAATCACAATTGCAGTTCAAGGCTTGAGGTCATAATTGCAGTCTGAGCTCACAATGGCAGTTTGGAATCACAATTTCAGTTCAAGGCTTGAGGTCACAATTGCAGTCTGAGCTCACAATGGCAGTTTGGAATCACAATTGCAGTTCAAGGCTTGAGGTCACAATGCCAGTTTGGAATCATAATTGCAGTTCAAGGCTTGAGGTCACAATTCCAGTGAGGAATCACAATTGCAGTTCAAGGCTTGACGTCACAATGCCAGTTTGGAATCACAATTGCAGTTTAAGGCTTGAGGTCACAATTGCAGTCTGAGCTCACAATGCCAGTTAGGAATCACAATTGCAGTTCAAGGCTTGAGGTCACAATTGCAGTCTGAGCTCACAATGGCAGTTTGGAATCACAATTTCAGTTCAAGGCTTGAGGTCACAATTGCAGTCTGAGCTCACAATGGCAGTTTGGAATCACAATTGCAGTTCAAGGCTTGAGGTCACAATTGCAGTCTGAGCTCACAATGCCAGTTTGGAATCACAATTGCAATTCAATGCTTGAGCTCACAGTTCCAGTTAGGAATCACAATTGCAGTTCAAGGCTTGAGGTCACAATTGCAGTCTGAGCTCACAATGCCAGTTAGGAATCACAATTGCAGTTCAAGGCTTGAGGTCACAATGTCAGTTAGGAATCACAATTGCAGTTCAAGGCTTGAGGTCACAATTGCAGTCTGAGCTCACAATGCCAGTTAGGAATCACAATTGCATTTCAAGTCTTGAGGTCACAATTGCAGTCTGAGCTCACAATGCCAGTTAGGAATCACAATTGCAGTTCAAGGCTTGAGGTCACAATGCCAGTTAGGAATCACAATTGCAGTTCAAGGCTTTAGGTCACAATTCCAGTTAGGAATCACAATTGCAGTTCAAGGCTTGATGTCACAATGCCAGTTAGGAATCACAATTGCAGTTCAAGGCTTGAGGTCACAATGCCAGTTAGGAATCACAATTGCAGTTCAAGGCTTGAGGTCACAATGCCAGTTTGGAATCACAATTGCAGTTCAAGGCTCGATGTCACAATGCCAGTTAGGAATCACAATTGCAGTTCAAGGCTTTAGGTCACAATTTCAGTTAGGAATCACAATTGCAGTTCAAGGCTTGATGTCACAATGCCAGTTAGGAATCACAATTGCAGTTCAAGGCTTGAGGTCACAATGCCAGTTTGGAGTCACAATTGCATTTCAAGGCTTGAGCTCACAATGGCAGTTTGGAATCACAATTGCAGTTCAAGGCTTGAGGTCACAATTGCAGTCTGAGCTCACAATGCCAGTTAGGAATCACAATTGCAGTTCAAGGCTTGAGGTCACAATTGCAGTCTGAGCTCACAATGCCAGTTAGGAATCACAATTGCAGTTCAAGGCTTGAGGTCACAATTGCAGTCTGAGCTCACAATGGCAGTTAGGAATGACAATTTCAGTTCAAGGCTTGAGGTCACAATGCCAGTGATCAATCACAATTGCAGTTCAAGGCTTGATGTCACAATGCCAGTTAGGAATCACAATTTCAGTTCAAGGCTTGAGGTCACAATTGCAGTCTGAGCTCACAATGCCAGTTAGGAATCACAATTGCAGTTCAAGGCTTGAGGTCACAATTGCAGTCTGAGCTCACAATGGCAGTTTGGAATCACAATTGCAGTTCAAGGCTTGAGGTCACAATTCCAGTCTGAGCTCACAATGCCAGTTAGGAATCACAATTGCAGTTCAAGGCTTGAGGTCACAATTGCAGTCTGAGCTCACAATGCCAGTTTGGAATCACAATTGCAGTTCAAGGCTTGAGGTCACAATTGCAGTCTGAGCTCACAATGCCAGTTAGGAATCACAATTGCAGTTGAAGGCTTGATGTCACAATGCCAGTTAGGAATCACAATTGCAGTTCAAAGCTTGAGGTCATAATGCCAGTTAGGAATCACAATTGCAGTTCAAGGCTTGAGGTCATAATTGCAGTCTGAGCTCACAATGCCAGTTAGGAATCACAATTGCAGTTGAAGGCTTGATGTCACAATGCCAATTAGGAATCACAATTGCAGTTCAAGGCTTGAGGTCACAATGTCAGTTAGGAATCATAATTGCATTTCAAGGCTTGAGGTCATAATGCCAGTTAGGAATCACAATTGCAGTTCAAGGCTTGAGGTCATAATTGCAGACTGAGCTCACAATGCCAGTTAGGAATCACAATTGCAGTTCAAGGCTTGAGGTCACAATGCCAGTTAGGAATCACAATTGCAGTTCAAGGCTTGAGGTCCCAATTGCAGTCTGAGCTCACAATGCCAGTTAGGAATCACAATTGCAGTTCAAGACTTGAGGTCACAATGCCAGTTTGGAATCATAATTGCAGTTCAAGGCTTGAGGTCACAATTCCAGTGAGGAATCAGAATTGCAGTTCAAGGCTTGAGGTCACAATGCCAGTTTGGAATCACAATTGCAGTTCAAGGCTTGAGGTCACAATGCCAGTGAGGAATCACAATTGCAGTTCAAGGCTTGAGGTCACAATTGCAGTCTGAGCTCACAATGCCAGTTAGGAATCACAATTGCAGTTCAAGGCTTGAGGTCACAATTGCAGTCTGAGCTCACAATGCCAGTTAGGAATCACAATTGCAGTTCAAGGCTTGATGTCACAATGCCAATTAGGAATCACAATTGCAGTTCAAGGCTTGGGGTCATAATTGCAGTCTGAGCTCACAATGCCAGTTAGGAATCACAATTGCAGTTGAAGGCTTGATGTCACAACGCCAGTTAGGAATCATAATTGCATTTCAAGGCTTGAGGTCATAATGCCAGTTAGGAATCACAATTGCAGTTCAAGGCTTGAGGTCATAATTGCAGTCTGAGCTCACAATGCCAGTTAGGAATCACAATTGCAGTTCAAGGCTTGAGGTCCCAATTGCAGTCTGAGCTCACAATGCCAGTTAGGAATCACAATTGCAGTTCAAGGCTTGAGGTCACAATGCCAGTTTGGAATCATATTTGCAGTTCAAGGCTTGAGGTCACAATTCCAGTGAGGAATCACAATTGCAGTTCAAGGCTTGACGTCACAATGCCAGTTTGGAATCACAATTGCAGTTTAAGGCTTGAGGTCACAATTGCAGTCCGAGCTCACAATGCCAGTTAGGAATCACAATTGCAGTTCAAGGCTTGATGTCACAATGCCAGTTAGGAATCACAATTGCAGTTCAAGGCTTGAGGTCATAATGCCAGTTAGGAATCACAATTGCAGTTCAAGGCTTGAGGTCATAATTGCAGTCTGAGCTCACAATGCCAGTTAGGAATCACAATTGCAGTTGAAGGCTTGATGTCACAATGCCAATTAGGAATCACAATTGCAGTTCAAGGATTGAGGTCATAATTGCAGTCTGAGCTCACAATGCCAGTTAGGAATCACAATTGCAGTTGAAGGCTTGATGTCACAACGCCAGTTAGGAATCATAATTGCATTTCAAGGCTTGAGGTCATAATGCCAGTTAGGAATCACAATTGCAGTTCAAGGCTTGAGGTCACAATTCTTGTTAGGAATCATAATTGCAGTTCAAGGCTTGAGGTCACAATGCCAGTTTGGAATCATAATTGCAGTTCAAGGCTTGAGGTCACAATGCCAGTTTGGAATCACAATTGCAGTTCAAGGCTTGAGGTCACAATGCCAGTTAGGAATTACAATTTCAGTTCAAGGCTTGAGCTCACAATGCCAGTTAGGAATCACAATTGCAGTTCAAGGCTTGAGGTCCCAATTGCAGTCTGAGCTCACAATGCCAGTTAGGAATCACAATTGCAGTTCAAGGCTTGAGGTCCCAATTGCAGTCTGAGCTCATAATGCCAGTTAGGAATCACAATTGCAGTTCAAGGCTTGAGGTCACAATTGCAGTCTGAGCTCACAATGCCAGTTAGGAATCACAATTGCAGTTCAAGGCTTGAGCTCACAATGCCAGTTTGGAATCACAATTGCAGTTCAAGGCTTGAGGTCAAAATTCCAGTGAGGAATCACAATTGCAGTTCAAGGCTTGAGGTCACAATTGCAGTCTGAGCTCACAATGCCAGTTAGGAATCACAATTGCAGTTCAAGGCTTGAGCTCACAATGCCAGTTTGGAATCACAATTGCAGTTCAAGGCTTGAGGTCAAAATTCCAGTGAGGAATCACAATTGCAGTTCAAGGCTTGATGTCACAATTCTAGTTAGGAATCACAATTGCAGTTCAAGGCTTGAGGTCACAATGCCAGTTTGGAATCATAATTGCAGTTCAAGGCTTGAGGTCACAATGCCAGTGAGGAATCACAATTGCAGTTCAAGGCTTGAGGTCACAATTGCAGTCTGAGCTCACAATGCCAGTTAGGAATCACAATTGCAGTTCAAGGCTTGAGGTCACAATTGCAGTCTGAGCTCACAATGCCAGTTAGGAATCACAATTGCAGTTCAAGGCTTGATGTCACAATGCCAGTTAGGAATCACAATTGCAGTTCAAGGCTTGAGGTCATAATGCCAGTTAGGAATCACAATTGCAGTTCAAGGCTTGAGGTCATAATTGCAGTCTGAGCTCACAATGCCAGTTAGGAATCACAATTGCAGTTGAAGGCTTGATGTCACAATGCCAATTAGGAATCACAATTGCAGTTCAAGGCTTGGGGTCATAATTGCAGTCTGAGCTCACAATGCCAGTTAGGAATCACAATTGCAGTTGAAGGCTTGATGTCACAACGCCAGTTAGGAATCATAATTGCATTTCAAGGCTTGAGGTCATAATGCCAGTTAGGAATCACAATTGCAGTTCAAGGCTTGAGGTCATAATTGCAGTCTGAGCTCACAATGCCAGTTAGGAATCACAATTGCAGTTCAAGGCTTGAGGTCCCAATTGCAGTCTGAGCTCACAATGCCAGTTAGGAATCACAATTGCAGTTCAAGGCTTGAGGTCACAATGCCAGTTTGGAATCATAATTGCAGTTCAAGGCTTGAGGTCACAATTCCAGTGAGGAATCACAATTGCAGTTCAAGGCTTGACGTCACAATGCCAGTTTGGAATCACAATTGCAGTTTAAGGCTTGAGGTCACAATTGCAGTCTGAGCTCACAATGCCAGTTAGGAATCACAATTGCAGTTCAAGGCTTGATGTCACAATGCCAGTTAGGAATCACAATTGCAGTTCAAGGCTTGAGGTCATAATTGCAGTCTGAGCTCACAATGCCAGTTAGGAATCACAATTGCAGTTGAAGGCTTGATGTCACAATGCCAATTAGGAATCACAATTGCAGTTCAAGGCTTCAGGTCATAATTGCAGTCTGAGCTCACAATGCCAGTTAGGAATCACAATTGCAGTTGAAGGCTTGATGTCACAACGCCAGTTAGGAATCATAATTGCATTTCAAGGCTTGAGGTCATAATGCCAGTTAGGAATCACAATTGCAGTTCAAGGCTTGAGGTCATAATTGCAGTCTGAGCTCACAATGCCAGTTAGGAATCACAATTGCAGTTCAAGGCTTGAGGTCCCAATTGCAGTCTGAGCTCACAATGCCAGTTAGGAATCACAATTGCAGTTCAAGGCTTGAGGTCACAATGCCAGTTTGGAATCATAATTGTAGTTCAAGGCTTGATGTCACAATTCCAGTGAGGAATCACAATTGCAGTTCAAGGCTTGACGTCACAATGCCAGTTTGGAATCACAATTGCAGTTTAAGGCTTGAGGTCACAATTGCAGTCTGAGCTCACAATGCCAGTTAGGAATCACAATTGCAGTTCAAGGCTTGAGGTCACAATTGCAGTCTGAGCTCACAATGGCAGTTTGGAATCACAATTTCAGTTCAAGGCTTGAGGTCACAATTGCAGTCTGAGCTCACAATGGCAGTTTGGAATCACAATTGCACTTCAAGGCTTGAGGTCACAATTGCAGTCTGAGCTCACAATGCCAGTTTGGAATCACAATTGCAATTCAATGCTTGAGCTCACAGTTCCAGTTAGGAATCACAATTGCAGTTCAAGGCTTGAGGTCACAATTGCAGTCTGAGCTCACAATGCCAGTTAGGAATCACAATTGCAGTTCAAGGCTTGAGGTCACAATGTCAGTTAGGAATCACAATTGCAGTTCAAGGCTTGAGGTCACAATTGCAGTCTGAGCTCACAATGCCAGTTAGGAATCACAATTGCATTTCAAGTCTTGAGGTCACAATTGCAGTCTGAGCTCACAATGCCAGTTAGGAATCACAATTGCAGTTCAAGGCTTGAGGTCACAATGCCAGTTAGGAATCACAATTGCAGTTCAAGGCTTTAGGTCACAATTCCAGTTAGGAATCACAATTGCAGTTCAAGGCTTGAGGTCACAATGCCAGTTTGGAATCACAATTGCAGTTCAAGGCTCGATGTCACAATGCCAGTTAGGAATCACAATTGCAGTTCAAGGCTTTAGGTCACAATTTCAGTTAGGAATCACAATTGCAGTTCAAGGCTTGATGTCACAATGCCAGTTAGGAATCACAATTGCAGTTCAAGGCTTGAGGTCACAATGCCAGTTTGGAGTCACAATTGCATTTCAAGGCTTGAGCTCACAATGGCAGTTTGGAATCACAATTGCAGTTCAAGGCTTGAGGTCACAATTGCAGTCTGAGCTCACAATGCCAGTTAGGAATCACAATTGCAGTTCAAGGCTTGAGGTCACAATTGCAGTCTGAGCTCACAATGGCAGTTAGGAATGACAATTTCAGTTCAAGGCTTGAGGTCACAATGCCAGTGATCAATCACAATTGCAGTTCAAGGCTTGATGTCACAATGCCAGTTAGGAATCACAATTTCAGTTCAAGGCTTGAGGTCACAATTGCAGTCTGAGCTCACAATGCCAGTTAGGAATCACAATTGCAGTTCAAGGCTTGAGGTCACAATTGCAGTCTGAGCTCACAATGCCAGTTTGGAATCACAATTGCAGTTCAAGGCTTGAGGTCACAATTGCAGTCTGAGCTCACAATGCCAGTTAGGAATCACAATTGCAGTTGAAGGCTTGATGTCACAATGCCAGTTAGGAATCACAATTGCAGTTCAAAGCTTGAGGTCATAATGCCAGTTAGGAATCACAATTGCAGTTCAAGGCTTGAGGTCATAATTGCAGTCTGAGCTCACAATGCCAGTTAGGAATCACAATTGCAGTTGAAGGCTTGATGTCACAATGCCAATTAGGAATCACAATTGCAGTTCAAGGCTTGAGGTCATAATTGCAGTCTGAGCTCACAATGCCAGTTAGGAATCACAATTGCAGTTCAAGGCTTGAGGTCACAATGTCAGTTAGGAATCATAATTGCATTTCAAGGCTTGAGGTCATAATGCCAGTTAGGAATCACAATTGCAGTTCAAGGCTTGAGGTCATAATTGCAGACTGAGCTCACAATGCCAGTTAGGAATCACAATTGCAGTTCAAGTCTTGAGGTCACAATGCCAGTTAGGAATCACAATTGCAGTTCAAGGCTTGAGGTCCCAATTGCAGTCTGAGCTCACAATGCCAGTTAGGAATCACAATTGCAGTTCAAGGCTTGAGGTCACAATGCCAGTTTGGAGTCACAATTGCATTTCAAGGCTTGAGCTCACAATGGCAGTTTGGAATCACAATTGCAGTTCAAGGCTTGAGGTCACAATTGCAGTCTGAGCTCACAATGCCAGTTAGGAATCACAATTGCAGTTCAAGGCTTGAGGTCACAATTGCAGTCTGAGCTCACAATGCCAGTTAGGAATCACAATTGCAGTTCAAGGCTTGAGGTCACAATTGCAGTCTGAGCTCACAATGGCAGTTAGGAATGACAATTTCAGTTCAAGGCTTGAGGTCACAATGCCAGTGATCAATCACAATTGCAGTTCAAGGCTTGATGTCACAATGCCAGTTAGGAATCACAATTTCAGTTCAAGGCTTGAGGTCACAATTGCAGTCTGAGCTCACAATGCCAGTTAGGAATCACAATTGCAGTTCAAGGCTTGAGGTCACAATTGCAGTCTGAGCTCACAATGGCAGTTTGGAATCACAATTGCAGTTCAAGGCTTGAGGTCACAATTCCAGTCTGAGCTCACAATGCCAGTTAGGAATCACAATTGCAGTTCAAGGCTTGAGGTCACAATTGCAGTCTGAGCTCACAATGCCAGTTAGGAATCACAATTGCAGTTCAAAGCTTGAGGTCATAATGCCAGTTAGGAATCACAATTGCAGTTCAAGGCTTGAGGTCATAATTGCAGTCTGAGCTCACAATGCCAGTTAGGAATCACAATTGCAGTTGAAGGCTTGATGTCACAATGCCAATTAGGAATCACAATTGCAGTTCAAGGCTTGAGGTCACAATGTCAGTTAGGAATCATAATTGCATTTCAAGGCTTGAGGTCATAATGCCAGTTAGGAATCACAATTGCAGTTCAAGGCTTGAGGTCATAATTGCAGACTGAGCTCACAATGCCAGTTAGGAATCACAATTGCAGTTCAAGGCTTGAGGTCACAATGCCAGTTAGGAATCACAATTGCAGTTCAAGGCTTGAGGTCCCAATTGCAGTCTGAGCTCACAATGCCAGTTAGGAATCACAATTGCAGTTCAAGACTTGAGGTCACAATGCCAGTTTGGAATCATAATTGCAGTTCAAGGCTTGAGGTCACAATTCCAGTGAGGAATCAGAATTGCAGTTCAAGGCTTGAGGTCACAATGCCAGTTAGGAATCACAATTGCAGTTCAAGGCTTGAGGTCACAATGCCAGTGAGGAATCACAATTGCAGTTCAAGGCTTGAGGTCACAATTGCAGTCTGAGCTCACAATGCCAGTTAGGAATCACAATTGCAGTTCAAGGCTTGAGGTCACAATTGCAGTCTGAGCTCACAATGCCAGTTAGGAATCACAATTGCAGTTCAAGGCTTGATGTCACAATGCCAATTAGGAATCACAATTGCAGTTCAAGGCCTGGGGTCATAATTGCAGTCTGAGCTCACAATGCCAGTTAGGAATCACAATTGCAGTTGAAGGCTTGATGTCACAACGCCAGTTAGGAATCATAATTGCATTTCAAGGCTTGAGGTCATAATGCCAGTTAGGAATCACAATTGCAGTTCAAGGCTTGAGGTCATAATTGCAGTCTGAGCTCACAATGCCAGTTAGGAATCACAATTGCAGTTCAAGGCTTGAGGTCCCAATTGCAGTCTGAGCTCACAATGCCAGTTAGGAATCACAATTGCAGTTCAAGGCTTGAGGTCACAATGCCAGTTTGGAATCATATTTGCAGTTCAAGGCTTGAGGTCACAATTCCAGTGAGGAATCACAATTGCAGTTCAAGGCTTGACGTCACAATGCCAGTTTGGAATCACAATTGCAGTTTAAGGCTTGAGGTCACAATTGCAGTCCGAGCTCACAATGCCAGTTAGGAATCACAATTGCAGTTCAAGGCTTGATGTCACAATGCCAGTTAGGAATCACAATTGCAGTTCAAGGCTTGAGGTCATAATGCCAGTTAGGAATCACAATTGCAGTTCAAGGCTTGAGGTCATAATTGCAGTCTGAGCTCACAATGCCAGTTAGGAATCACAATTGCAGTTGAAGGCTTGATGTCACAATGCCAATTAGGAATCACAATTGCAGTTCAAGGATTGAGGTCATAATTGCAGTCTGAGCTCACAATGCCAGTTAGGAATCACAATTGCAGTTGAAGGCTTGATGTCACAACGCCAGTTAGGAATCATAATTGCATTTCAAGGCTTGAGGTCATAATGCCAGTTAGGAATCACAATTGCAGTTCAAGGCTTGAGGTCACAATTCTTGTTAGGAATCATAATTGCAGTTCAAGGCTTGAGGTCACAATGCCAGTTTGGAATCATAATTGCAGTTCAAGGCTTGAGGTCACAATGCCAGTTTGGAATCACAATTGCAGTTCAAGGCTTGAGGTCACAATGCCAGTTAGGAATTACAATTTCAGTTCAAGGCTTGAGCTCACAATGCCAGTTAGGAATCACAATTGCAGTTCAAGGCTTGAGGTCCCAATTGCAGTCTGAGCTCACAATGCCAGTTAGGAATCACAATTGCAGTTCAAGGCTTGAGGTCCCAATTGCAGTCTGAGCTCATAATGCCAGTTAGGAATCACAATTGCAGTTCAAGGCTTGAGGTCACAATTGCAGTCTGAGCTCACAATGCCAGTTAGGAATCACAATTGCAGTTCAAGGCTTGAGCTCACAATGCCAGTTTGGAATCACAATTGCAGTTCAAGGCTTGAGGTCAAAATTCCAGTGAGGAATCACAATTGCAGTTCAAGGCTTGAGGTCACAATTGCAGTCTGAGCTCACAATGCCAGTTAGGAATCACAATTGCAGTTCAAGGCTTGAGCTCACAATGCCAGTTTGGAATCACAATTGCAGTTCAAGGCTTGAGGTCAAAATTCCAGTGAGGAATCACAATTGCAGTTCAAGGCTTGATGTCACAATTCTAGTTAGGAATCACAATTGCAGTTCAAGGCTTGAGGTCACAATGCCAGTTTGGAATCATAATTGCAGTTCAAGGCTTGAGGTCACAATGCCAGTGAGGAATCACAATTGCAGTTCAAGGCTTGAGGTCACAATTGCAGTCTGAGCTCACAATGCCAGTTAGGAATAACAATTGCAGTTCAAGGCTTGAGGTCACAATTGCAGTCTGAGCTCACAATGCCAGTTAGGAATCACAATTGCAGTTCAAGGCTTGATGTCACAATGCCAGTTAGGAATCACAATTGCAGTTCAAGGCTTGAGGTCATAATGCCAGTTAGGAATCACAATTGCAGTTCAAGGCTTGAGGTCATAATTGCAGTCTGAGCTCACAATGCCAGTTAGGAATCACAATTGCAGTTGAAGGCTTGATGTCACAATGCCAATTAGGAATCACAATTGCAGTTCAAGGCTTGGGGTCATAATTGCAGTCTGAGCTCACAATGCCAGTTAGGAATCACAATTGCAGTTGAAGGCTTGATGTCACAACGCCAGTTAGGAATCATAATTGCATTTCAAGGCTTGAGGTCATAATGCCAGTTAGGAATCACAATTGCAGTTCAAGGCTTGAGGTCATAATTGCAGTCTGAGCTCACAATGCCAGTTAGGAATCACAATTGCAGTTCAAGGCTTGAGGTCCCAATTGCAGTCTGAGCTCACAATGCCAGTTAGGAATCACAATTGCAGTTCAAGGCTTGAGGTCACAATGCCAGTTTGGAATCATAATTGCAGTTCAAGGCTTGAGGTCACAATTCCAGTGAGGAATCACAATTGCAGTTCAAGGCTTGACGTCACAATGCCAGTTTGGAATCACAATTGCAGTTTAAGGCTTGAGGTCACAATTGCAGTCTGAGCTCACAATGCCAGTTAGGAATCACAATTGCAGTTCAAGGCTTGATGTCACAATGCCAGTTAGGAATCACATTGCAGTTCAAGGCTTGAGGTCATAATGCCAGTTAGGAATCACAATTGCAGTTCAAGGCTTGAGGTCATAATTGCAGTCTGAGCTCACAATGCCAGTTAGGAATCACAATTGCAGTTGAAGGCTTGATGTCACAATGCCAATTAGGAATCACAATTGCAGTTCAAGGCTTCAGGTCATAATTGCAGTCTGAGCTCACAATGCCAGTTAGGAATCACAATTGCAGTTGAAGGCTTGATGTCACAACGCCAGTTAGGAATCATAATTGCATTTCAAGGCTTGAGGTCATAATGCCAGTTAGGAATCACAATTGCAGTTCAAGGCTTGAGGTCATAATTGCAGTCTGAGCTCACAATGCCAGTTAGGAATCACAATTGCAGTTCAAGGCTTGAGGTCCCAATTGCAGTCTGAGCTCACAATGCCAGTTAGGAATCACAATTGCAGTTCAAGGCTTGAGGTCACAATGCCAGTTTGGAATCATAATTGTAGTTCAAGGCTTGAGGTCACAATTCCAGTGAGGAATCACAATTGCAGTTCAAGGCTTGACGTCACAATGCCAGTTTGGAATCACAATTGCAGTTTAAGGCTTGAGGTCACAATTGCAGTCTGAGCTCACAATGCCAGTTAGGAATCACAATTGCAGTTCAAGGCTTGAGGTCACAATTGCAGTCTGAGCTCACAATGGCAGTTTGGAATCACAATTTCAGTTCAAGGCTTGAGGTCACAATTGCAGTCTGAGCTCACAATGGCAGTTTGGAATCACAATTGCACTTCAAGGCTTGAGGTCACAATTGCAGTCTGAGCTCACAATGCCAGTTTGGAATCACAATTGCAATTCAATGCTTGAGCTCACAGTTCCAGTTAGGAATCACAATTGAAGTTCAAGGCTTGAGGTCACAATTGCAGTCTGAGCTCACAATGCCAGTTAGGAATCACAATTGCAGTTCAAGGCTTGAGGTCCCAATTGCAGTCTGAGCTCACAATGCCAGTTAGGAATCACAATTGCAGTTCAAGGCTTGAGGTCACAATGCCAGTTAGGAATCACAATTGCAGTTCAAGGCTTGAGCTCACAATGCCAGTTTGGAATCACAATTGCAGTTCAAGGCTTGAGGTCAAAATTCCAGTGAGGAATCACAATTGCAGTTCAAGGCTTGATGTCACAATTCTAGTTAGGAATCACAATTGCAGTTCAAGGCTTGAGGTCCCAATTGCAGTCTGCGCTCACAATGCCAGTTAGGAATCACAATTGCAGTTCAAGGCTTGAGGTCACAATTCTTGTTAGGAATCATAATTGCAGTTCAAGGCTTGAGGTCACAATGCCAGTTTGGAATCATAATTGCAGTTCAAGGCTTGAGGTCACAATTCCAGTGAGGAATCAGAATTGCAGTTCAAGGCTTGAGGTCACAATGCCAGTTTGGAATCACAATTGCAGTTCAAGGCTTGAGGTCACAATGCCAGTTAGGAATTACAATTTCAGTTCAAGGCTTGAGCTCACAATGCCAGTTAGGAATCACAATTGCAGTTCAAGGCTTGAGGTCCCAATTGCAGTCTGAGCTCACAATGCCAGTTAGGAATCACAATTGCAGTTCAAGGCTTGAGGTCCCAATTGCAGTCTGAGCTCATAATGCCAGTTAGGAATCACAATTGCAGTTCAAGGCTTGAGGTCACAATTGCAGTCTGAGCTCACAATGCCAGTTAGGAATCACAATTGCAGTTCAAGGCTTGAGCTCACAATGCCAGTTTGGAATCACAATTGCAGTTCAAGGCTTGAGGTCAAAATTCCAGTGAGGAATCACAATTGCAGTTCAAGGCTTGAGGTCACAATTGCAGTCTGAGCTCACAATGCCAGTTAGGAATCACAATTGCAGTTCAAGGCTTGATGTCACAATGCCAGTTACGAATCACAATTGCAGTTCAAGGCTTGAGGTCAAAATTCCAGTGAGGAATCACAATTGCAGTTCAAGGCTTGATGTCACAATTCTAGTTAGGAATCACAATTGCAGTTCAAGGCTTGAGGTCACAATGCCAGTTTGGAATCATAATTGCAGTTCAAGGCTTGAGCTCACAATGCCAGTTAGGAATCACAATTGCAGTTCAAGGCTTGAGGTCACAATTGCAGTCTGAGCTCACAATGCCAGTTAGGAATCACAATTGCAGTTCAAGGCTTGATGTCACAATGCCAGTTAGGAATCACAATTGCAGTTCAAGGCTTGAGGTCATAATGCCAGTTAGGAATCACAATTGCAGTTCAAGGCTTGAGGTCATAATTGCAGTCTGAGCTCACAATGCCAGTTAGGAATCACAATTGCAGTTGAAGGCTTGATGTCACAATGCCAATTAGGAATCACAATTGCAGTTCAAGGCTTGGGGTCATAATTGCAGTCTGAGCTCACAATGCCAGTTAGGAATCACAATTGCAGTTGAAGGCTTGATGTCACAACGCCAGTTAGGAATCATAATTGCATTTCAAGGCTTGAGGTCATAATGCCAGTTAGGAATCACAATTGCAGTTCAAGGCTTGAGGTCATAATTGCAGTCTGAGCTCACAATGGCAGTTTGGAATCACAATTTCAGTTCAAGGCTTGAGGTCACAATTGCAGTCTGAGCTCACAATGGCAGTTTGGAATCACAATTGCAGTTCAAGGCTTGAGGTCACAATGCCAGTTTGGAATCATAATTGCAGTTCAAGGCTTGAGGTCACAATTCCAGTGAGGAATCACAATTGCAGTTCAAGGCTTGACGTCACAATGCCAGTTTGGAATCACAATTGCAGTTTAAGGCTTGAGGTCACAATTGCAGTCTGAGCTCACAATGCCAGTTAGGAATCACAATTGCAGTTCAAGGCTTGAGGTCACAATTGCAGTCTGAGCTCACAATGGCAGTTTGGAATCACAATTTCAGTTCAAGGCTTGAGGTCACAATTGCAGTCTGAGCTCACAATGGCAGTTTGGAATCACAATTGCAGTTCAAGGCTTGAGGTCACAATTGCAGTCTGAGCTCACAATGCCAGTTTGGAATCACAATTGCAATTCAATGCTTGAGCTCACAGTTCCAGTTAGGAATCACAATTGCAGTTCAAGGCTTGAGGTCACAATTGCAGTCTGAGCTCACAATGCCAGTTAGGAATCACAATTGCAGTTCAAGGCTTGAGGTCACAATGTCAGTTAGGAATCACAATTGCAGTTCAAGGCTTGAGGTCACAATTGCAGTCTGAGCTCACAATGCCAGTTAGGAATCACAATTGCATTTCAAGTCTTGAGGTCACAATTGCAGTCTGAGATCACAATGCCAGTTAGGAATCACAATTGCAGTTCAAGGCTTGAGGTCACAATGCCAGTTAGGAATCACAATTGCAGTTCAAGGCTTTAGGTCACAATTCCAGTTAGGAATCACAATTGCAGTTCAAGGCTTGATGTCACAATGCCAGTTAGGAATCACAATTGCAGTTCAAGGCTTGAGGTCACAATGCCAGTTAGGAATCACAATTGCAGTTCAAGGCTTGAGGTCACAATGCCAGTTTGGAATCACAATTGCAGTTCAAGGCTCGATGTCACAATGCCAGTTAGGAATCACAATTGCAGTTCAAGGCTTTAGGTCACAATTTCAGTTAGGAATCACAATTGCAGTTCAAGGCTTGATGTCACAATGCCAGTTAGGAATCACAATTGCAGTTCAAGGCTTGAGGTCACAATGCCAGTTTGGAGTCACAATTGCATTTCAAGGCTTGAGCTCACAATGGCAGTTTGGAATCACAATTGCAGTTCAAGGCTTGAGGTCACAATTGCAGTCTGAGCTCACAATGCCAGTTAGGAATCACAATTGCAGTTCAAGGCTTGAGGTCACAATTGCAGTCTGAGCTCACAATGCCAGTTAGGAATCACAATTGCAGTTCAAGGCTTGAGGTCACAATTGCAGTCTGAGCTCACAATGGCAGTTAGGAATGACAATTTCAGTTCAAGGCTTGAGGTCACAATGCCAGTGATCAATCACAATTGCAGTTCAAGGCTTGATGTCACAATGCCAGTTAGGAATCACAATTTCAGTTCAAGGCTTGAGGTCACAATTGCAGTCTGAGCTCACAATGCCAGTTAGGAATCACAATTGCAGTTCAAGGCTTGAGGTCACAATTGCAGTCTGAGCTCACAATGGCAGTTTGGAATCACAATTGCAGTTCAAGGCTTGAGGTCACAATTCCAGTCTGAGCTCACAATGCCAGTTAGGAATCACAATTGCAGTTCAAGGCTTGAGGTCACAATTGCAGTCTGAGCTCACAATGCCAGTTTGGAATCACAATTGCAGTTCAAGGCTTGAGGTCACAATTGCAGTCTGAGCTCACAATGCCAGTTAGGAATCACAATTGCAGTTGAAGGCTTGATGTCACAATGCCAGTTAGGAATCACAATTGCAGTTCAAAGCTTGAGGTCATAATGCCAGTTAGGAATCACAATTGCAGTTCAAGGCTTGAGGTCATAATTGCAGTCTGAGCTCACAATGCCAGTTAGGAATCACAATTGCAGTTGAAGGCTTGATGTCACAATGCCAATTAGGAATCACAATTGCAGTTCAAGGCTTGAGGTCACAATGTCAGTTAGGAATCATAATTGCATTTCAAGGCTTGAGGTCATAATGCCAGTTAGGAATCACAATTGCAGTTCAAGGCTTGAGGTCATAATTGCAGACTGAGCTCACAATGCCAGTTAGGAATCACAATTGCAGTTCAAGGCTTGAGCTCACAATGCCAGTTTGGAATCACAATTGCAGTTCAAGGCTTGAGGTCAAAATTCCAGTGAGGAATCACAATTGCAGTTCAAGGCTTGATGTCACAATTCTAGTTAGGAATCACAATTGCAGTTCAAGGCTTGAGGTCCCAATTGCAGTCTGAGCTCACAATGCCAGTTAGGAATCACAATTGCAGTTCAAGGCTTGAGGTCACAATTCTTGTTAGGAATCATAATTGCAGTTCAAGGCTTGAGGTCACAATGCCAGTTTGGAATCATAATTGCAGTTCAAGGCTTGAGGTCACAATTCCAGTGAGGAATCAGAATTGCAGTTCAAGGCTTGAGGTCACAATGCCAGTTTGGAATCACAATTGCAGTTCAAGGCTTGAGGTCACAATGCCAGTTAGGAATTACAATTTCAGTTCAAGGCTTGAGCTCACAATGCCAGTTAGGAATCACAATTGCAGTTCAAGGCTTGAGGTCCCAATTGCAGTCTGAGCTCACAATGCCAGTTAGGAATCACAATTGCAGTTCAAGGCTTGAGGTCCCAATTGCAGTCTGAGCTCATAATGCCAGTTAGGAATCACAATTGCAGTTCAAGGCTTGAGGTCACAATTGCAGTCTGAGCTCACAATGCCAGTTAGGAATCACAATTGCAGTTCAAGGCTTGAGCTCACAATGCCAGTTTGGAATCACAATTGCAGTTCAAGGCTTGAGGTCAAAATTCCAGTGAGGAATCACAATTGCAGTTCAAGGCTTGAGGTCACAATTGCAGTCTGAGCTCACAATGCCAGTTAGGAATCACAATTGCAGTTCAAGGCTTGATGTCACAATGCCAGTTACGAATCACAATTGCAGTTCAAGGCTTGAGGTCAAAATTCCAGTGAGGAATCACAATTGCAGTTCAAGGCTTGAGGTCACAATGCCAGTTAGGAATCACAATTGCAGTTCAAGGCTTGAGGTCACAATGCCAGTTTGGAATCATAATTGCAGTTCAAGGCTTGAGCTCACAATGCCAGTTAGGAATCACAATTGCAGTTCAAGGCTTGAGGTCACAATTGCAGTCTGAGCTCACAATGCCAGTTAGGAATCACAATTGCAGTTCAAGGCTTGATGTCACAATGCCAGTTAGGAATCACAATTGCAGTTCAAGGCTTGAGGTCATAATGCCAGTTAGGAATCACAATTGCAGTTCAAGGCTTGAGGTCATAATTGCAGTCTGAGCTCACAATGCCAGTTAGGAATCACAATTGCAGTTGAAGGCTTGATGTCACAATGCCAATTAGGAATCACAATTGCAGTTCAAGGCTTGGGGTCATAATTGCAGTCTGAGCTCACAATGCCAGTTAGGAATCACAATTGCAGTTGAAGGCTTGATGTCACAACGCCAGTTAGGAATCATAATTGCATTTCAAGGCTTGAGGTCATAATGCCAGTTAGGAATCACAATTGCAGTTCAAGGCTTGAGGTCATAATTGCAGTCTGAGCTCACAATGGCAGTTTGGAATCACAATTTCAGTTCAAGGCTTGAGGTCACAATTGCAGTCTGAGCTCACAATGGCAGTTTGGAATCACAATTGCAGTTCAAGGCTTGAGGTCACAATGCCAGTTTGGAATCATAATTGCAGTTCAAGGCTTGAGGTCACAATTCCAGTGAGGAATCACAATTGCAGTTCAAGGCTTGACGTCACAATGCCAGTTTGGAATCACAATTGCAGTTTAAGGCTTGAGGTCACAATTGCAGTCTGAGCTCACAATGCCAGTTAGGAATCACAATTGCAGTTCAAGGCTTGAGGTCACAATTGCAGTCTGAGCTCACAATGGCAGTTTGGAATCACAATTTCAGTTCAAGGCTTGAGGTCACAATTGCAGTCTGAGCTCACAATGGCAGTTTGGAATCACAATTGCAGTTCAAGGCTTGAGGTCACAATTGCAGTCTGAGCTCACAATGCCAGTTTGGAATCACAATTGCAATTCAATGCTTGAGCTCACAGTTCCAGTTAGGAATCACAATTGCAGTTCAAGGCTTGAGGTCACAATTGCAGTCTGAGCTCACAATGCCAGTTAGGAATCACAATTGCAGTTCAAGGCTTGAGGTCACAATGTCAGTTAGGAATCACAATTGCAGTTCAAGGCTTGAGGTCACAATTGCAGTCTGAGCTCACAATGCCAGTTAGGAATCACAATTGCATTTCAAGTCTTGAGGTCACAATTGCAGTCTGAGCTCACAATGCCAGTTAGGAATCACAATTGCAGTTCAAGGCTTGAGGTCACAATGCCAGTTAGGAATCACAATTGCAGTTCAAGGCTTTAGGTCACAATTCCAGTTAGGAATCACAATTGCAGTTCAAGGCTTGATGTCACAATGCCAGTTAGGAATCACAATTGCAGTTCAAGGCTTGAGGTCACAATGCCAGTTAGGAATCACAATTGCAGTTCAAGGCTTGAGGTCACAATGCCAGTTTGGAATCACAATTGCAGTTCAAGGCTCGATGTCACAATGCCAGTTAGGAATCACAATTGCAGTTCAAGGCTTTAGGTCACAATTTCAGTTAGGAATCACAATTGCAGTTCAAGGCTTGATGTCACAATGCCAGTTAGGAATCACAATTGCAGTTCAAGGCTTGAGGTCACAATGCCAGTTTGGAGTCACAATTGCATTTCAAGGCTTGAGCTCACAATGGCAGTTTGGAATCACAATTGCAGTTCAAGGCTTGAGGTCACAATTGCAGTCTGAGCTCACAATGCCAGTTAGGAATCACAATTGCAGTTCAAGGCTTGAGGTCACAATTGCAGTCTGAGCTCACAATGCCAGTTAGGAATCACAATTGCAGTTCAAGGCTTGAGGTCACAATTGCAGTCTGAGCTCACAATGGCAGTTAGGAATGACAATTTCAGTTCAAGGCTTGAGGTCACAATGCCAGTGATCAATCACAATTGCAGTTCAAGGCTTGATGTCACAATGCCAGTTAGGAATCACAATTTCAGTTCAAGGCTTGAGGTCACAATTGCAGTCTGAGCTCACAATGCCAGTTAGGAATCACAATTGCAGTTCAAGGCTTGAGGTCACAATTGCAGTCTGAGCTCACAATGGCAGTTTGGAATCACAATTGCAGTTCAAGGCTTGAGGTCACAATTCCAGTCTGAGCTCACAATGCCAGTTAGGAATCACAATTGCAGTTCAAGGCTTGAGGTCACAATTGCAGTCTGAGCTCACAATGCCAGTTAGGAATCACAATTGCAGTTGAAGGCTTGATGTCACAATGCCAGTTAGGAATCACAATTGCAGTTCAAAGCTTGAGGTCATAATGCCAGTTAGGAATCACAATTGCAGTTCAAGGCTTGAGGTCATAATTGCAGTCTGAGCTCACAATGCCAGTTTGGAATCACAATTGCAGTTGAAGGCTTGATGTCACAATGCCAATTAGGAATCACAATTGCAGTTCAAGGCTTGAGGTCACAATGTCAGTTAGGAATCATAATTGCATTTCAAGGCTTGAGGTCATAATGCCAGTTAGGAATCACAATTGCAGTTCAAGGCTTGAGGTCATAATTGCAGACTGAGCTCACAATGCCAGTTAGGAATCACAATTGCAGTTCAAGGCTTGAGGTCACAATGCCAGTTAGGAATCACAATTGCAGTTCAAGGCTTGAGGTCCCAATTGCAGTCTGAGCTCACAATGCCAGTTAGGAATCACAATTGCAGTTCAAGACTTGAGGTCACAATGCCAGTTTGGAATCATAATTGCAGTTCAAGGCTTGAGGTCACAATTCCAGTGAGGAATCAGAATTGCAGTTCAAGGCTTGAGGTCACAATGCCAGTTTGGAATCACAATTGCAGTTCAAGGCTTGAGGTCACAATGCCAGTGAGGAATCACAATTGCAGTTCAAGGCTTGAGGTCACAATTGCAGTCTGAGCTCACAATGCCAGTTAGGAATCACAATTGCAGTTCAAGGCTTGAGGTCACAATTGCAGTCTGAGCTCACAATGCCAGTTAGGAATCACAATTGCAGTTCAAGGCTTGATGTCACAATGCCAATTAGGAATCACAATTGCAGTTCAAGGCTTGGGGTCATAATTGCAGTCTGAGCTCACAATGCCAGTTAGGAATCACAATTGCAGTTGAAGGCTTGATGTCACAACGCCAGTTAGGAATCATAATTGCATTTCAAGGCTTGAGGTCATAATGCCAGTTAGGAATCACAATTGCAGTTCAAGGCTTGAGGTCATAATTGCAGTCTGAGCTCACAATGCCAGTTAGGAATCACAATTGCAGTTCAAGGCTTGAGGTCCCAATTGCAGTCTGAGCTCACAATGCCAGTTAGGAATCACAATTGCAGTTCAAGGCTTGAGGTCACAATGCCAGTTTGGAATCATATTTGCAGTTCAAGGCTTGAGGTCACAATTCCAGTGAGGAATCACAATTGCAGTTCAAGGCTTGACGTCACAATGCCAGTTTGGAATCACAATTGCAGTTTAAGGCTTGAGGTCACAATTGCAGTCCGAGCTCACAATGCCAGTTAGGAATCACAATTGCAGTTCAAGGCTTGATGTCACAATGCCAGTTAGGAATCACAATTGCAGTTCAAGGCTTGAGGTCATAATGCCAGTTAGGAATCACAATTGCAGTTCAAGGCTTGAGGTCATAATTGCAGTCTGAGCTCACAATGCCAGTTAGGAATCACAATTGCAGTTGAAGGCTTGATGTCACAATGCCAATTAGGAATCACAATTGCAGTTCAAGGATTGAGGTCATAATTGCAGTCTGAGCTCACAATGCCAGTTAGGAATCACAATTGCAGTTGAAGGCTTGATGTCACAACGCCAGTTAGGAATCATAATTGCATTTCAAGGCTTGAGGTCATAATGCCAGTTAGGAATCACAATTGCAGTTCAAGGCTTGAGGTCACAATTCTTGTTAGGAATCATAATTGCAGTTCAAGGCTTGAGGTCACAATGCCAGTTTGGAATCATAATTGCAGTTCAAGGCTTGAGGTCACAATGCCAGTTTGGAATCACAATTGCAGTTCAAGGCTTGAGGTCACAATGCCAGTTAGGAATTACAATTTCAGTTCAAGGCTTGAGCTCACAATGCCAGTTAGGAATCACAATTGCAGTTCAAGGCTTGAGGTCCCAATTGCAGTCTGAGCTCACAATGCCAGTTAGGAATCACAATTGCAGTTCAAGGCTTGAGGTCCCAATTGCAGTCTGAGCTCATAATGCCAGTTAGGAATCACAATTGCAGTTCAAGGCTTGAGGTCACAATTGCAGTCTGAGCTCACAATGCCAGTTAGGAATCACAATTGCAGTTCAAGGCTTGAGCTCACAATGCCAGTTTGGAATCACAATTGCAGTTCAAGGCTTGAGGTCAAAATTCCAGTGAGGAATCACAATTGCAGTTCAAGGCTTGAGGTCACAATTGCAGTCTGAGCTCACAATGCCAGTTAGGAATCACAATTGCAGTTCAAGGCTTGAGCTCACAATGCCAGTTTGGAATCACAATTGCAGTTCAAGGCTTGAGGTCAAAATTCCAGTGAGGAATCACAATTGCAGTTCAAGGCTTGATGTCACAATTCTAGTTAGGAATCACAATTGCAGTTCAAGGCTTGAGGTCACAATGCCAGTTTGGAATCATAATTGCAGTTCAAGGCTTGAGGTCACAATGCCAGTGAGGAATCACAATTGCAGTTCAAGGCTTGAGGTCACAATTGCAGTCTGAGCTCACAATGCCAGTTAGGAATCACAATTGCAGTTCAAGGCTTGAGGTCACAATTGCAGTCTGAGCTCACAATGCCAGTTAGGAATCACAATTGCAGTTCAAGGCTTGATGTCACAATGCCAGTTAGGAATCACAATTGCAGTTCAAGGCTTGAGGTCATAATGCCAGTTAGGAATCACAATTGCAGTTCAAGGCTTGAGGTCATAATTGCAGTCTGAGCTCACAATGCCAGTTAGGAATCACAATTGCAGTTGAAGGCTTGATGTCACAATGCCAATTAGGAATCACAATTGCAGTTCAAGGCTTGGGGTCATAATTGCAGTCTGAGCTCACAATGCCAGTTAGGAATCACAATTGCAGTTGAAGGCTTGATGTCACAACGCCAGTTAGGAATCATAATTGCATTTCAAGGCTTGAGGTCATAATGCCAGTTAGGAATCACAATTGCAGTTCAAGGCTTGAGGTCATAATTGCAGTCTGAGCTCACAATGCCAGTTAGGAATCACAATTGCAGTTCAAGGCTTGAGGTCCCAATTGCAGTCTGAGCTCACAATGCCAGTTAGGAATCACAATTGCAGTTCAAGGCTTGAGGTCACAATGCCAGTTTGGAATCATAATTGCAGTTCAAGGCTCGAGGTCACAATTCCAGTGAGGAATCACAATTGCAGTTCAAGGCTTGACGTCACAATGCCAGTTTGGAATCACAATTGCAGTTTAAGGCTTGAGGTCACAATTGCAGTCTGAGCTCACAATGCCAGTTAGGAATCACAATTGCAGTTCAAGGCTTGATGTCACAATGCCAGTTAGGAATCACATTGCAGTTCAAGGCTTGAGGTCATAATGCCAGTTAGGAATCACAATTGCAGTTCAAGGCTTGAGGTCATAATTGCAGTCTGAGCTCACAATGCCAGTTAGGAATCACAATTGCAGTTGAAGGCTTGATGTCACAATGCCAATTAGGAATCACAATTGCAGTTCAAGGCTTCAGGTCATAATTGCAGTCTGAGCTCACAATGCCAGTTAGGAATCACAATTGCAGTTGAAGGCTTGATGTCACAACGCCAGTTAGGAATCATAATTGCATTTCAAGGCTTGAGGTCATAATGCCAGTTAGGAATCACAATTGCAGTTCAAGGCTTGAGGTCATAATTGCAGTCTGAGCTCACAATGCCAGTTAGGAATCACAATTGCAGTTCAAGGCTTGAGGTCCCAATTGCAGTCTGAGCTCACAATGCCAGTTAGGAATCACAATTGCAGTTCAAGGCTTGAGGTCACAATGCCAGTTTGGAATCATAATTGTAGTTCAAGGCTTGAGGTCACAATTCCAGTGAGGAATCACAATTGCAGTTCAAGGCTTGACGTCACAATGCCAGTTTGGAATCACAATTGCAGTTTAAGGCTTGAGGTCACAATTGCAGTCTGAGCTCACAATGCCAGTTAGGAATCACAATTGCAGTTCAAGGCTTGAGGTCACAATTGCAGTCTGAGCTCACAATGGCAGTTTGGAATCACAATTTCAGTTCAAGGCTTGAGGTCACAATTGCAGTCTGAGCTCACAATGGCAGTTTGGAATCACAATTGCACTTCAAGGCTTGAGGTCACAATTGCAGTCTGAGCTCACAATGCCAGTTTGGAATCACAATTGCAATTCAATGCTTGAGCTCACAGTTCCAGTTAGGAATCACAATTGAAGTTCAAGGCTTGAGGTCACAATTGCAGTCTGAGCTCACAATGCCAGTTAGGAATCACAATTGCAGTTCAAGGCTTGAGGTCACAATGTCAGTTAGGAATCACAATTGCAGTTCAAGGCTTGAGGT
Source organism: Sturnus vulgaris (assembly GCF_052056855.1). Taxonomy (NCBI): domain Eukaryota; kingdom Metazoa; phylum Chordata; class Aves; order Passeriformes; family Sturnidae; genus Sturnus; species Sturnus vulgaris. Next base: position 1,779,747 of record NC_142270.1, on the reverse strand, counting down.
CACAATTGCAGTCTGAGCTCACAATGCCAGTTAGGAATCACAATTGCATTTCAAGTCTTGAGGTCACAATTGCAGTCTGAGCTCACAATGCCAGTTAGGAATCACAATTGCAGTTCAAGGCTTGAGGTCACAATGCCAGTTAGGAATCACAATTGCAGTTCAAGGCTTTAGGTCACAATTCCAGTTAGGAATCACAATTGCAGTTCAAGGCTTGAGGTCACAATGCCAGTTTGGAATCACAATTGCAGTTCAAGGCTCGATGTCACAATGCCAGTTAGGAATCACAATTGCAGTTCAAGGCTTTAGGTCACAATTTCAGTTAGGAATCACAATTGCAGTTCAAGGCTTGATGTCACAATGCCAGTTAGGAATCACAATTGCAGTTCAAGGCTTGAGGTCACAATGCCAGTTTGGAGTCACAATTGCATTTCAAGGCTTGAGCTCACAATGGCAGTTTGGAATCACAATTGCAGTTCAAGGCTTGAGGTCACAATTGCAGTCTGAGCTCACAATGCCAGTTAGGAATCACAATTGCAGTTCAAGGCTTGAGGTCACAATTGCAGTCTGAGCTCACAATGGCAGTTAGGAATGACAATTTCAGTTCAAGGCTTGAGGTCACAATGCCAGTGATCAATCACAATTGCAGTTCAAGGCTTGATGTCACAATGCCAGTTAGGAATCACAATTTCAGTTCAAGGCTTGAGGTCACAATTGCAGTCTGAGCTCACAATGCCAGTTAGGAATCACAATTGCAGTTCAAGGCTTGAGGTCACAATTGCAGTCTGAGCTCACAATGCCAGTTTGGAATCACAATTGCAGTTCAAGGCTTGAGGTCACAATTGCAGTCTGAGCTCACAATGCCAGTTAGGAATCACAATTGCAGTTGAAGGCTTGATGTCACAATGCCAGTTAGGAATCACAATTGCAGTTCAAAGCTTGAGGTCATAATGCCAGTTAGGAATCACAATTGCAGTTCAAGGCTTGAGGTCATAATTGCAGTCTGAGCTCACAATGCCAGTTAGGAATCACAATTGCAGTTGAAGGCTTGATGTCACAATGCCAATTAGGAATCACAATTGCAGTTCAAGGCTTGAGGTCATAATTGCAGTCTGAGCTCACAATGCCAGTTAGGAATCACAATTGCAGTTCAAGGCTTGAGGTCACAATGTCAGTTAGGAATCATAATTGCATTTCAAGGCTTGAGGTCATAATGCCAGTTAGGAATCACAATTGCAGTTCAAGGCTTGAGGTCATAATTGCAGACTGAGCTCACAATGCCAGTTAGGAATCACAATTGCAGTTCAAGTCTTGAGGTCACAATGCCAGTTAGGAATCACAATTGCAGTTCAAGGCTTGAGGTCCCAATTGCAGTCTGAGCTCACAATGCCAGTTAGGAATCACAATTGCAGTTCAAGACTTGAGGTCACAATGCCAGTTTGGAATCATAATTGCAGTTCAAGGCTTGAGGTCACAATTCCAGTGAGGAATCAGAATTGCAGTTCAAGGCTTGAGGTCACAATGCCAGTTTGGAATCACAATTGCAGTTCAAGGCTTGAGGTCACAATGCCAGTGAGGAATCACAATTGCAGTTCAAGGCTTGAGGTCACAATTGCAGTCTGAGCTCACAATGCCAGTTAGGAATCACAATTGCAGTTCAAGGCTTGAGGTCACAATTGCAGTCTGAGCTCACAATGCCAGTTAGGAATCACAATTGCAGTTCAAGGCTTGATGTCACAATGCCAATTAGGAATCACAATTGCAGTTCAAGGCTTGGGGTCATAATTGCAGTCTGAGCTCACAATGCCAGTTAGGAATCACAATTGCAGTTGAAGGCTTGATGTCACAACGCCAGTTAGGAATCATAATTGCATTTCAAGGCTTGAGGTCATAATGCCAGTTAGGAATCACAATTGCAGTTCAAGGCTTGGGGTCATAATTGCAGTCTGAGCTCACAATGGCAGTTTGGAATCACAATTGCAGTTCAAGGCTTGAGGTCACAATTGCAGTCTGAGCTCACAATGCCAATTAGGAATCAAAATTGCAGTTCAAGGCTTGAGGTCATAATTGCAGTCTGAGCTCACTAGGCCAGTTAGGAATCACAATTGCAGTTGAAGGCTTGATGTCACAACGCCAGTTAGGAATCATAATTGCATTTCAAGGCTTGAGGTCATAATGCCATTTAGGAATCACAATTGCAGTTCAAGGCTTGAGGTCATAATTGCAGTCTGAGCTCACAATGCCAGTTAGGAATCACAATTGCAGTTCAAGGCTTGAGGTCCCAATTGCAGTCTGAGCTCACAATGCCAGTTAGGAATCACAATTGCAGTTCAAGGCTTGAGGTCACAATGCCAGTTTGGAATCACAATTGCAGTTCAAGGCTTGAGGTCACAATGTCAGTTAGGAATCACAATTGCAGTTCAAGGCTTGAGGTCCCAATTGCAGTCTGAGCTCACAATGCCAGTTAGGAATCACAATTGCAGTTCAAGGCTTGAGGTCACAATGCCAGTTAGGAATCACAATTGCAGTTCAAGGCTTTAGGTCACAATGCCAGTTTGGAATCACAATTGCAGTTCAAGGCTCGATGTCACAATGCCAGTTAGGAATCACAATTGCAGTTCAAGGCTTTAGGTCACAATTCCAGTTAGGAATCACAATTGCAGTTCAAGGCTTGATGTCACAATGCCAGTTAGGAATCACAATTGCAGTTCAAGGCTTGAGGTCACAATGCCAGTTTGGAGTCACAATTGCATTTCAAGGCTTGAGCTCGTAATGCCAATTTGGAATCTCAATTGCAGTTCAAGGCTTGAGGTCACAATTGCAGTCTGAGATCACAATGCCAGTTAGGAATCACAATTGCAGTTCAAGGCTTGAGGTCACAATTGCAGTCTGAGCTCACAATGCCAGTTAGGAATCACAATTGCAGTTCAAGGCTTGAGGTCACAATTGCAGTCTGAGCTCACAATGGCAGTTTGGAATCACAATTGCAGTTCAAGGCTTGAGGTCACAATTCCAGTCTGAGCTCACAATGCCAGTTAGGAATCACAATTGCAGTTCAAGGCTTGAGGTCACAATTGCAGTCTGAGCTCACAATGCCAGTTTGGAATCACAATTGCAGTTCAAGGCTTGAGGTCACAATTGCAGTCTGAGCTCACAATGCCAGTTAGGAATCACAATTGCAGTTGAAGGCTTGATGTCACAATGCCAGTTAGGAATCACAATTGCAGTTCAAAGCTTGAGGTCATAATGCCAGTTAGGAATCACAATTGCAGTTCAAGGCTTGAGGTCATAATTGCAGTCTGAGCTCACAATGCCAGTTAGGAATCACAATTGCAGTTGAAGGCTTGATGTCACAATGCCAATTAGGAATCACAATTGCAGTTCAAGGCTTGAGGTCATAATTGCAGTCTGAGCTCACAATGCCAGTTAGGAATCACAATTGCAGTTCAAGGCTTGAGGTCACAATGTCAGTTAGGAATCATAATTGCATTTCAAGGCTTGAGGTCATAATGCCAGTTAGGAATCACAATTGCAGTTCAAGGCTTGAGGTCATAATTGCAGTCTGAGCTCACAATGCCAGTTAGGAATCACAATTGCAGTTCAAGGCTTGAGGTCCCAATTGCAGTCTGAGCTCACAATGCCAGTTAGGAATCACAATTGCAGTTCAAGGCTTGAGGTCACAATGCCAGTTTGGAATCATAATTGGAGTTCAAGGCTTGAGGTCACAATTCCAGTGAGGAATCAGAATTGCAGTTCAAGGCTTGAGGTCACAATGCCAGTTTGGAATCATAATTGCAGTTCAAGGCTTGAGGTCACAATTCCAGTGAGGAATCAGAATTGCAGTTCAAGGCTTGAGGTCACAATGCCAGTTTGGAATCACAATTGCAGTTCAAGGCTTGAGGTCACAATGCCAGTTAGGAATTACAATTTCAGTTCAAGGCTTGAGCTCACAATGCCAGTTAGGAATCACAATTGCAGTTCAAGGCTTGAGGTCACAATTGCAGTCTGAGCTCACAATGCCAGTTAGGAATCACAATTGCAGTTCAAGGCTTGAGGTCCCAATTGCAGTCTGAGCTCACAATGCCAGTTAGGAATCACAATTGCAGTTCAAGGCTTGAGGTCACAATGCCAGTTAGGAATCACAATTGCAGTTCAAGGCTTGAGGTCACAATTGCAGTCTGAGCTCACAATGCCAGTTAGGAATCACAATTGCAGTTCAAGGCTTGAGCTCACAATGCCAGTTTGGAATCACAATTGCAGTTCAAGGCTTGAGGTCAAAATTCCAGTGAGGAATCACAATTGCAGTTCAAGGCTTGATGTCACAATTCTAGTTAGGAATCACAATTGCAGTTCAAGGCTTGAGGTCACAATGCCAGTTTGGAATCATAATTGCAGTTCAAGGCTTGAGGTCACAATTCCAGTGAGGAATCAGAATTGCAGTTCAAGGCTTGAGGTCACAATGCCAGTTTGGAATCACAATTGCAGTTCAAGGCTTGAGGTCACAATGCCAGTTAGGAATTACAATTTCAGTTCAAGGCTTGAGCTCACAATGCCAGTTAGGAATCACAATTGCAGTTCAAGGCTTGAGGTCCCAATTGCAGTCTGAGCTCACAATGCCAGTTAGGAATCACAATTGCAGTTCAAGGCTTGAGGTCACAATGCCAGTTAGGAATCACAATTGCAGTTCAAGGCTTGAGGTCACAATTCTAGTTAGGAATCATAATTGCAGTTCAAGGCTTGATGTCACAATGCCAATTAGGAATCACAATTGAAGTTCAAGGCTTGAGGTCATAATTGCAGTCTGAGCTCACAATGCCAGTTAGGAATCACAATTGCAGTTCAAGGCTTGAGGTCACAATGTCAGTTAGGAATCATAATTGCATTTCAAGGCTTGAGGTCATAATGCCAGTTAGGAATCACAATTGCAGTTCAAGGCTTGAGGTCATAATTGCAGTCTGAGCTCACAATGCCAGTTAGGAATCACAATTGCAGTTCAAGGCTTGAGGTCCCAATTGCAGTCTGAGCTCACAATGCCAGTTAGGAATCACAATTGCAGTTCAAGGCTTGAGGTCACAATGCCAGTTTGGAATCAGAATTGCAGTTCAAGGCTTGAGGTCACAATTCCAGTGAGGAATCAGAATTGCAGTTCAAGGCTTGAGGTCACAATGCCAGTGAGGAATCACAATTGCAGTTCAAGGCTTGAGGTCACAATGCCAGTTAGGAATTACAATTTCAGTTCAAGGCTTGAGCTCACAATGCCAGTTAGGAATCACAATTGCAGTTCAAGGCTTGAGGTCCCAATTGCAGTCTGAGCTCACAATGCCAGTTAGGAATCACAATTGCAGTTCAAGGCTTGAGGTCACAATTCCAGTTAGGAATCATAATTGCAGTTCAAGGCTTGAGGTCACAATGCCAGTTTGGAATCATAATTGCAGTTCAAGGCTTGAGGTCACAATTCCAGTGAGGAATCAGAATTGCAGTTCAAGGCTTGAGGTCACAATGCCAGTTTGGAATCACAATTGCAGTTCAAGGCTTGAGGTCACAATGCCAGTTAGGAATTACAATTTCAGTTCAAGGCTTGAGCTCACAATGCCAGTTAGGAATCACAATTGCAGTTCAAGGCTTGAGGTCCCAATTGCAGTCTGAGCTCACAATGCCAGTTAGGAATCACAATTGCAGTTCAAGGCTTGAGCTCACAATGCCAGTTTTGAATCACAATTGCAGTTCAAGGCTTGAGGTCAAAATTCCAGTGACGAATCACAATTACAGTTCAAGGCTTGATGTCACAATTCTAGTTAGGAATCACAATTGCAGTTCAAGGCTTGAGGTCACAATGCCAGTTTGGAATCATAATTGCAGTTCAAGGCTTGAGGTCACAATGCCAGTGAGGAATCACAATTGCAGTTCAAGGCTTGAGGTCACAATTGCAGTCTGAGCTCACAATGCCAGTTAGGAATCACAATTGCAGTTCAAGGCTTGAGGTCACAATTGCAGTCTGAGCTCACAATGCCAGTTTGGAATCACAATTGCAGTTCAAGGCTTGAGGTCACAATTGCAGTCTGAGCTCACAATGCCAGTTAGGAATCACAATTGCAGTTCAAGGCTTGATGTCACAATGCCAGTTAGGAATCACAATTGCAGTTCAAGGCTTGAGGTCATAATGCCAGTTAGGAATCACAATTGCAGTTCAAGGCTTGAGGTCATAATTGCAGTCTGAGCTCACAATGCCAGTTAGGAATCACAATTGCAGTTGAAGGCTTGATGTCACAATGCCAATTAGGAATCAAAATTGCAGTTCAAGGCTTGAGGTCATAATTGCAGTCTGAGCTCACAATGCCAGTTAGGAATCACAATTGCAGTTGAAGGCTTGATGTCACAATGCCAGTTAGGAATCACAATTGCATTTCAAGGCTTGAGGTCATAATGCCAGTTAGGAATCACAATTGCAGTTCAAGGCTTGAGGTCATAATTGCAGTCTGAGCTCACAATGCCAGTTAGGAATCACAATTGCAGTTCAAGGCTTGAGGTCCCAATTGCAGTCTGAGCTAACAATGCCAGTTAGGAATCACAATTGCAGTTCAAGGCTTGAGGTCACAATGCCAGTTTGGAATCATAATTGCAGTTCAAGGCTTGAGGTCACAATTCCAGTGAGGAATCACAATTGCAGTTCAAGGCTTGAGGTCACAATGCCAGTTTGGAATCACAATTGTAGTTTAAGGCTTGAGGTCACAATTGCAGTCTGAGCTCACAATGCCAGTTAGGAATCACAATTGCAGTTCAAGGCTTGAGGTCACAATTGCAGTCTGAGCTTACAATGCCAGTTAGGAATGACAATTTCAGTTCAAGGCTTGAGGTCACAATGCCAGTGATCAATCACAATTGCAGTTCAAGGCTTGATGTCACAATGCCAGTTAGGAATCACAATTTCAGTTCAAGGCTTGAGGTCACAAATGCAGTCTGAGCTCACAATGCCAGTTAGGAATCACAATTGCAGTTCAAGGCTTGAGGTCACAATTGCAGTCTGAGCTCACAATGGCAGTTTGGAATCACAATTGCAGTTCAAGGCTTGAGGTCACAATTGCAGTCTGAGCTCACAATGCCAGTTAGGAATCACAATTGCAGTTCAAGGCTTGAGGTCACAATTGCAGTCTGAGCTCACAATGCCAGTTTGGAATCACAATTGCAGTTCAAGGCTCGATGTCACAATGCCAGTTAGGAATCACAATTGCAGTTCAAGGCTTGAGGTCACAATTCCAGCTAGGAATCACAATTGCAGTTCAAGGCTTGATGTCACAATGCCAGTTAGGAATCACAATTGCAGTTCAAGGCTTGAGGTCACAATGCCAGTTTGGAGTCACAATTGCATTTCAAGGCTTGAGCTCGTAATGCCAATTTGGAATCTCAATTGCAGTTCAAGGCTTGAGGTCACAATTGCAGTCTGAGCTCACAATTCCAGTTAGGAATCACAATTGCAGTTCAAGGCTTGAGGTCACAATTGTAGTCTGAGCTCACAATGCCAGTTAGGAATCACAATTGCAGTTCAAGGCTTGAGGTCACAATTGCAGTCTGAGCTCACAATGGCAGTTAGGAATGACAATTTCAGTTCAAGGCTTGAGGTCACAATGCCAGTGATCAATCACAATTGCAGTTCAAGGCTTGAGGTCACAATTGCAGTCTGAGCTCACAATGCCAGTTAGGAATCACAATTGCAGTTCAAGGCTTGAGGTCACAATTGCAGTCTGAGCTCACAATGCCAGTTAGGAATCACAATTGCAGTTCAAGGCTTGAGGTCACAATTGCAGTCTGAGCTCACAATGGCAGTTTGGAATCACAATTGCAGTTCAAGGCTTGAGGTCACAATTCCAGTCTGAGCTCACAATGCCAGTTAGGAATCACAATTGCAGTTCAAGGCTTGAGGTCACAATTGCAGTCTGAGCTCACAATGCCAGTTTGGAATCACAATTGCAGTTCAAGGCTTGAGGTCACAATTGCAGTCTGAGCTCACAATGCCAGTTAGGAATCACAATTGCAGTTGAAGGCTTGATGTCACAATGCCAGTTAGGAATCACAATTGCAGTTCAAAGCTTGAGGTCATAATGCCAGATAGGAATCACAATTGCAGTTCAAGGCTTGAGGTCATAATTGCAGTCTGAGCTCACAATGCCAGTTAGGAATCACAATTGCAGTTCAAGGCTTGAGGTCACAATGCCAGTTTGGAATCATAATTGCAGTTCAAGGCTTGAGGTCACAATTCCAGTGAGGAATCAGAATTGCAGTTCAAGGCTTGAGGTCACAATGCCAGTTTGGAATCACAATTGCAGTTCAAGGCTTGAGGTCACAATGCCAGTTAGGAATTACAATTTCAGTTCAAGGCTTGAGCTCACAATGCCAGTTAGGAATCACAATTGCAGTTCAAGGCTTGAGGTCCCAATTGCAGTCTGAGCACACAATGCCAGTTAGGAATCACAATTGCAGTTCAAGGCTTGAGGTCACAATGCCAGTTAGGAATCACAATTGCAGTTCAAGGCTTGAGGTCACAATTCCAGTTAGGAATCATAATTGCAGTTCAAGGCTTGAGGTCACAATGCCAGTTAGGAATCACAATTGCAGTTGAAGGCTTGATGTCACAATGCCAGTTAGGAATCACAATTGCAGTTCAAAGCTTGAGGTCATAATGCCAGATAGGAATCACAATTGCAGTTCAAGGCTTGAGGTCATAATTGCAGTCTGAGCTCACAATGCCAGTTAGGAATCACAATTGCAGTTCAAGGCTTGAGGTCACAATGCCAGTTTGGAATCATAATTGCAGTTCAAGGCTTGAGGTCACAATTCCAGTGAGGAATCAGAATTGCAGTTCAAGGCTTGAGGTCACAATGCCAGTTTGGAATCACAATTGCAGTTCAAGGCTTGAGGTCACAATGCCACTTAGGAATTACAATTTCAGTTCAAGGCTTGAGCTCACAATGCCAGTTAGGAATCACAATTGCAGTTCAAGGCTTGAGGTCACAATGCCAGTTAGGAATCACAATTGCAGTTCAAGGCTTGAGGTCACAATTCCAGTTAGGAATCATAATTGCAGTTCAAGGCTTGAGGTCACAATGCCAGTTTGGAATCATAATTGCAGTTCAAGGCTTGAGGTCACAATGCCAGTTAGGAATTACAATTGCAGTTCAAGGCTTGAGGTCACAATGCCAGTTAGGAATCACAATTGCAGTTCAAGGCTTGAGGTCACAATTGCAGTCTGAGCTCACAATGCCAGTTAGGAATCACAATTGCAGTTCAAGGCTTGAGGTCCCAATTGCAGTCTGAGCTCACAATGCCAGTTAGGAATCACAATTGCAGTTCAAGGCTTGAGGTCCCAATTGCCGTTCAAGGCTTGAGGTCACAATTGCAGTCTGAGCTCACAATGGCAGTTAGGAATCACAATTGCAGTTCAAGGCTTGAGCTCACAATGCCAGTTTGGAATCACAATTGCAGTTCATGGCTTGAGGTCAAAATTCCAGTGAGGAATCACAATTGTAGTTCAAGGCTTGATGTCACAATTCTAGTTAGGAATCACAATTGCAGTTCAAGGCTTGAGGTCACAATGCCAGTTTGGAATCATAATTGCAGTTCAAGGCTTGAGGTCACAATGCCAGTGAGGAATCACAATTGCAGTTCAAGGCTTGAGGTCACAATTGCAGTCTGAGCTCACAATGCCAGTTAGGAATCACAATTGCAGTTCAAGGTTTGAGGTCACAATTGCAGTCTGAGCTCACAATGCCAGTTAGGAATCACAATTGCAGTTCAAGGCTTGATGTCACAATGCCAGTTAGGAATCACAATTGCAGTTCAAAGCTTGAGGTCACAATTCCAGTTAGGAATCACAATTGCAGTTCAAGGCTTGAGGTCATAATTGCAGTCTGAGCTCACAATGCCAGTTAGGAATCACAATTGCAGTTGAAGGCTTGATGTCACAATGCCAATTAGGAATCACAATTGCAGTTCAAGGCTTGAGGTCATAATTGCAGTCTGAGCTCACAATGCCAGTTAGGAATCACAATTGCAGTTGAAGGCTTGATGTCACAATGCCAATTAGGAATCACAATTGCAGTTCAAGGCTTGAGGTCACAATTGCAGTCTGAGCTCACAATGCCAGTTAGGAATCACAATTGCAGTTCAAGGCTTGAGGTCACAATGCCAGTTAGGAATCACAATTGCAGTTCAAGGCTTTAGGTCACAATGCCAGTTTGGAATCACAATTGCAGTTCAAGGCTCGATGTCACAATGCCAGTTAGGAATCACAATTGCAGTTCAAGGCTTTAGGTCACAATTCCAGTTAGGAATCACAATTGCAGTTCAAGGCTTGATGTCACAATGCCAGTTAGGAATCACAATTGCAGTTCAAGGCTTGAGGTCACAATTGCAGTCTGAGATCACAATGCCAGTTAGGAATCACAATTGCAGTTCAAGGCTTGAGGTCACAATTGCAGTCTGAGCTCACAATGCCAGTTAGGAATCACAATTGCAGTTCAAGGCTTGAGGTCACAATTGCAGTCTGAGCTCACAATGGCAGTTTGGAATCACAATTGCCGTTCAAGGCTTGAGGTCACAATTCCAGTCTGAGCTCACAATGCCAGTTAGGAATCACAATTGCAGTTGAAGGCTTGATGTCACAATGCCAGTTAGGAATCACAATTGCAGTTCAAAGCTTGAGGTCATAATGCCAGTTAGGAATCACAATTGCAGTTCAAGGCTTGAGGTCATAATTGCAGTCTGAGCTCACAATGCCAGTTAGGAATCACAATTGCAGTTGAAGGCTTGATGTCACAATGCCAATTAGGAATCACAATTGCAGTTCAAGGCTTGAGGTCATAATTGCAGTCTGAGCTCACAATGCCAGTTAGGAATCACAATTGCAGTTCAAGGCTTGAGGTCACAATGTCAGTTAGGAATCATAATTGCATTTCAAGGCTTGAGGTCATAATGCCAGTTAGGAATCACAATTGCAGTTCAAGGCTTGAGGTCCCAATTGCAGTCTGAGCTCACAATGCCAGTTAGGAATCACAATTGCAGTTCAAGGCTTGAGGTCACAATGCCAGTTTGGAATCATAATTGGAGTTCAAGGCTTGAGGTCACAATTCCAGTGAGGAATCAGAATTGCAGTTCAAGGCTTGAGGTCACAATGCCAGTTTGGAAGCACAATTGCAGTTCAAGGCTTGAGGTCACAATGCCAGTTAGGAATTACAATTTCAGTTCAAGGCTTGAGCTCACAATGCCAGTTAGGAATCACAATTGCAGTTCAAGGCTTGAGGTCCCAATTGCAGTCTGAGCTCACAATGCCAGTTAGGAATCACAATTGCAGTTCAAGGCTTGAGGTCACAATGCCAGTTAGGAATCACAATTGCAGTTCAAGGCTTGAGGTCACAATTCCAGTGAGGAATCATAATTGCAGTTCAAGGCTTGAGGTCACAATGCCAGTTTGGAATCATAATTGCAGTTCAAGGCTTGAGGTCACAATTCCAGTGAGGAATCAGAATTGCAGTTCAAGGCTTGAGGTCACAATGCCAGTTTGGAATCACAATTGCAGTTCAAGGCTTGAGGTCACAATGCCAGTTAGGAATTACAATTTCAGTTCAAGGCTTGAGCTCACAATGCCAGTTAGGAATCACAATTGCAGTTCAAGGCTTGAGGTCCCAATTGCAGTCTGAGCTCACAATGCCAGTTAGGAATCACAATTGCAGTTCAAGGCTTGAGGTCACAATTGCAGTCTGAGCTCACAATGCCAGTTTGGAATCACAATTGCAGTTCAAGGCTTGAGGTCAAAATTCCAGTGAGGAATCACAATTGCAGTTCAAGGCTTGATGTCACAATTCTAGTAAGGAATCACAATTGCAGTTCAAGGCTTGAGGTCCCAATTGCAGTCTGAGCTCACAATGCAAGTTAGGAATCACAATTGCAGTTCAAGGCTTGAGGTCCCAATTGCAGTCTGAGCTCACAATGCCAGTTAGGAATCACAATTGCAGTTCAAGGCTTGAGGTCACAATTCTTGTTAGGAATCATAATTGCAGTTCAAGGCTTGAGGTCACAATGCCAGTTTGGAATCATAATTGCAGTTCAAGGCTTGAGGTCACAATTCCAGTGAGGAATCAGAATTGCAGTTCAAGGCTTGAGGTCACAATGCCAGTTTGGAATCACAATTGCAGTTCAAGGCTTGAGGTCACAATGCCAGTTAGGAATTACAATTTCAGTTCAAGGCTTGAGCTCACAATGCCAGTTAGGAATCACAATTGCAGTTCAAGGGTTGAGGTCCCAATTGCAGTCTGAGCTCACAATGCCAGTTAGGAATCACAATTGCAGTTCAAGGCTTGAGGTCCCAATTGCAGTCTGAGCTCATAATGCCAGTTAGGAATCACAATTGCAGTTCAAGGCTTGAGGTCACAATGCCAGTTAGGAATCACAATTGCATTTCAAGGCTTGAGGTCACAATTGCAGTCTGTGCTCACAATGCCAGTTAGGAATCACAATTGCAGTTCAAGGCTTGAGCTCACAATGCCAGTTTGGAATCACAATTGCAGTTCAAGGCTTGAGGTCAAAATTTCAGTGAGGAATCACAATTGCAGTTCAAGGCTTGAGGTCACAATTGCAGTCTGAGCTCACAATGCCAGTTAGGAATCACAATTGCAGTTCAAGGCTTGAGGTCACAATTGCAGTCTGAGCTCACAATGCCAGTTAGGAATCACAATTGCAGTTCAAGGCTTGATGTCACAATGCCAGTTAGGAATCACAATTGCAGTTCAAGGCTTGAGGTCATAATGCCAGTTAGGAATCACAATTGCAGTTCAAGGCTTGAGGTCATAATTGCAGTCTGAGCTCACAATGCCAGTTAGGAATCACAATTGCAGTTGAAGGCTTGATGTCACAATGCCAATTAGGAATCACAATTGCAGTTCAAGGCTTGAGGTCATAATTGCAGTCTGAGCTCACAATGCCAGTTAGGAATCACAATTGCAGTTGAAGGCTTGATGTCACAACGCCAGTTAGGAATCATAATTGCATTTCAAGGCTTGAGGTCATAATGCCAGTTAGGAATCACAATTGCAGTTCAAGGCTTGAGGTCATAATTGCAGTCTGAGCTCACAATGCCAGTTAGGAATCACAATTGCAGTTCAAGGCTTGAGGTCCCAATTGCAGTCTGAGCTCACAATGCCAGTTAGGAATCACAATTGCAGTTCAAGGCTTGAGGTCACAATGCCAGTTTGGAATCATAATTGCAGTTCAAGGCTTGAGGTCACAATTCCAGTGAGGAATCACAATTGCAGTTCAAGGCTTGACGTCACAATGCCAGTTTGGAATCACAATTGCAGTTTAAGGCTTGAGGTCACAATTGCAGTCTGAGCTCACAATGCCAGTTAGGAATCACAATTGCAGTTCAAGGCTTGAGGTCACAATTGCAGTCTGAGCTCACAATGGCAGTTTGGAATCACAATTTCAGTTCAAGGCTTGAGGTCACAATTGCAGTCTGAGCTCACAATGGCAGTTTGGAATCACAATTGCAGTTCAAGGCTTGAGGTCACAATTGCAGTCTGAGCTCACAATGCCAGTTTGGAATCACAATTGCAATTCAATGCTTGAGCTCACAGTTCCAGTTAGGAATCACAATTGCAGTTCAAGGCTTGAGGTCACAATTGCAGTCTGAGCTCACAATGCCAGTTAGGAATCACAATTGCAGTTCAAGGCTTGAGGTCACAATGTCAGTTAGGAATCACAATTGCAGTTCAAGGCTTGAGGTCACAATTGCAGTCTGAGCTCACAATGCCAGTTAGGAATCACAATTGCATTTCAAGGCTTGAGGTCACAATTGCAGTCTGAGCTCACAATGCCAGTTAGGAATCACAATTGCAGTTCAAGGCTTGAGGTCACAATGCCAGTTAGGAATCACAATTGCAGTTCAAGGCTTTAGGTCACAATTCCAGTTAGGAATCACAATTGCAGTTCAAGGCTTGATGTCACAATGCCAGTTAGGAATCACAATTGCAGTTCAAGGCTTGAGGTCACAATGCCAGTTAGGGATCACAATTGCAGTTCAAGGCTTGAGGTCACAATGCCAGTTTGGAATCACAATTGCAGTTCAAGGCTCGATGTCACAATGCCAGTTAGGAATCACAATTGCAGTTCAAGGCTTTAGGTCACAATTTCAGTTAGGAATCACAATTGCAGTTCAAGGCTTGATGTCACAATGCCAGTTAGGAATCACAATAGCAGTTCAAGGCTTGAGGTCACAATGCCAGTTTGGAGTCACAATTGCATTTCAAGGCTTGAGCTCACAATGGCAGTTTGGAATCACAATTGCAGTTCAAGGCTTGAGGTCACAACTGCAGTCTGAGCTCACAATGCCAGTTAGGAATCACAATTGCAGTTCAAGGCTTGAGGTCACAATTGCAGTCTGAGCTCACAATGGCAGTTAGGAATGACAATTTCAGTTCAAGGCTTGAGGTCACAATGCCAGTGATCAATCACAATTGCAGTTCAAGGCTTGATGTCACAATGCCAGTTAGGAATCACAATTTCAGTTCAAGGCTTGAGGTCACAATTGCAGTCTGAGCTCACAATGCCAGTTAGGAATCACAATTGCAGTTCAAGGCTTGAGGTCACAATTGCAGTCTGAGCTCACAATGGCAGTTTGGAATCACAATTGCAGTTCAAGGCTTGAGGTCACAATTCCAGTCTGAGCTCACAATGCCAGTTAGGAATCACAATTGCAGTTCAAGGCTTGAGGTCACAATTGCAGTCTGAGCTCACAATGCCAGTTTGGAATCACAATTGCAGTTCAAGGCTTGAGGTCACAGTTGCAGTCTGAGCTCACAATGCCAGTTAGGAATCACAATTGCAGTTGAAGGCTTGATGTCACAATGCCAGTTAGGAATCACAATTGCAGTTCAAAGCTTGAGGTCATAATGCCAGTTAGGAATCACAATTGCAGTTCAAGGCTTGAGGTCATAATTGCAGACTGAGCTCACAATGCCAGTTAGGAATCACAATTGCAGTTCAAGGCTTGAGGTCACAATGCCAGTTAGGAATCACAATTGCAGTTCAAGGCTTGAGGTCCCAATTGCAGTCTGAGCTCACAATGCCAGTTAGGAATCACAATTGCAGTTCAAGACTTGAGGTCACAATGCCAGTTTGGAATCATAATTGCAGTTCAAGGCTTGAGGTCACAATTCCAGTGAGGAATCAGAATTGCAGTTCAAGGCTTGAGGTCACAATGCCAGTTTGGAATCACAATTGCAGTTCAAGGCTTGAGGTCACAATGCCAGTGAGGAATCACAATTGCAGTTCAAGGCTTGAGGTCACAATTGCAGTCTGAGCTCACAATGCCAGTTAGGAATCACAATTGCAGTTCAAGGCTTGAGGTCATAATGCCAGTTAGGAATCACAATTGCAGTTCAAGGCTTGAGGTCATAATTGCAGTCTGAGCTCACAATGCCAGTTAGGAATCACAATTGCAGTTGAAGGCTTGAGGTCACAATGCCAGTTAGGAATCACAATTGCAGTTCAAGGCTTTAGGTCACAATTCCAGTTAGGAATCACAATTGCAGTTCAAGGCTTGATGTCACAATGCCAGTTAGGAATCACAATTGCAGTTCAAGGCTTGAGGTCACAATGCCAGTTAGGAATCACAATTGCAGTTCAAGGCTTGAGGTCACAATGCCAGTTTGGAATCACAATTGCAGTTCAAGGCTCGATGTCACAATGCCAGTTAGGAATCACAATTGCAGTTCAAGGCTTTAGGTCACAATTTCAGTTAGGAATCACAATTGCAGTTCAAGGCTTGATGTCACAATGCCAGTTAGGAATCACAATAGCAGTTCAAGGCTTGAGGTCACAATGCCAGTTTGGAGTCACAATTGCATTTCAAGGCTTGAGCTCACAATGGCAGTTTGGAATCACAATTGCAGTTCAAGGCTTGAGGTCACAACTGCAGTCTGAGCTCACAATGCCAGTTAGGAATCACAATTGCAGTTCAAGGCTTGAGGTCACAATTGCAGTCTGAGCTCACAATGCCAGTTAGGAATCACAATTGCAGTTCAAGGCTTGAGGTCACAATTGCAGTCTGAGCTCACAATGCCAGTTAGGAATCACAATTGCAGTTCAAGGCTTGAGGTCACAATGCCAGTTAGGAATCACAATTGCAGTTCAAGGCTTGAGGTCACAATGCCAGTTTGGAATCACAATTGCAGTTCAAGGCTCGATGTCACAATGCCAGTTAGGAATCACAATTGCAGTTCAAGGCTTTAGGTCACAATTTCAGTTAGGAATCACAATTGCAGTTCAAGGCTTGATGTCACAATGCCAGTTAGGAATCACAATAGCAGTTCAAGGCTTGAGGTCACAATGCCAGTTTGGAGTCACAATTGCATTTCAAGGCTTGAGCTCACAATGGCAGTTTGGAATCACAATTGCAGTTCAAGGCTTGAGGTCACAACTGCAGTCTGAGCTCACAATGCCAGTTAGGAATCACAATTGCAGTTCAAGGCTTGAGGTCACAATTGCAGTCTGAGCTCACAATGCCAGTTAGGAATCACAATTGCAGTTCAAGGCTTGAGGTCACAATTGCAGTCTGAGCTCACAATGGCAGTTAGGAATGACAATTTCAGTTCAAGGCTTGAGGTCACAATGCCAGTGATCAATCACAATTGCAGTTCAAGGCTTGATGTCACAATGCCAGTTAGGAATCACAATTTCAGTTCAAGGCTTGAGGTCACAATTGCAGTCTGAGCTCACAATGCCAGTTAGGAATCACAATTGCAGTTCAAGGCTTGAGGTCACAATTGCAGTCTGAGCTCACAATGGCAGTTTGGAATCACAATTGCAGTTCAAGGCTTGAGGTCACAATTCCAGTCTGAGCTCACAATGCCAGTTAGGAATCACAATTGCAGTTCAAGGCTTGAGGTCACAATTGCAGTCTGAGCTCACAATGCCAGTTTGGAATCACAATTGCAGTTCAAGGCTTGAGGTCACAATTGCAGTCTGAGCTCACAATGCCAGTTAGGAATCACAATTGCAGTTGAAGGCTTGATGTCACAATGCCAGTTAGGAATCACAATTGCAGTTCAAAGCTTGAGGTCATAATGCCAGTTAGGAATCACAATTGCAGTTCAAGGCTTGAGGTCACAATGTCAGTTAGGAATCATAATTGCATTTCAAGGCTTGAGGTCATAATGCCAGTTAGGAATCACAATTGCAGTTCAAGGCTTGAGGTCATAATTGCAGACTGAGCTCACAATGCCAGTTAGGAATCACAATTGCAGTTCAAGGCTTGAGGTCACAATGCCAGTTAGGAATCACAATTGCAGTTCAAGGCTTGAGGTCCCAATTGCAGTCTGAGCTCACAATGCCAGTTAGGAATCACAATTGCAGTTCAAGACTTGAGGTCACAATGCCAGTTTGGAATCATAATTGCAGTTCAAGGCTTGAGGTCACAATTCCAGTGAGGAATCAGAATTGCAGTTCAAGGCTTGAGGTCACAATGCCAGTTTGGAATCACAATTGCAGTTCAAGGCTTGAGGTCACAATGCCAGTGAGGAATCACAATTGCAGTTCAAGGCTTGAGGTCACAATTGCAGTCTGAGCTCACAATGCCAGTTAGGAATCACAATTGCAGTTCAAGGCTTGAGGTCACAATTGCAGTCTGAGCTCACAATGCCAGTTAGGAATCACAATTGCAGTTCAAGGCTTGATGTCACAATGCCAGTTAGGAATCACAATTGCAGTTCAAGGCTTGAGGTCATAATGCCAGTTAGGAATCACAATTGCAGTTCAAGGCTTGAGGTCATAATTGCAGTCTGAGCTCACAATGCCAGTTAGGAATCACAATTGCAGTTGAAGGCTTGATGTCACAATGCCAATTAGGAATCACAGTTGCAGTTCAAGGCTTGAGGTCATAATTGCAGTCTGAGCTCACAATGCCAGTTAGGAATCACAATTGCAGTTCAAGGCTTGAGGTCCCAATTGCAGTCTGAGCTCACAATGCCAGTTAGGAATCACAATTGCAGTTCAAGGCTTGAGGTCACAATGCCAGTTTGGAATCATAATTGCAGTTCAAGGCTTGAGGTCACAATTCCAGTGAGGAATCACAATTGCAGTTCAAGGCTTGACGTCACAATGCCAGTTTGGAATCACAATTGCAGTTTAAGGCTTGAGGTCACAATTGTAGTCTGAGCTCACAATGCCAGTTAGGAATCACAATTGCAGTTCAAGGCTTGAGGTCACAATTGCAGTCTGAGCTCACAATGGCAGTTTGGAATCACAATTGCAGTTCAAGGCTTGAGGTCACAATTGCAGTCTGAGCTCACAATGCCAGTTAGGAATGACAATTTCAGTTCAAGGCTTGAGGTCACAATGCCTGTGATCAATCACAATTGCAGTTCAAGGCTTGATGTCACAATGCCAGTTAGGAATCACAATTTCAGTTCAAGGCTTGAGGTCACAAATGCAGTCTGAGCTCACAATGCCAGTTAGGAATCACAATTGCAGTTCAAGGCTTGAGGTCACAATTGCAGTCTGAGCTCACAATGGCAGTTTGGAATCACAATTGCAGTTCAAGGCTTGAGGTCACAATTGCAGTCTGAGCTCACAATGCCAGTTAGGAATCACAATTGCAGTTCAAGGCTTGAGGTCACAATTGCAGTCTGAGCTCACAATGCCAGTTTGGAATCACAATTGCAATTCAATGCTTGAGCTCTCAGTTCCAGTTAGGAATCACAATTGCAGTTCAAGGCTTGAGGTCACAATTGCAGTCTGAGCTCACAATGCCAGTTAGGAATCACAATTGCAGTTCAAGGCTTGAGGTCACAATGTCAGTTAGGAATCACAATTGCAGTTCAAGGCTTGAGGTCACAATTGCAGTCTGAGCTCACAATGCCAGTTTGGAATCACAATTGCATTTCAAGGCTTGAGGTCACAATTGCAGTCTGAGCTCACAATGCCTGTTAGGAATCACAATTGCAGTTCAAGGCTTGAGGTCACAATGCCAGTTAGGAATCACAATTGCAGTTCAAGGCTTTAGGTCACAATTCCAGTTAGGAATCAAAATTGCAGTTCAAGGCTTGATGTCACAATGCCAGTTAGGAATCACAATTGCAGTTCAAGGCTTGAGGTCACAATGCCAGTTAGGAATCACAATTGCAGTTCAAGGCTTGAGGTCACAATGCCAGTTTGGAATCACAATTGCAGTTCAAGGCTCGATGTCACAATGCCAGTTAGGAATCACAATTGCAGTTCAAGGCTTTAGGTCACAATTTCAGTTAGGAATCACAATTGCAGTTCAAGGCTTGATGTCACAATGCCAGTTAGGAATCACAATTGCAGTTCAAGGCTTGAGGTCACAATGCCAGTTTGGAGTCACAATTGCATTTCAAGGCTTGAGCTCGTAATGCCAATTTGGAATCTCAATTGCAGTTCAAGGCTTGAGGTCACAATTGCAGTCTGAGCTCACAATGCCAGTTAGGAATCACAATTGCAGTTCAAGGCTTGAGGTCACAATTGCAGTCTGAGCTCACAATGCCAGTTAGGAATCACAATTGCAGTTCAAGGCTTGAGGTCACAATTGCAGTCTGAGCTCACAATGGCAGTTAGGAATGACAATTTCAGTTCAAGGCTTGAGGTCACAATGCCAGTGATCAATCACAATTGCAGTTCAAGGCTTGATGTCACAATGCCAGTTAGGAATCACAATTTCAGTTCAAGGCTTGAGGTCACAATTGCAGTCTGAGCTCACAATGCCAGTTAGGAATCACAATTGCAGTTCAAGGCTTGAGGTCACAATTGCAGTCTGAGCTCACAATGGCAGTTTGGAATCACAATTGCAGTTCAAGGCTTGAGGTCACAATTCCAGTCTGAGCTCACAATGCCAGTTAGGAATCACAATTGCAGTTCAAGGCTTGAGGTCACAATTGCAGTCTGAGCTCACAATGCCAGTTTGGAATCACAATTGCAGTTCAAGGCTTGAGGTCACAATTGCAGTCTGAGCTCACAATGCCAGTTAGGAATCACAATTGCAGTTGAAGGCTTGATGTCACAATGCCAGTTAGGAATCACAATTGCAGTTCAAGGCTTGAGGTCATAATTGCAGTCTGAGCTCACAATGCCAGTTAGGAATCACAATTGCAGTTGAAGGCTTGATGTCACAATGCCAATTAGGAATCACAATTGCAGTTCAAGGCTTGAGGTCATAATTGCAGTCTGAGCTCACAATGCCAGTTAGGAATCACAATTGCAGTTCAAGGCTTGAGGTCATAATTGCAGACTGAGCTCACAATGCCAGTTAGGAATCACAATTGCAGTTCAAGGCTTGAGGTCACAATGCCAGTTAGGAATCACAATTGCAGTTCAAGGCTTGAGGTCCCAATTGCAGTCTGAGCTCACAATGCCAGTTAGGAATCACAATTGCAGTTCAAGACTTGAGGTCACAATGCCAGTTTGGAATCATAATTGCAGTTCAAGGCTTGAGGTCACAATTCCAGTGAGGAATCAGAATTGCAGTTCAAGGCTTGAGGTCACAATGCCAGTTTGGAATCACAATTGCAGTTCAAGGCTTGAGGTCACAATGCCAGTTAGGAATTACAATTTCAGTTCAAGGCTTGAGCTCACAATGCCAGTTAGGAATCACAATTGCAGTTCAAGGCTTGAGGTCCCAATTGCAGTCTGAGCTCACAATGCCAGTTAGGAATCACAATTGCAGTTCAAGGCTTGAGGTCACAATGCCAGTTAGGAATCACAATTGCAGTTCAAGGCTTGAGGTCACAATTCCAGTTAGGAATCATAATTGCAGTTCAAGGCTTGAGGTCACAATGCCAGTTTGGAATCATAATTGCAGTTCAAGGCTTGAGGTCACAATTCCAGTGAGGAATCAGAATTGCAGTTCAAGGCTTGAGGTCACAATGCCAGTTTGGAATCACAATTGCAGTTCAAGGCTTGAGGTCACAATTGCAGTCTGAGCTCACAATGCCAGTTAGGAATCACAATTGCAGTTCAAGGCTTGAGGTCCCAATTGCAGTCTGAGCTCACAATGCCAGTTAGGAATCACAATTGCAGTTCAAGGCTTGAGGTCACAATGCCAGTTAGGAATCACAATTGCAGTTCAAGGCTTGAGGTCACAATTGCAGTCTGAGCTCACAATGGCAGTTAGGAATCACAATTGCAGTTCAAGGCTTGAGGTCATAATGCCAGTTTGGAATCACAATTGCAGTTCAAGGCTTGAGGTCAAAATTCCAGTGAGGAATCACAATTGCAGTTCAAGGCTTGATGTCACAATTCTAGTTAGGAATCACAATTGCAGTTCAAGGCTTGAGGTCACAATGCCAGTTTGGAATCATAATTGCAGTTCAAGGCTTGAGGTCACAATGCCAGTGAGGAATCACAATTGCAGTTCAAGGCTTGAGGTCACAATTGCAGTCTGAGCTCACAATGCCAGTTAGGAATCACAATTGCAGTTCAAGGCTTGAGGTCACAATTGCAGTCTGAGCTCACAATGCCAGTTAGGAATCACAATTGCAGTTCAAGGCTTGATGTCACAATGCCAGTTAGGAATCACAATTGCAGTTCAAGGCTTGAGGTCATAATGCCAGTTAGGAATCACAATTGCAGTTCAAGGCTTGAGGTCATAATTGCAGTCTGAGCTCACAATGCCAGTTAGGAATCACAATTGCAGTTCAAGGCTTGAGGTCCCAATTGCAGTCTGAGCTCACAATGCCAGTTAGGAATCACAATTGCAGTTCAAGGCTTGAGGTCACAATGCCAGTTTGGAATCATAATTGCAGTTCAAGGCTTGAGGTCACAATTCCAGTGAGGAATCAAAATTGCAGTTCAAGGCTTGAGGTCACAATGCCAGTTTGGAATCACAATTGCAGTTTAAGGCTTGAGGTCACAATTGCAGTCTGAGCTCACAATGGCAGTTTGGAATCACAATTGCAGTTCAAGGCTTGAGGTCACAATTGCAGTCTGAGCTCACAATGCCAGTTAGGAATGACAATTTCAGTTCAAGGCTTGAGGTCACAATGCCAGTGATCAATCACAATTGCAGTTCAAGGCTTGATGTCACAATGCCAGTTAGGAATCACAATTTCAGTTCAAGGCTTGAGGTCACAAATGCAGTCTGAGCTCACAATGCCAGTTAGGAATCACAATTGCAGTTCAAGGCTTGAGGTCACAATTGCAGTCTGAGCTCACAATGGCAGTTTGGAATCACAATTGCAGTTCAAGGCTTGAGGTCACAATTGCAGTCTGAGCTCACAATGCCAGTTAGGAATCACAATTGCAGTTCAAGGCTTGAGGTCACAATGTCAGTTAGGAATCACAATTGCAGTTCAAGGCTTGAGGTCACAATTGCAGTCTGAGCTCACAATGCCAGTTAGGAATCACAATTGCATTTCAAGGCTTGAGGTCACAATTGCAGTCTGAGCTCACAATGCCAGTTAGGAATCACAATTGCAGTTCAAGGCTTGAGGTCACAATGCCAGTTAGGAATCACAATTGCAGTTCAAGGCTTTAGGTCACAATTCCAGTTTGGAATCACAATTGCAGTTCAAGGCTTGATGTCACAATGCCAGTTAGGAATCACAATTGCAGTTCAAGGCTTGATGTCACAATGCCAGTTAGGAATCACAATTGCAGTTCAAGGCTTGATGTCACAATGCCAGTTAGGAATCACAATTGCAGTTCAAGGCTTGAGGTCACAATGCCAGTTTGGAGTCACAATTGCATTTCAAGGCTTGAGCTCGTAATGCCAATTTGGAATCTCAATTGCAGTTCAAGGCTTGATGTCACAATTGCAGTCTGAGCTCACAATGCCAGTTAGGAATCACAATTGCAGTTCAAGGCTTGAGGTCACAATTGCAGTCTGAGCTCACAATGCCAGTTAGGAATCACAATTGCAGTTCAAGGCTTGAGGTCACAATTGCAGTCTGAGCTCACAATGGCAGTTAGGAATGACAATTTCAGTTCAAGGCTTGAGGTCACAATGCCAGTGATCAATCACAATTGCAGTTCAAGGCTTGATGTCACAATGCCATTTAGGAATCACAATTTCAGTTCAAGGCTTGAGGTCACAATTGCAGTCTGAGCTCACAATGCCAGTTAGGAATCACAATTGCAGTTCAAGGCTTGAGGTCACAATTGCAGTCTGAGCTCACAATGGCAGTTTGGAATCACAATTGCAGTTCAAGGCTTGAGGTCACAATTCCAGTCTGAGCTCACAATGCCAGTTAGGAATCACAATTGCAGTTCAAGGCTTGAGGTCACAATTGCAGTCTGAGCTCACAATGGCAGTTTGGAATCACAATTGCAGTTCAAGGCTTGAGGTCACAATTGCAGTCTGAGCTCACAATGGCAGTTAGGAATCACAATTGCAGTTCAAGGCTTGAGGTCACAATGCCAGTTAGGAATTACAATTTCAGTTCAAGGCTTGAGCTCACAATGCCAGTTTGGAATCACAATTGCAGTTCAAGGCTTGAGGTCACAATGCCAGTTAAGAATCACAATTGCAGTTCAAGGCTTGAGGTCACAATTGCAGTCTGAGCTCACAATGGCAGTTTGGAATCACCATTGCAGTTCAAGGCTTGAGGTCACAATTGCAGTCTGAGCTCACAATGCCAGTTAGGAATCACAATTGCAGTTCAAGGCTTGAGGTCACAATGCCAGTCAGGAATTACAATTTCAGTTCAAGGCTTGAGCTCACAATGGCAGTTTGGAATCACAATTGCAGTTCAAGGCTTGAGGTCACAATGCCAGTGAGGAATCACAATTGCAGTTCAAGGCTTGATGTCACAATGCCACTTAGGAATCACAATTGCAGTTCAATGCTTGAGCTCACAATGCCAGTTAGGAATCAGAATTGCAGTTCAAGGCTTGAGCTCACAATGCCAGTTTGGAATCACAATTGCAGTTGAAGGCTTGAGGTCACAATGCCAGTTTGGAATCACAATTACACTTCAAGGCTTGAGGTCACAATGCCAGTTAGGAATCACAATTGCAGTTCAGGGCTAGAGTTCACAATTGCAGTCTGAGCTCACAATGCCAGTTAGGAATCACAATTGCAGTTCAAGGCTTGACGTCACAATGCCAGTGAGGAATCACAATTGCAGTTCAAGGCTTGAGGTCACAATGCCAGTTAGGAATCAAAATTGCAGTTCAAGGCTTGAGGTCACAATGCCAGTTTGGAATCACAATTGCAGTTCAAGGCTTGAGGTCACAATTGCAGTCTGAGCTCACAATGCCAGTTTGGAATCACAATTGCAGTTCAAGGCTTGAGGTCACAATGCCAGTTAGGAATCACAATTGCAGTTCAAGGCTTGAGGTGACAATTCCAGTGAGGAATCACAATTGCAGTTCAAGGCTTGAGGTCACAATTGCAGTCTGAGCTCACAATGCCAGTTAGGAATCAGAATTGCAGTTCAAGGCTTGAGGTCACAATGCCAGTTTGGAATCACAATTGCAGTTCAAGGCTTGAGCTCACAATGCCAGTTAGGAATCACAATTGCAGTTCAAGGCTTGAGGTCACAATGCCAGTTAGGAATCACAATTGCAGTTCAAGGCTTGAGGTCACAATGCCACTTAGGAATCACAATTGCAGTTCAATGCTTGAGCTCACAATGCCAGTTAGGAATCAGAATTGCAGTTCAAGGCTTGAGCTCACAATGCCAGTTTGGAATCACAATTGCAGTTCAAGGCTTGAGGTCACAATGCCAGTTTGGAATCACAATTGCACTTCAAGGCTTGAGGTCACAATGCCCGTTAGGAATCACAATTGCCGTTCAGGGCTAGAGTTCACAATTGCAGTCTGAGCTCACAATGCCAGTTAGGAATCACAATTGCAGTTCAAGGCTTGATGTCACAATGCCAGTGAGGAATCACAATTGCAGTTCAAGGCTTGAGGTCACAATGCCAGTTTGGAATCACAATTGCAGTTCAAGGCTTGAGGTCACAATTGCAGTCTGAGCTCACAAAGCCAGTTTGGAATCACAATTGCAGTTCAAGGCTTCAGGTCACAAATGCAGTCTGAGCTCACAATGGCAGTTTGGAATCACAATTGCAGTTCAAGGCTTGAGGTCACAATTCCAGTGAGGAATCACAATTGCAGTTCAAGGCTTGAGGTCACAATGCCAGTTAGGAATCACAATTGCAGTTCAAGGCTTGAGGTCACAATTCCAGTGAGGAATCACAATTGCAGTTCAAGGCTTGAGGTCACAATGCCAGTTAGGAATCACAATTGCAGTTCAAGGCTTGAAGTCACAATTCCAGTGAGGAATCACAATTGCAGTTCAAGGCTTGAGGTCACAATGCCAGTTTGGAATCACAATTGCAGTTCAAGGCTTGATGTCACAATTCCAGTGAGGAATCACAATTGCAGTTCAAGGCTTGAGGTCACAATGCCAGTGAGGAATCACAATTGCAGTTCAAGGCTTGAGGTCACAATGCCAGTTAGGAATCACAATTGCAGTTCAAGGCTTGAGGTCACAATGCCAGTTTGGAATCACAATTTCAGTTCAAGGCTTGATGTCACAATGCCAGTTAGGAATCACAATTGCAGTTCAAGGCTTGAGGTCACAATTGCAGTCTGAGCTCACAATGCCAGTTAGGAATCACAATTGCAGTTCAAGGCTTGAGGTCACAATTGCAGTCTGAGCTCACAATGCCAGTTAGGAATCACAATTGCAGTTCAAGGCTTGAGGTCACAATGCCAGTGATCAATCACAATTGCCGTTCAAGGCTTGATGTCACAATGCCAGTTAGGAATCACAATTTCAGTTCAAGGCTTGAGGTCACAATTGCAGTCTGAGCTCACAATGCCAGTTAGGAATCACAATTGCAGTTCAAGGCTTGAGGTCACAATTGCAGTCTGAGCTCACAATGGCAGTTTGGAATCACAATTGCAGTTCAAGGCTTGAGGTCACAATTCCAGTCTGAGCTCACAATGCCAGTTAGGAATCACAATTGCAGTTCAAGGCTTGAGGTCACAATTGCAGTCTGAGCTCACAATGGCAGTTTGGAATCACAATTGCAGTTCAAGGCTTGAGGTCACAATTGCAGTCTGAGCTCACAATGGCAGTTAGGAATCACAATTGCAGTTCAAGGCTTGAGGTCACAATGCCAGTTAGGAATTACAATTTCAGTTCAAGGCTTGAGCTCACAATGCCAGTTTGGAATCACAATTGCAGTTCAAGGCTTGAGGTCACAATGCCAGTTAGGAATCACAATTTCATTTCAAGGCTTGAGGTCACAAATGCAGTCTGAGCTCACAATGCCAGTTAGGAATCACAATTGCAGTTCAAGGCTTGAGGTCACAATTGCAGTCTGAGCTCACAATGGCAGTTTGGAATCACAATTGCAGTTCAAGGCTTGAGGTCACAATTGCAGTCTGAGCTCACAATGCCAGTTAGGAATCACAATTGCAGTTCAAGGCTTGAGGTCACAATTGCAGTCTGAGCTCACAATGGCAGTTTGGAATCACCATTGCAGTTCAAGGCTTGAGGTCACAATTGCAGTCTGAGCTCACAATGCCAGTTAGGAATCACAATTGCAGTTCAAGGCTTGAGGTCACAATGCCAGTCAGGAATTACAATTTCAGTTCAAGGCTTGAGCTCACAATGGCAGTTTGGAATCACAATTGCAGTTCAAGGCTTGAGGTCACAATGCCAGTGAGGAATCACAATTGCAGTTCAAGGCTTGATGTCACAATGCCACTTAGGAATCACAATTGCAGTTCAATGCTTGAGCTCACAATGCCAGTTAGGAATCAGAATTGCAGTTCAAGGCTTGAGGTCCCAATGCCAGTTTGGAATCACAATTGCAGTTCAAGGCTTGAGGTCACAATGCCAGTTTGGAATCACAATTGCACTTCAAGGCTTGAGGTCACAATGCCAGTTAGGAATCACAATTGCAGTTCAGGGCTAGAGTTCACAATTGCAGTCTGAGCTCACAATGCCAGTTAGGAATCACAATTGCAGTTCAAGGCTTTGTGTCACAATGCCAGTGAGGAATCACAATTGCAGTTCAAGGCTTGAGGTCACAATGCCAGTTTGGAATCACAATTGCAGTTCAAGGCTTGAGGTCACAATTGCAGTCTGAGCTCACAATGCCAGTTTGGAATCACAATTGCAGTTCAAGGCTTGAGGTCACAATGCCAGTTTGGAATCACAATTGCAGTTCAATGCTTGAGCTCACAATGCCAGTTAGGAATCAGAATTGCAGTTCAAGGCTTGAGCTCACAATGCCAGTTTGGAATCACAATTGCAGTTCAAGGCTTGAGGTCACAATGCCAGTTTGGAATCACAATTGCACTTCAAGGCTTGAGGTCACAATGCCCGTTAGGAATCACAATTGCCGTTCAGGGCTAGAGTTCACAATTGCAGTCTGAGCTCACAATGCCAGTTAGGAATCACAATTGCAGTTCAAGGCTTGAGGTCACAATTGCAGTCTGAGCTCACAATGGCAGTTAGGAATGACAATTTCAGTTCAAGGCTTGAGGTCACAATGCCAGTGATCAATCACAATTGCAGTTCAAGGCTTGATGTCACAATGCCAGTTAGGAATCACAATTTCAGTTCAAGGCTTGAGGTCACAATTGCAGTCTGAGCTCACAATGCCAGTTAGGAATCACAATTGCAGTTCAAGGCTTGAGGTCCCAATTGCAGTCTGAGCTCACAATGCCAGTTAGGAATCACAATTGCAGTTCAAGGCTTGAGGTCCCAATTGCAGTCTGAGCTCACAATGCCAGTTAGGAATCACAATTGCAGTTCAAGGCTTGAGGTCACAATGCCAGTTAGGAATCACAATTGCATTTCAAGGCTTGAGGTCACAATTGCAGTCTGAGCTCACAATGCCAGTTAGGAATCACAATTGCAGTTCAAGGCTTGAGGTCACAATGCCAGTTTGGAATCACAATTGCAGTTCAAGGCTTGAGGTCAAAATTCCAGTGAGGACTCACAATTGCAGTTCAAGGCTTGATGTCACAATTCTAGTTAGGAATCACAATTGCAGTTCAAGGCTTGAGGTCACAATGCCAGTTTGGAATCATAATTGCAGTTCAAGGCTTGAGGTCACAATGCCAGTGAGGAATCACAATTGCAGTTCAAGGCTTGAGGTCACAATTGCAGTCTGAGCTCACAATGCCAGTTAGGAATCACAATTGCAGTTCAAGGCTTGAGGTCACAATTGCAGTCTGAGCTCACAATGCCAGTTAGGAATCACAATTGCACTTCAAGGCTTGAGGTCACAATGCCCGTTAGGAATCACAATTGCCGTTCAGGGCTAGAGTTCACAATTGCAGTATGAGCTCACAATGCCAGTTAGGAATCACAATTGCAGTTCAAGGCTTGATGTCACAATGCCAGTGAGGAATCACAATTGCAGTTCAAGGCTTGAGGTCACAATGCCAGTTTGGAATCACAATTGCAGTTCAAGGCTTGAGGTCACAATTGCAGTCTGAGCTCACAATGCCAGTTTGGAATCACAATTGCAGTTCAAGGCTTCAGGTCACAAATGCAGTCTGAGCTCACAATGGCAGTTTGGAATCACAATTGCAGTTCAAGGCTTGAGGTCACAATTCCAGTGAGGAATCACAATTGCAATTCAAGGCTTGAGGTCACAATGCCAGTTAGGAATCACAATTGCAGTTCAAGGCTTGAGGTCACAATTCCAGTGAGGAATCACAATTGCAGTTCAAGGCTTGAGGTCACAATGCCAGTTAGGAATCACAATTGCAGTTCAAGGCTTGAAGTCACAATTCCAGTGAGGAATCACAATTGCAGTTCAAGGCTTGAGGTCTCAATGCCAGTTAGGAATCACAATTGCAGTTCAAGGCTTGAGCTCACAATGCCAGTTTGGAATCACAATTGCAGTTCAAGGCTTGAGGTCACAATGCCAGTTAGGAATCACAATTGCAGTTCAAGGCTTGAGGTCACAATGCCAGTTAGGAATCACAATTGCAGTTCAAGGCTTGAGGTCACAATGCCAGTTTGGAATCACAATTTCAGTTCAAGGCTTGAGGTCACAATGCCAGTTAGGAATCACAATTGCAGTTCAAGGCTTGAGGTCACAATGCCAGTTAGGAATCACAATTGCAGTTCAAGGCTTGAGGTCACAATTCCAGTGAGGAATCACAATTGCAGTTCAAGGCTTGAGGTCACAATGCCAGTTAGGAATCAAAATTGCAGTTCAAGGCTTGAGGTCACAATGCCAGTTTGGAATCACAATTGCAGTTCAAGGCTTGAGGTCACAATGCCAGTTTGGAATCACAATTTCAGTTCAAGGCTTGATGTCACAATGCCAGTTAGGAATCACAATTGCAGTTCAAGGCTTGAGGTCACAATTGCAGTCTGAGCTCACAATGCCAGTTAGGAATCACAATTGCAGTTCAAGGCTTGAGGTCTCAATTGCAGTCTGAGCTCACAATGCCAGTTAGGAATCACAATTGCAGTTCAACGCCTGAGGTCACAATTGCAGTCTGAGCTCACAATGCCAGTTAGGAATCACAATTGCAGTTCAAGGCTTGAGGTCACAATTGCAGTCTGAGCTCACAATGCCAGTTAGGAATCACAATTGCAGTTCAAGGCTTGAGGTCACAATTGCAGTCTGAGTTCACAATGCCAGTTAGGAATCACAATTGCAGTTCAAGGCTTGAGCTCACAATGCCAGTAAGGAATCACAATTGCAGTTCAAGGCTTGAGGTCAAAATTCCAGTGAGGAATCACAATTGCAGTTCAAGGCTTGATGTCACAATGCCAGTTACGAATCACAATTGCAGTTCAAGGCTTGAGGTCACAATGCCAGTTAGGAATCACAATTGCAGTTCAAGGCTTGAGGTCACAATGCCAGTTTGGAATCACAATTGCAGTTCAAGGCTTGAGGTCACAATGCCAGTTAGGAATCACAATTGCAGTTCAAGGCTTGAGGTCACAATGCCAGTTTGGAATCACAATTGCAGTTCAAGGCTTGAGGTCACAATTGCAGTCTGAGCTCACAATGCCAGTTAGGAATCACAATTGCAGTTCAAGGCTTGAGGTCACAATTGCAGTCTGAGCTCACAATGCCAGTTAGGAATCACAATTGCAGTTCAAGGCTTGAGGTCACAATGCCAGTTTGGAATCACAATTGCAATTTAATGCTTGAGCTCACAGTTCCAGTTAGGAATCACAATTGCAGTTCAAGGCTTGAGGTCACAATTGCAGTCTGAGCTCACAATGCCAGTTAGGAATCACAATTGCAGTTCAAGGCTTGAGGTCACAATGCCAGTTAGGAATCACAATTGCAGTTCAAGGCTTTAGGTCACAATTCCAGTTAGGAATCACAATTGCAGTTCAAGGCTTGATGTCACAATGCCAGTTAGGAATCACAATTGCAGTTCAAGGCTTGAGGTCACAATGCCAGTTAGGAATCACAATTGCAGTTCAAGGCTTGAGGTCACAATGCCAGTTTGGAATCACAATTGCAGTTCAAGGCTTGAGGTCACAATGCCAGTTAGGAATCACAATTGCAGTTCAAGGCTTGGGGTCACAAATGCAGTCTGAGCTCACAATGCCAGTTAGGAATCACAATTGCAGTTCAAGGCTTGAGGTCACAATTGCAGTCTGAGCTCACAATGCCAGTGAGGAATCACAATTGCAGTTCAAGGCTTGAGGTCACAATGCCAGTTAGGAATCACAATTGCAGTTCAAGGCTTGAGCTCACAATGCCAGTTTGGAATCACAATTGCAGTTCAAGGCTTGAGGTCACAATGCCAGTTAGGAATCACCATTGCAGTTCAAGGCTTGAGGTCACAATGCCAGTAAGGAATCACAATTGCAGTTCAAGGCTTGAGGTCACAATGCCAATTTGGAATCACAATTGCAATTCAAGGCTTGAGCTCACAATGCCAGTTAGGAATCACAATTTCAGTTCAAGGCTTGAGGTCACAATGCCAGTGAGGAATCACAATTGCAGTTCAAGGCTTGATGTCACAATGCCAGTTTGGAATCACAATTGCACTTCAAGGCTTGAGGTCACAATGCCAGTTAGGAATCACAATTGCAGTTCAAGGCTTGAGGTCACAATGCCAGTGAGGAATCACAATTGCAGTTCAAGGCTTGATGTCACAATGCCAGTTAGGAATCACAATTGCAGTTCAAGGCTTGATGTCACAATGCCAGTTTGGAATCACAATTGCACTTCAAGGCTTGAGGTCACAATGCCAGTTAGGAATCACAATTTCAGTTCAAGGCTTGAGGTCACAATGCCAGTTTGGAATCACAATTGCAGTTCAAGGCTTGAGGTCACAATGCCAGTTAGGAATCACAATTGCAGTTCAGGGCTAGAGTTCACAATTGCAGTCTGAGCTTACAATGCCAGTTAGGAATCACAATTGCAGTTCAAGGCTTGAGGTCACAATTCCAGTTAGGAATCACAATTGCAGTTCAAGGCTTGAGGTCACAATTGCAGTCTGAGCTCACAATGCCTGTTAGGAATCACAATTGCAGTTCAAGGCTTGAGGTCACAATGCCAGTGAGGAATCACAATTGCAGTTCAAGGCTTGAGGTCACAAGGCCAGTTAGGAATCACAATTGCAGTTCAAGGCTTGAGGTCACAATGCCAATTTGGAATCACAATTGCAGTTTAAGGCTTGAGGTCACAATTGCAGTCTGAGCTCACAATGCCAGTTTGGAATCACAATTGCAGTTCAAGGCTAGAGGTCGCAAATGCAGTCTGAGCTCACAATGCCAGTTAGGAATCACAATTGCAGTTCAAGGCTAGAGGTCACAAATGCAGTCTGAGCTCACAATGGCAGTTTGGAATCACAATTGCAGTTCAAGGCTTGAGGTCACAATTGCAGTCTGAGCTCACAATGCCAGTTAGGAATCACAATTGCAGTTCAAGGCTAGAGGTCACAAATGCAGTCTGAGCTCACAATGCCAGTTTGGAATCACAATTGCAGTTCAAGGCTTGAGGTCACAATTGCAGTCTGAGCTCACAATGCCAGTTAGGAATCACAATTGCAGTTCAAGGCTTGATGTCACAATGCTAGTTAGGAATCACAATTGCAGTTCAAGGCTTGAGGTCACAATTCCAGTGAGGAATCACAATTGCAGTTCAAGGCTTGAGGTCTCAATGCCAGTTAGGAATCACAATTGCAGTTCAAGGCTTGAGCTCACAATGCCAGTTTGGAATCACAATTGCAGTTCAAGGCTGGAGGTCACAATGCCAGTTAGGAATCACAATTGCAGTTCAAGGCTTGAGGTCTCAATGCCAGTTTGGAATCACAATTTCAGTTCAAGGCTTGATGTCACAATGCCAGTTAGGAATCACAATTGCAGTTCAAGGCTTGAGGTCACAATTGCAGTCTGAGCTCACAATGCCAGTTAGGAATCACAATTGCAGTTCAAGGCTTGAGGTCACAATTGCAGTCTGAGCTCACAATGGCAGTTTGGAATCACAATTGCAGTTCAAGGCTTGAGGTCACAATTGCAGTCTGAGCTCACAATGGCAGTTAGGAATCACAATTGCAGTTCAAGGCTTGAGGTCACAATTGCAGTCTGAGCTCACAATGCCAGTTAGGAATCACAATTGCAGTTCAAGGCTTGAGGTCACAATTGCAGTCTGAGCTCACAATGCCAGTTAGGAATCACAATTGCAGTTCAAGGCTTGAGGTCACAATTGCAGTCTGAGCTCACAATGCCAGTGAGGAATCACAATTGCAGTTCAAGGCTTGAGGTCACAATGCCAGTTAGGAATCACAATTGCAGTTCAAGGCTTGAGCTCACAATGCCAGTTTGGAATCACAATTGCAGTTCAAGGCTTGAGGTCACAATGCCAGTTAGGAATCACCATTGCAGTTCAAGGCTTGAGGTCACAATGCCAGTGAGGAATCACAATTGCAGTTCAAGGCTTGAGGTCACAATGCCAGTTAGGAATCACAATTGCAATTCAAGGCTTGAGCTCACAATGCCAGTTAGGAATCACAATTGCAGTTCAAGGCTTGATGTCACAATGCCAGTTTGGAATCACAATTGCACTTCAAGGCTTGAGGTCACAATGCCAGTTAGGAATCACAATTGCAGTTCAGGGCTTGAGGTCACAATGCCAGTGAGGAATCACAATTGCAGTTCAAGGCTTGATGTCACAATGCCAGTTAGGAATCACAATTGCAGTTCAAGGCTTGATGTAACAATTCCAGTTAGGAATCACAATTGCAGTTCAAGCCTTGAGGTCACAATGCCAGTTAGGAATCACAATTGCAGTTCAAGGCTTGAGGTCACAATGCCAGTTTGGAATCACAATTGCAGTTCAAGGCTTGAGGTCACAATGCCAGTTAGGAATCACAATTGCAGTTCAGGGCTAGAGTTCACAATTGCAGTCTGAGCTTACAATGCCAGTTAGGAATCACAATTGCAGTTCAAGGCTTGAGGTCACAATTGCAGTCTGAGCTCACAATGCCAGTTAGGAATCACAATTGCAGTTCAAGGCTTGAGGTCACAATGCCAGTGAGGAATCACAATTGCAGTTCAAGGCTTGAGGTCACAAGGCCAGTTAGGAATCACAATTGCAGTTCAAGGCTTGAGGTCACAATGCCAGTTTGGAATCACAATTGCAGTTCAAGGCTTGAGGTCACAATTGCAGTCTGAGCTCACAATGCCAGTTAGGAATCACAATTGCAGTTCAAGGCTAGAGGTCACAAATGCAGTCTGAGCTCACAATGGCAGTTTGGAATCACAATTGCAGTTCAAGGCTTGAGGTCACAATTGCAGTCTGAGCTCACAATGCCAGTTAGGAATCACAATTGCAGTTCAAGGCTTGATGTCACAATGCCAGTTAGGAATCACAATTGCAGTTCAAGGCTTGAGGTCACAATTCCAGTGAGGAATCACAATTGCAGTTCAAGGCTTGAGGTCTCAATGCCAGTTAGGAATCACAATTGCAGTTCAAGGCTTGAGCTCACAATGCCAGTTTGGAATCACAATTGCAGTTCAAGGCTTGAGGTCACAATGCCAGTTAGGAATCACAATTGCAGTTCAAGGCTTGAGGTCACAATGCCAGTTAGGAATCAGAATTGCAGTTCAAGGCTTGAGGTCACAATGCCAGTTTGGAATCACAATTTCAGTTCAAGGCTTGAGGTCACAATGCCAGTTAGGAATCACAATTGCAGTTCAAGGCTTGAGGTCACAATGCCAGTTAGGAATCACAATTGCAGTTCAAGGCTTGAGGTCACAATTCCAGTGAGGAATCACAATTGCAGTTCAAGGCTTGAGGTCACAATGCCAGTTAGGAATCACAATTGCAGTTCAAGGCTTGAGGTCACAATGCCAGTTTGGAATCACAATTGCAGTTCAAGGCTTGAGGTCACAATGCCAGTTTGGAATCACAATTTCAGTTCAAGGCTTGATGTCACAATGCCAGTTAGGAATCACAATTGCAGTTCAAGGCTTGAGGTCACAATTGCAGTCTGAGCTCACAATGCCAGTTAGGAATCACAATTGCAGTTCAAGGCTTGAGGTCTCAATTGCAGTCTGAGCTCACAATGCCAGTTAGGAATCACAATTGCAGTTCAAGGCTTGAGGTCACAATTGCAGTCTGAGCTCACAATGCCAGTTAGGAATCACAATTGCAGTTCAAGGCTTGAGGTCACAATTGCAGTCTGAGTTCACAATGCCAGTTAGGAATCACAATTGCAGTTCAAGGCTTGAGCTCACAATGCCAGTTAGGAATCACAATTGCAGTTCAAGGCTTGAGGTCAAAATTCCAGTGAGGAATCACAATTGCAGTTCAAGGCTTGATGTCACAATGCCAGTTACTAATCACAATTGCAGTTCAAGGCTTGAGGTCACAATGACAGTTTGGAATCACAATTGCAGTTCAAGGCTCGAGGTCACAATGCCAGTTTGGAATCACAATTGCAGTTCAAGGCTTGAGGTCACAATGCCAGTTAGGAATCACAATTGCAGTTCAAGGCTTGAGGTCACAATGCCAGTTTGGAATCACAATTGCAGTTCAAGGCTTGAGGTCACAATTGCAGTCTGAGCTCACAATGCCAGTTAGGAATCACAATTGCAGTTCAAGGCTTGAGGTCACAATTGCAGTCTGAGCTCTCAATGGCAGTTAGGAATCACAATTGCAGTTCAAGGCTTGATGTCACAATGCCAGTTAGGAATCACAATTGAAGTTCAAGGCTTGAGGTCACAATTGCAGTCTGAGCTCACAATGCCAGTTAGGAATCACAATTGCAGTTCAAGGCTTGAGGTCACAATTGCAGTCTGAGCTCACAATGCCAGTTAGGAATCACAATTGCAGTTCAAGGCTTGAGGTCACAATGCCAGTTTGGAATCACAATTGCAATTTAATGCTTGAGCTCACAGTTCCAGTTAGGAATCACAATTGCAGTTCAAGGCTTGAGGTCATAATGCCAGTAAGGAATCACAATTGCAGTTCAAGGCTTGAGGTCACAATGTCAGTTAGGAATCACAATTGCAGTTCAAGGCTTGAGGTCACAATTGCAGTCTGAGCTCACAATGCCAGTTAGGAATCACAATTGCATTTCAAGGCTTGAGGTCACAATTGCAGTCTGAGCTCACAATGCCAGTTAGGAATCACAATTGCAGTTCAAGGCTTGAGGTCACAATGCCAGTTAGGAATCACAATTGCAGTTCAAGGCTTTAGATCACAATTCCAGTTAGGAATCACAATTGCAGTTCAAGGCTTGATGTCACAATGCCAGTTAGGAATCACAATTGCAGTTCAAGGCTTGAGGTCACAATGCCAGTTAGGAATCACAATTGCAGTTCAAGGCTTGAGGTCACAATGCCAGTTTGGAATCACAATTGCAGTTCAAGGCTTGATGTCACAATGCCAGTTAGGAATCACAATTGCAGTTCAAGGCTTGAGGTCACAATGCCAGTTTGGAATCACAATTGCAGTTCAAGGCTTGAGGTCATAATGCCAGTTTGGAGTCACAATTGCATTTCAAGGCTTGAGCTCATAATGCCAGTTTGGAATCTCAATTGCAGTTCAAGGCTTGAGGTCACAATTGCAGTCTGAGCTCACAATGGCAGTTAGGAATCACAATTGCAGTTCAAGGCTTGAGGTCACAATTGCAGTCTGAGCTCTCAATGCCAGTTAGGAATCACAATTGCAGTTCAAGGGTTGAGGTCACAATTGCAGTCTGAGCTCACAATGCCAGTTAGGAATCACAATTGCAGTTCAAGGCTTGAGCTCACAATTGCAGTCTGAGCTCACAATGCCAGTTAGGAATCACAATTGCAGTTCAAGGCTTGAGGTCACAATTGCAGTCTGAGCTCACAATGGCAGTTAGGAATCACAATTGCAGTTCAAGGCTTGAGGTCACAATGCCAGTTAGGAATCACAATTGCAGTTCAAGGCTTGAGCTCACAATGCCAGTTTGGAATCACAATTGCAGTTCAAGGCTTGAGGTCACAATGCCAGTTAGGAATCACCATTGCAGTTCAAGGCTTGAGGTCACAATGCCAGTGAGGAATCACAATTGCAGTTCAAGGCTTGAGGTCACAATGCCAGTTAGGAATCACAATTGCAATTCAAGGCTTGAGCTCACAATGCCAGTTAGGAATCACAATTTCAGTTCAAGGCTTGAGGTCACAATGCCAGTGAGGAATCACAATTGCAGTTCAAGGCTTGATGTCACAATGCCAGTTTGGAATCACAATTGCACTTCAAGGCTTGAGGTCACAATGCCAGTTAGGAATCACAATTGCAGTTCAAGGCTTGAGGTCACAATGCCAGTGAGGAATCACAATTGCAGTTCAAGGCTTGATGTCACAAAGCCAGTTAGGAATCACAATTGCAGTTCAAGGCTTGATGTCACAATGCCAGTTTGGAATCACAATTGCACTTCAAGGCTTGAGGTCACAATGCCAGTTAGGAATCACAATTTAGGTTCAAGGCTTGAGGTCACAATGCCAGTTTGGAATCACAATTGCAGTTCAGGGCTAGAGTTCACAATTGCAGTCTGAGCTTACAATGCCAGTTAGGAATCACAATTGCAGTTCAAGGCTTGAGGTCACAATTCCAGTTAGGAATCACAATTGCAGTTCAAGGCTTGAGGTCACAATTGCAGTCTGAGCTCACAATGCCAGTTAGGAATCACAATTGCAGTTCAAGGCTTGAGGTCACAATGCCAGTGAGGAATCACAATTGCAGTTCAAGGCTTGAGGTCACAAGGCCAGTTAGGAATCACAATTGCAGTTCAAGGCTTGAGGTCACAATGCCAGTTTGGAATCACAATTGCAGTTTAAGGCTTGAGGTCACAATTGCAGTCTGAGCTCACAATGCCAGTTTGGAATCACAATTGCAGTTCAAGGCTAGAGGTCACAAATGCAGTCTGAGCTCACAATGCCAGTTAGGAATCACAATTGCAGTTCAAGGCTAGAGGTCACAAATGCAGTCTGAGCTCACAATGGCAGTTTGGAATCACAATTGCAGTTCAAGGCTTGAGGTCACAATTGCAGTCTGAGCTCACAATGCCAGTTAGGAATCACAATTGCAGTTCAAGGCTAGAGGTCACAAATGCAGTCTGAGCTCACAATGGCAGTTTGGAATCACAATTGCAGTTCAAGGCTTGAGGTCACAATTGCAGTCTGAGCTCACAATGCCAGTTAGGAATCACAATTGCAGTTCAAGGCTTGAGGTCACAATTGCAGT
The DNA here is from genome assembly GCF_052056855.1 of Sturnus vulgaris. NCBI lineage: Eukaryota > Metazoa > Chordata > Aves > Passeriformes > Sturnidae > Sturnus > Sturnus vulgaris. Next base: position 1,742,073 of record NC_142270.1, on the reverse strand, counting down.
CTGAGCTCACAATGCCAGTTAGGAATCACAATTGCAGTTCAAGGCTTGATGTCACAATGCCAGTTAGGAATCACAATTGCAGTTCAAGGCTTGAGGTCACAATTCCAGTGAGGAATCACAATTGCAGTTCAAGGCTTGAGGTCTCAATGCCAGTTAGGAATCACAATTGCAGTTCAAGGCTTGAGCTCACAATGCCAGTTTGGAATCACAATTGCAGTTCAAGGCTTGAGGTCACAATGCCAGTTAGGAATCACAATTGCAGTTCAAGGCTTGAGGTCACAATGCCAGTTAGGAATCACAATTGCAGTTCAAGGCTGGCGGTCACAATGCCAGTTAGGAATCACAATTGCAGTTCAAGGCTTGAGGTCACAATGCCAGTTTGGAATCACAATTTCAGTTCAAGGCTTGATGTCACAATGCCAGTTAGGAATCACAATTGCAGTTCAAGGCTTGAGGTCACAATTGCAGTCTGAGCTCACAATGCCAGTTAGGAATCACAATTGCAGTTCAAGGCTTGAGGTCACAATTGCAGTCTGAGCTCACAATGGCAGTTTGGAATCACAATTGCAGTTCAAGGCTTGAGGTCACAATTGCAGTCTGAGCTCACAATGCCAGTTAGGAATCACAATTGCAGTTCAAGGCTTGAGGTCACAATTGCAGTCTGAGGTCACAATGGCAGTTTGGAATCACAATTGCAGTTCAAGGCTTGATGTCACAATGCCAGTTAGGAATCACAATTGCAGTTCAAGGCTTGAGGTCACAATTCCAGTGAGGAATCACAATTGCAGTTCAAGGCTTGAGGTCACAATGCCAGTTTGGAATCACAATTGCAGTTCAAGGCTTGAGGTCACAATTCCAGTGAGGAATCACAATTGCAGTTCAAGGCTTGAGGTCACAATGCCAGTTTGGAATCACAATTGCAGTTCAAGGCTTGAGGTCACAATTCCAGTGAGGAATCACAATTGCAGTTCAAGGCTTGAGGTCACAATGCCGGATAGGAATCACAATTGCAGTTCAAGGCTTGAGGTCACAATGCCAGTTAGGAATCACAATTGCAGTTCAAGGCTTGAGGTCACAATGCCAGTTTGGAATCACAATTGCAGTTCAAGGCTTGATGTCACAATGCCAGTTAGGAATCACAATTGCAGTTCAAGGCTTGAGGTCACAATTGCAGTCTGAGCTCACAATGGCAGTTAGGAATCACAATTGCAGTTCAAGGCTTGAGGTCCCAATTGCAGTCTGAGCTCACAATGCCAGTTAGGAATCACAATTGCAGTTCAAGGCTTGAGGTCACAAATGCAGTCTGAGCTCACAATGGCAGTTTGGAATCACAATTGCAGTTCAAGGCTTGAGGTCACAATGCCAGTTAGGAATCACAATTGCATTTCAAGGCTTGAGGTCACAATTGCAGTCTGAGCTCACAATGCCAGTTAGGAATCACAATTGCAGTTCAAGGCTTGAGGTCACAGTTCCAGTTAGGAATCAGAATTGCAGTTCAAGGCTTGAGGTCACAATGCCAGTTTGGAATCACAATTGCAGTTCAAGGCTTGAGCTCACAATGCCAGTTAGGAATCACAATTGCAGTTCAAGGCTTGAGCTCACAATGCCAGTTAGGAATCACAATTGCAGTTCAAGGCTTGAGGTCACAATGCCAGTTAGGAATCAAAATTGCAGTTCAAGGCTTGATGTCACAATGCCAGTTAGGAATCACAATTTCAGTTCAAGGCTTGAGTTCACAAATGCAGTCTGAGCTCACAATGCCAGTTAGGAATCACAATTGCAGTTCAAGGCTTGAGGTCACAATTGCAGTCTGAGCTCACAATGGCAGTTAGGAATCACAATTGCAGTTCAAGGCTTGAGGTCACAATTGCAGTCTGAGCTCACAATGCCAGTTAGGAATCACAATTGCAGTTCAAGGCTTGAGGTCACAATTGCAGTCTGAGCTCACAATGCCAGTTAGGAATCACAATTGCAGTTCAAGGCTTGAGGTCACAATGTCAGTTAGGAATCACAATTGCAGTTCAAGGCTTGAGGTCACAATTGCAGTCTGAGCTCACAATGCCAGTTAGGAATCACAATTGCATTTCAAGGCTTGAGGTCTCAATTGCAGTCTGAGCTCACAATGCCAGTTAGGAATCACAATTGCAGTTCAAGGCTTGAGGTCACAATGCCAGTTAGGAATCACAATTGCAGTTCAAGTCTTTAGGTCACAATTCCAGTGAGGAATCACAATTGCAGTTCAAGGCTTGATGTCACAATGCCAGTTAGGAATCACAATTGCAGTTCAAGGCTTGAGGTCACAATGCCAGTTAGGAATCACAATTGCAGTTCAAGGCTTGAGCTCACAATGCCAGTTTGGAATCACAATTGCAGTTCAAGGCTTGAGGTCACAATGCCAGTTAGGAATCACCATTGCAGTTCAAGGCTTGAGGTCACAATGCCAGTGAGGAATCACAATTGCAGTTCAAGGCTTGAGGTCACAATGCCAGTTAGGAATCACAATTGCAATTCAAGGCTTGAGCTCACAATGCCAGTTAGGAATCACAATTGCAGTTCAAGGCTTGATGTCACAATGCCAGTTTGGAATCACAATTGCACTTCAAGGCTTGAGGTCACAATGCCAGTTAGGAATCACAATTGCAGTTCAGGGCTTGAGGTCACAATGCCAGTGAGGAATCACAATTGCAGTTCAAGGCTTGATGTCACAATGCCAGTTAGGAATCACAATTGCAGTTCAAGGCTTGATGTAACAATTCCAGTTAGGAATCACAATTGCAGTTCAAGCCTTGAGGTCACAATGCCAGTTAGGAATCACAATTGCAGTTCAAGGCTTGAGGTCACAATGCCAGTTTGGAATCACAATTGCAGTTCAAGGCTTGAGGTCACAATGCCAGTTAGGAATCACAATTGCAGTTCAGGGCTAGAGTTCACAATTGCAGTCTGAGCTTACAATGCCAGTTAGGAATCACAATTGCAGTTCAAGGCTTGAGGTCACAATTGCAGTCTGAGCTCACAATGCCAGTTAGGAATCACAATTGCAGTTCAAGGCTTGAGGTCACAATGCCAGTGAGGAATCACAATTGCAGTTCAAGGCTTGAGGTCACAAGGCCAGTTAGGAATCACAATTGCAGTTCAAGGCTTGAGGTCACAATGCCAGTTTGGAATCACAATTGCAGTTCAAGGCTTGAGGTCACAATTGCAGTCTGAGCTCACAATGCCAGTTAGGAATCACAATTGCAGTTCAAGGCTAGAGGTCACAAATGCAGTCTGAGCTCACAATGGCAGTTTGGAATCACAATTGCAGTTCAAGGCTTGAGGTCACAATTGCAGTCTGAGCTCACAATGCCAGTTAGGAATCACAATTGCAGTTCAAGGCTTGATGTCACAATGCCAGTTAGGAATCACAATTGCAGTTCAAGGCTTGAGGTCACAATTCCAGTGAGGAATCACAATTGCAGTTCAAGGCTTGAGGTCTCAATGCCAGTTAGGAATCACAATTGCAGTTCAAGGCTTGAGCTCACAATGCCAGTTTGGAATCACAATTGCAGTTCAAGGCTTGAGGTCACAATGCCAGTTAGGAATCACAATTGCAGTTCAAGGCTTGAGGTCACAATGCCAGTTAGGAATCAGAATTGCAGTTCAAGGCTTGAGGTCACAATGCCAGTTTGGAATCACAATTTCAGTTCAAGGCTTGAGGTCACAATGCCAGTTAGGAATCACAATTGCAGTTCAAGGCTTGAGGTCACAATGCCAGTTAGGAATCACAATTGCAGTTCAAGGCTTGAGGTCACAATTCCAGTGAGGAATCACAATTGCAGTTCAAGGCTTGAGGTCACAATGCCAGTTAGGAATCACAATTGCAGTTCAAGGCTTGAGGTCACAATGCCAGTTTGGAATCACAATTGCAGTTCAAGGCTTGAGGTCACAATGCCAGTTTGGAATCACAATTTCAGTTCAAGGCTTGATGTCACAATGCCAGTTAGGAATCACAATTGCAGTTCAAGGCTTGAGGTCACAATTGCAGTCTGAGCTCACAATGCCAGTTAGGAATCACAATTGCAGTTCAAGGCTTGAGGTCTCAATTGCAGTCTGAGCTCACAATGCCAGTTAGGAATCACAATTGCAGTTCAAGGCTTGAGGTCACAATTGCAGTCTGAGCTCACAATGCCAGTTAGGAATCACAATTGCAGTTCAAGGCTTGAGGTCACAATTGCAGTCTGAGTTCACAATGCCAGTTAGGAATCACAATTGCAGTTCAAGGCTTGAGCTCACAATGCCAGTTAGGAATCACAATTGCAGTTCAAGGCTTGAGGTCAAAATTCCAGTGAGGAATCACAATTGCAGTTCAAGGCTTGATGTCACAATGCCAGTTACTAATCACAATTGCAGTTCAAGGCTTGAGGTCACAATGCCAGTTTGGAATCACAATTGCAGTTCAAGGCTTGAGGTCACAATGCCAGTTAGGAATCACAATTGCAGTTCAAGGCTTGAGGTCACAATGCCAGTTTGGAATCACAATTGCAGTTCAAGGCTTGAGGTCACAATTGCAGTCTGAGCTCACAATGCCAGTTAGGAATCACAATTGCAGTTCAAGGCTTGAGGTCACAATTGCAGTCTGAGCTCTCAATGGCAGTTAGGAATCACAATTGCAGTTCAAGGCTTGATGTCACAATGCCAGTTAGGAATCACAATTGAAGTTCAAGGCTTGAGGTCACAATTGCAGTCTGAGCTCACAATGCCAGTTAGGAATCACAATTGCAGTTCAAGGCTTGAGGTCACAATTGCAGTCTGAGCTCACAATGCCAGTTAGGAATCACAATTGCAGTTCAAGGCTTGAGGTCACAATGCCAGTTTGGAATCACAATTGCAATTTAATGCTTGAGCTCACAGTTCCAGTTAGGAATCACAATTGCAGTTCAAGGCTTGAGGTCATAATGCCAGTAAGGAATCACAATTGCAGTTCAAGGCTTGAGGTCACAATGTCAGTTAGGAATCACAATTGCAGTTCAAGGCTTGAGGTCACAATTGCAGTCTGAGCTCACAATGCCAGTTAGGAATCACAATTGCATTTCAAGGCTTGAGGTCACAATTGCAGTCTGAGCTCACAATGCCAGTTAGGAATCACAATTGCAGTTCAAGGCTTGAGGTCACAATGCCAGTTAGGAATCACAATTGCAGTTCAAGGCTTTAGATCACAATTCCAGTTAGGAATCACAATTGCAGTTCAAGGCTTGATGTCACAATGCCAGTTAGGAATCACAATTGCAGTTCAAGGCTTGAGGTCACAATGCCAGTTAGGAATCACAATTGCAGTTCAAGGCTTGAGGTCACAATGCCAGTTTGGAATCACAATTGCAGTTCAAGGCTTGATGTCACAATGCCAGTTAGGAATCACAATTGCAGTTCAAGGCTTGAGGTCACAATGCCAGTTTGGAATCACAATTGCAGTTCAAGGCTTGAGGTCATAATGCCAGTTTGGAGTCACAATTGCATTTCAAGGCTTGAGCTCATAATGCCAGTTTGGAATCTCAATTGCAGTTCAAGGCTTGAGGTCACAATTGCAGTCTGAGCTCACAATGGCAGTTAGGAATCACAATTGCAGTTCAAGGCTTGAGGTCACAATTGCAGTCTGAGCTCTCAATGCCAGTTAGGAATCACAATTGCAGTTCAAGGGTTGAGGTCACAATTGCAGTCTGAGCTCACAATGGCAGTTAGGAATCACAATTGCAGTTCAAGACTTGAGGTCACAATTGCAGTCTGAGCTCACAATGCCAGTTAGGAATCACAATTGCAGTTCAAGGCTTGAGCTCACAATTGCAGTCTGAGCTCACAATGCCAGTTAGGAATCACAATTGCAGTTCAAGGCTTGAGGTCACAATTGCAGTCTGAGCTCACAATGGCAGTTAGGAATCACAATTGCAGTTCAAGGCTTGAGGTCACAATGCCAGTTAGGAATCACAATTGCAGTTCAAGGCTTGAGCTCACAATGCCAGTTTGGAATCACAATTGCAGTTCAAGGCTTGAGGTCACAATGCCAGTTAGGAATCACCATTGCAGTTCAAGGCTTGAGGTCACAATGCCAGTGAGGAATCACAATTGCAGTTCAAGGCTTGAGGTCACAATGCCAGTTAGGAATCACAATTGCAATTCAAGGCTTGAGCTCACAATGCCAGTTAGGAATCACAATTTCAGTTCAAGGCTTGAGGTCACAATGCCAGTGAGGAATCACAATTGCAGTTCAAGGCTTGATGTCACAATGCCAGTTTGGAATCACAATTGCAGTTCAAGGCTTGAGGTCACAATGCCAGTTAGGAATCACAATTGCAGTTCAAGGCTTGAGGTCACAATGCCAGTGAGGAATCACAATTGCAGTTCAAGGCTTGATGTCACAAAGCCAGTTAGGAATCACAATTGCAGTTCAAGGCTTGATGTCACAATGCCAGTTTGGAATCACAATTGCACTTCAAGGCTTGAGGTCACAATGCCAGTTAGGAATCACAATTTAGGTTCAAGGCTTGAGGTCACAATGCCAGTTTGGAATCACAATTGCAGTTCAAGGCTTGAGGTCACAATGCCAGTTAGGAATCACAATTGCAGTTCAGGGCTAGAGTTCACAATTGCAGTCTGAGCTTACAATGCCAGTTAGGAATCACAATTGCAGTTCAAGGCTTGAGGTCACAATTCCAGTTAGGAATCACAATTGCAGTTCAAGGCTTGAGGTCACAATTGCAGTCTGAGCTCACAATGCCAGTTAGGAATCACAATTGCAGTTCAAGGCTTGAGGTCACAATGCCAGTGAGGAATCACAATTGCAGTTCAAGGCTTGAGGTCACAAGGCCAGTTAGGAATCACAATTGCAGTTCAAGGCTTGAGGTCACAATGCCAGTTTGGAATCACAATTGCAGTTTAAGGCTTGAGGTCACAATTGCAGTCTGAGCTCACAATGCCAGTTTGGAATCACAATTGCAGTTCAAGGCTAGAGGTCACAAATGCAGTCTGAGCTCACAATGCCAGTTAGGAATCACAATTGCAGTTCAAGGCTAGAGGTCACAAATGCAGTCTGAGCTCACAATGGCAGTTTGGAATCACAATTGCAGTTCAAGGCTTGAGGTCACAATTGCAGTCTGAGCTCACAATGCCAGTTAGGAATCACAATTGCAGTTCAAGGCTAGAGGTCACAAATGCAGTCTGAGCTCACAATGGCAGTTTGGAATCACAATTGCAGTTCAAGGCTTGAGGTCACAATTGCAGTCTGAGCTCACAATGCCAGTTAGGAATCACAATTGCAGTTCAAGGCTTGAGGTCACAATTGCAGTCTGAGCTCACAATGCCAGTTAGGAATCACAATTGCAGTTCAAGGCTTGATGTCACAATGCCAGTTAGGAATCACAATTGCAGTTCAAGGCTTGAGGTCACAATTCCAGTGAGGAATCACAATTGCAGTTCAAGGCTTGAGGTCTCAATGCCAGTTAGGAATCACAATTGCAGTTCAAGGCTTGAGCTCACAATGCCAGTTTGGAATCACAATTGCAGTTCAAGGCTTGAGGTCACAATGCCAGTTAGGAATCACAATTGCAGTTCAAGGCTTGAGGTCACAATGCCAGTTAGGAATCACAATTGCAGTTCAAGGCTGGCGGTCACAATGCCAGTTAGGAATCACAATTGCAGTTCAAGGCTTGAGGTCACAATGCCAGTTTGGAATCACAATTTCAGTTCAAGGCTTGATGTCACAATGCCAGTTAGGAATCACAATTGCAGTTCAAGGCTTGAGGTCACAATTGCAGTCTGAGCTCACAATGCCAGTTAGGAATCACAATTGCAGTTCAAGGCTTGAGGTCACAATTGCAGTCTGAGCTCACAATGGCAGTTTGGAATCACAATTGCAGTTCAAGGCTTGAGGTCACAATTGCAGTCTGAGCTCACAATGCCAGTTAGGAATCACAATTGCAGTTCAAGGCTTGAGGTCACAATTGCAGTCTGAGCTCACAATGGCAGTTTGGAATCACAATTGCAGTTCAAGGCTTGATGTCACAATGCCAGTTAGGAATCACAATTGCAGTTCAAGGCTTGAGGTCACAATTCCAGTGAGGAATCACAATTGCAGTTCAAGGCTTGAGGTCACAATGCCAGTTTGGAATCACAATTGCAGTTCAAGGCTTGAGGTCACAATTCCAGTGAGGAATCACAATTGCAGTTCAAGGCTTGAGGTCACAATGCCAGTTTGGAATCACAATTGCAGTTCAAGGCTTGAGGTCACAATTCCAGTGAGGAATCACAATTGCAGTTCAAGGCTTGAGGTCACAATGCCGGATAGGAATCACAATTGCAGTTCAAGGCTTGAGGTCACAATGCCAGTTAGGAATCACAATTGCAGTTCAAGGCTTGAGGTCACAATGCCAGTTTGGAATCACAATTGCAGTTCAAGGCTTGATGTCACAATGCCAGTTAGGAATCACAATTGCAGTTCAAGGCTTGAGGTCACAATTGCAGTCTGAGCTCACAATGGCAGTTAGGAATCACAATTGCAGTTCAAGGCTGGAGGTCCCAATTGCAGTCTGAGCTCACAATGGCAGTTTGGAATCACAATTGCAGTTCAAGGCTTGAGGTCACAATGCCAGTTAGGAATCACAATTGCATTTCAAGGCTTGAGGTCACAATTGCAGTCTGAGCTCACAATGCCAGTTAGGAATCACAATTGCAGTTCAAGGCTTGAGGTCACAGTTCCAGTTAGGAATCAGAATTGCAGTTCAAGGCTTGAGGTCACAATGCCAGTTTGGAATCACAATTGCAGTTCAAGGCTTGAGCTCACAATGCCAGTTAGGAATCACAATTGCAGTTCAAGGCTTGAGCTCACAATGCCAGTTAGGAATCACAATTGCAGTTCAAGGCTTGAGGTCACAATGCCAGTTAGGAATCAAAATTGCAGTTCAAGGCTTGATGTCACAATGCCAGTTAGGAATCACAATTTCAGTTCAAGGCTTGAGTTCACAAATGCAGTCTGAGCTCACAATGCCAGTTAGGAATCACAATTGCAGTTCAAGGCTTGAGGTCACAATTGCAGTCTGAGCTCACAATGGCAGTTAGGAATCACAATTGCAGTTCAAGGCTTGAGGTCACAATTGCAGTCTGAGCTCACAATGCCAGTTAGGAATCACAATTGCAGTTCAAGGCTTGAGGTCACAATTGCAGTCTGAGCTCACAATGCCAGTTAGGAATCACAATTGCAGTTCAAGGCTTGAGGTCACAATGTCAGTTAGGAATCACAATTGCAGTTCAAGGCTTGAGGTCACAATTGCAGTCTGAGCTCACAATGCCAGTTAGGAATCACAATTGCATTTCAAGGCTTGAGGTCTCAATTGCAGTCTGAGCTCACAATGCCAGTTAGGAATCACAATTGCAGTTCAAGGCTTGAGGTCACAATGCCAGTTAGGAATCACAATTGCAGTTCAAGTCTTTAGGTCACAATTCCAGTGAGGAATCACAATTGCAGTTCAAGGCTTGATGTCACAATGCCAGTTAGGAATCACAATTGCAGTTCAAGGCTTGAGGTCACAATGCCAGTTAGGAATCACAATTGCAGTTCAAGGCTTGAGGTCACAATGCCAGTTTGGAATCACAATTGCAGTTCAAGGCTCGATGTCACAATGCCAGTTAGGGATCACAATTGCAGTTCAAGGCTTTAGGTCACAATTCCAGTTAGGAATCACAATTGCAGTTCAAGGCTTGATGTCACAATGCCAGTTAGGAATCACAATTGCAGTTCAAGGCTTGAGGTCACAATGCCAGTTTGGAGTCACAATTGCATTTCAAGGCTTGAGCTCGTAATGCCAGTTTGGAATCTCAATTGCAGTTCAAGGCTTGAGGTCACAATTGCAGTCTGAGCTCACAATGCCAGTTAGGAATCACAATTGCAGTTCAAGGCTTGAGGTCACAATTGTAGTCTAAGCTCACAATGCCAGTTAGGAATCACAATTGCAGTTCAAGGCTTGAGGTCACAATTGCAGTCTGAGCTCACAATGCCAGTTAGGAATGACAATTTCAGTTCAAGGCTTGAGGTCACAATGCCAGTTAGGAATAACAATTTCAGTTCAAGGCTTGAGCTCACAATGCCAGTGTGGAATCACAATTGCAGTTCAAGGCTTGATGTCACAATGCCAGTTTGGAATCACAATTGCACTTCAAGGCTTGAGGTCACAATTGCAGTCTGAGCTCACAATGCCAGTTAGGAATCACAATTGCAGTTCAAGGCTTGAGGTCACAATTGCAGTCTGAGCTCACAATGGCAGTTTGGAATCAAAATTGCAGTTCAAGGCTTGAGGTCACAATTGCAGTCTGAGCTCACAATGGCAGTTTGGAATCACAATTGCAGTTCAAGGCTTGAGGTCACAATTGCAGTCTGAGCTCACAATGGCAGTTAGGAATCACAATTGCAGTTCAAGGCTTGAGGTCAGAATGCCAGTTAGGAATAACAATTTCAGTTCAAGGCTTGAGCTCACAATGCCAGTGTGGAATCACAATTGCAGTTCAAGGCTTGAGGTCACAATGCCAGTTAGGAATCACAATTTCAGTTCAAGGCTTGAGGTCACAAATGCAGTCTGAGCTCACAATGCCAGTTAGGAATCACAATTGCAGTTCAAGGCTTGAGGTCACAATTGCAGTCTGAGCTCACAATGGCAGTTTGGAATCACAATTGCAGTTCAAGGCTTGAGGTCACAATTGCAGTCTGAGCTCACAATGGCAGTTTGGAATCACAATTGCAGTTCAAGGCTTGAGGTCACAATTGCAGTCTGAGCTCACAATGCCAGTTAGGAATCACAATTGCAGTTCAAGGCTTGAGGTCACAATGCCAGTTAGGAATTACAATTTCAGTTCAAGGCTTGAGCTCACAATGCCAGTTTGGAATCACAATTGCAGTTCAAGGCTTGAGGTCACAATGCCAGTTTGGAATCACAATTGCACTTCAAGGCTTGAGGTCACAATGCCAGTTAGGAATCACAATTGCAGTTCAGGGCTAGAGTTCACAATTGCAGTCTGAGCTCACAATGCCAGTTAGGAATCACAATTGCAGTTCAAGGCTTGAGGTCACAATTGCAGTCTGAGCTCACAATGCCAGTTAGGAATCACAATTGCAGTTCAAGGCTTGAGGTCACAATGCCAGTTTGGAATCACAATTGCAGTTCAAGGCTTGATGTCACAATGCCAGTGAGGAATCACAATTGCAGTTCAAGGCTTGAGGTCACAATGCCAGTTTGGAATCAAAATTGCAGTTCAAGGCTTGAGGTCACAATGCCAGTTTGGAATCACAATTGCAGTTCAAGGCTTGAGGTCACAATTGCAGTCTGAGCTCACAATGCCAGTTTGGAATCACAATTGCAGTTCAAGACTAGAGGTCACAAATGCAGTCTGAGCTCACAATGGCAGTTTGGAATCACAATTGCAGTTCAAGGCTTGATGTCACAATTCCAGTTAGGAATCACAATTGCAGTTCAAGGCTTGAGGTCACAATTCCAGTGAGGAATCACAATTGCAGTTCAAGGCTTGAGGTCACAATGCCAGTTAGGAATCACAATTGCAGTTCAAGGCTTGAGGTCACAATTCCAGTGAGGAATCACAATTGCAGTTCATGGCTTGAGGTCACAATGCCAGTTAGGAATCACAATTGCAGTTCAAGGCTTGAGGTCACAATTCCAGTGAGGAATCACAATTGCAGTTCAAGGCTTGAGGTCACAATGCCAGTTTGGAATCACAATTGCAGTTCAAGGCTTGAGGTCACAATTCCAGTGAGGAATCACAATTTCAGTTCAAGGCTTGAGGTCACAATGCCAGATAGGAATCACAATTGCAGTTCAAGGCTTGAGGTCACAATGCCAGTTAGGAATCACAATTACAGTTCAAGGCTTGAGGTCACAATTGCAGTCTGAGCTCACAATGCCAGTTAGGAATCACAATTGCAGTTCAAGGCTTGAGGTCCCAATTGCAGTCTGAGCTTACAATGCCAGTTAGGAATCACAATTGCAGTTCAAGGCTTGAGGTCACAATTCCAGTTAGGAATCACAATTGCAGTTCAAGGCTTGAGGTCACAATTGCAGTCTGAGCTCACAATGCCAGTTAGGAATCACAATTGCAGTTCAAGGCTTGAGGTCACAATGCCAGTGAGGAATCACAATTGCAGTTCAAGGCTTGAGGTCACAAGGCCAGTTAGGAATCACAATTGCAGTTCAAGGCTTGAGGTCACAATGCCAGTTTGGAATCACAATTGCAGTTTAAGGCTTGAGGTCACAATTGCAGTCTGAGCTCACAATGCCAGTTTGGAATCACAATTGCAGTTCAAGGCTAGAGGTCACAAATGCAGTCTGAGCTCACAATGCCAGTTAGGAATCACAATTGCAGTTCAAGGCTAGAGGTCACAAATGCAGTCTGAGCTCACAATGGCAGTTTGGAATCACAATTGCAGTTCAAGGCTTGAGGTCACAATTGCAGTCTGAGCTCACAATGCCAGTTAGGAATCACAATTGCAGTTCAAGGCTAGAGGTCACAAATGCAGTCTGAGCTCACAATGGCAGTTTGGAATCACAATTGCAGTTCAAGGCTTGAGGTCACAATTGCAGTCTGAGCTCACAATGCCAGTTAGGAATCACAATTGCAGTTCAAGGCTTGAGGTCACAATTGCAGTCTGAGCTCACAATGCCAGTTAGGAATCACAATTGCAGTTCAAGGCTTGATGTCACAATGCCAGTTAGGAATCACAATTGCAGTTCAAGGCTTGAGGTCACAATTCCAGTGAGGAATCACAATTGCAGTTCAAGGCTTGAGGTCTCAATGCCAGTTAGGAATCACAATTGCAGTTCAAGGCTTGAGCTCACAATGCCAGTTTGGAATCACAATTGCAGTTCAAGGCTTGAGGTCACAATGCCAGTTAGGAATCACAATTGCAGTTCAAGGCTTGAGGTCACAATGCCAGTTAGGAATCACAATTGCAGTTCAAGGCTGGCGGTCACAATGCCAGTTAGGAATCACAATTGCAGTTCAAGGCTTGAGGTCACAATGCCAGTTTGGAATCACAATTTCAGTTCAAGGCTTGATGTCACAATGCCAGTTAGGAATCACAATTGCAGTTCAAGGCTTGAGGTCACAATTGCAGTCTGAGCTCACAATGCCAGTTAGGAATCACAATTGCAGTTCAAGGCTTGAGGTCACAATTGCAGTCTGAGCTCACAATGGCAGTTTGGAATCACAATTGCAGTTCAAGGCTTGAGGTCACAATTGCAGTCTGAGCTCACAATGCCAGTTAGGAATCACAATTGCAGTTCAAGGCTTGAGGTCACAATTGCAGTCTGAGCTCACAATGGCAGTTTGGAATCACAATTGCAGTTCAAGGCTTGATGTCACAATGCCAGTTAGGAATCACAATTGCAGTTCAAGGCTTGAGGTCACAATTCCAGTGAGGAATCACAATTGCAGTTCAAGGCTTGAGGTCACAATGCCAGTTTGGAATCACAATTGCAGTTCAAGGCTTGAGGTCACAATTCCAGTGAGGAATCACAATTGCAGTTCAAGGCTTGAGGTCACAATGCCAGTTTGGAATCACAATTGCAGTTCAAGGCTTGAGGTCACAATTCCAGTGAGGAATCACAATTGCAGTTCAAGGCTTGAGGTCACAATGCCAGATAGGAATCACAATTGCAGTTCAAGGCTTGAGGTCACAATGCCAGTTAGGAATCACAATTGCAGTTCAAGGCTTGAGGTCACAATGCCAGTTTGGAATCACAATTGCAGTTCAAGGCTTGATGTCACAATGCCAGTTAGGAATCACAATTGCAGTTCAAGGCTTGAGGTCACAATTGCAGTCTGAGCTCACAATGGCAGTTAGGAATCACAATTGCAGTTCAAGGCTTGAGGTCCCAATTGCAGTCTGAGCTCACAATGCCAGTTAGGAATCACAATTGCAGTTCAAGGCTTGAGGTCACAAATGCAGTCTGAGCTCACAATGGCAGTTTGGAATCACAATTGCAGTTCAAGGCTTGAGGTCACAATGCCAGTTAGGAATCACAATTGCATTTCAAGGCTTGAGGTCACAATTGCAGTCTGAGCTCACAATGCCAGTTAGGAATCACAATTGCAGTTCAAGGCTTGAGGTCACAATTCCAGTTAGGAATCAGAATTGCAGTTCAAGGCTTGAGGTCACAATGCCAGTTTGGAATCACAATTGCAGTTCAAGGCTTGAGCTCACAATGCCAGTTAGGAATCACAATTGCAGTTCAAGGCTTGAGCTCACAATGCCAGTTAGGAATCACAATTGCAGTTCAAGGCTTGAGGTCCCAATTGCAGTCTGAGCTCACAATGCCAGTTAGGAATCACAATTGCAGTTCAAGGCTTGAGGTCACAATGCCAGTTAGGAATCAAAATTGCAGTTCAAGGCTTGATGTCACAATGCCAGTTAGGAATCACAATTTCAGTTCAAGGCTTGAGTTCACAAATGCAGTCTGAGCTCACAATGCCAGTTAGGAATCACAATTGCAGTTCAAGGCTTGAGGTCACAATTGCAGTCTGAGCTCACAATGGCAGTTAGGAATCACAATTGCAGTTCAAGGCTTGAGGTCACAATTGCAGTCTGAGCTCACAATGCCAGTTAGGAATCACAATTGCAGTTCAAGGCTTGAGGTCACAATTGCAGTCTGAGCTCACAATGCCAGTTAGGAATCACAATTGCAGTTCAAGGCTTGAGGTCACAATGTCAGTTAGGAATCACAATTGCAGTTCAAGGCTTGAGGTCACAATTGCAGTCTGAGCTCACAATGCCAGTTAGGAATCACAATTGCATTTCAAGGCTTGAGGTCTCAATTGCAGTCTGAGCTCACAATGCCAGTTAGGAATCACAATTGCAGTTCAAGGCTTGAGGTCACAATGCCAGTTAGGAATCACAATTGCAGTTCAAGTCTTTAGGTCACAATTCCAGTGAGGAATCACAATTGCAGTTCAAGGCTTGATGTCACAATGCCAGTTAGGAATCACAATTTCAGTTCAAGGCTTGAGGTCACAATGCCAGTTAGGAATCACAATTGCAGTTCAAGGCTTGAGGTCACAATGCCAGTTTGGAATCACAATTGCAGTTCAAGGCTCGATGTCACAATGCCAGTTAGGGATCACAATTGCAGTTCAAGGCTTTAGGTCACAATTCCAGTTAGGAATCACAATTGCAGTTCAAGGCTTGATGTCACAATGCCAGTTAGGAATCACAATTGCAGTTCAAGGCTTGAGGTCACAATGCCAGTTTGGAGTCACAATTGCATTTCAAGGCTTGAGCTCGTAATGCCAGTTTGGAATCTCAATTGCAGTTCAAGGCTTGAGGTCACAATTGCAGTCTGAGCTCACAATGCCAGTTAGGAATCACAATTGCAGTTCAAGGCTTGAGGTCACAATTGTAGTCTAAGCTCACAATGCCAGTTAGGAATCACAATTGCAGTTCAAGGCTTGAGGTCACAATTGCAGTCTGAGCTCACAATGCCAGTTAGGAATGACAATTTCAGTTCAAGGCTTGAGGTCACAATGCCAGTTAGGAATAACAATTTCAGTTCAAGGCTTGAGCTCACAATGCCAGTGTGGAATCACAATTGCAGTTCAAGGCTTGATGTCACAATGCCAGTTTGGAATCACAATTGCACTTCAAGGCTTGAGGTCACAATTGCAGTCTGAGCTCACAATGCCAGTTAGGAATCACAATTGCAGTTCAAGGCTTGAGGTCACAATTGCAGTCTGAGCTCACAATGGCAGTTTGGAATCAAAATTGCAGTTCAAGGCTTGAGGTCACAATTGCAGTCTGAGCTCACAATGGCAGTTTGGAATCACAATTGCAGTTCAAGGCTTGAGGTCACAATTGCAGTCTGAGCTCACAATGGCAGTTAGGAATCACAATTGCAGTTCAAGGCTTGAGGTCAGAATGCCAGTTAGGAATAACAATTTCAGTTCAAGGCTTGAGCTCACAATGCCAGTGTGGAATCACAATTGCAGTTCAAGGCTTGAGGTCACAATGCCAGTTAGGAATCACAATTTCAGTTCAAGGCTTGAGGTCACAAATGCAGTCTGAGCTCACAATGCCAGTTAGGAATCACAATTGCAGTTCAAGGCTTGAGGTCACAATTGCAGTCTGAGCTCACAATGGCAGTTTGGAATCACAATTGCAGTTCAAGGCTTGAGGTCACAATTGCAGTCTGAGCTCACAATGGCAGTTTGGAATCACAATTGCAGTTCAAGGCTTGAGGTCACAATTGCAGTCTGAGCTCACAATGCCAGTTAGGAATCACAATTGCAGTTCAAGGCTTGAGGTCACAATGCCAGTTAGGAATTACAATTTCAGTTCAAGGCTTGAGCTCACAATGCCAGTTTGGAATCACAATTGCAGTTCAAGGCTTGAGGTCACAATGCCAGTTTGGAATCACAATTGCACTTCAAGGCTTGAGGTCACAATGCCAGTTAGGAATCACAATTGCAGTTCAGGGCTAGAGTTCACAATTGCAGTCTGAGCTCACAATGCCAGTTAGGAATCACAATTGCAGTTCAAGGCTTGATGTCACAATTCCAGTTAGGAATCACAATTGCAGTTCAAGGCTTGAGGTCACAATTCCAGTGAGGAATCACAATTGCAGTTCAAGGCTTGAGGTCACAATGCCAGTGAGGAATCACAATTGCAGTTCAAGGCTTGAGGTCACAATTCCAGTGAGGAATCACAATTGCAGTTCATGGCTTGAGGTCACAATGCCAGTTAGGAATCACAATTGCAGTTCAAGGCTTGAGGTCACAATTC
This sequence comes from Sturnus vulgaris, assembly GCF_052056855.1. Taxonomy (NCBI): domain Eukaryota; kingdom Metazoa; phylum Chordata; class Aves; order Passeriformes; family Sturnidae; genus Sturnus; species Sturnus vulgaris. Next base: position 1,725,272 of record NC_142270.1, on the reverse strand, counting down.
CAGTGAGGAATCACAATTGCAGTTCAAGGCTTGAGGTCACAATGCCAGTTTGGAATCACAATTGCAGTTCAAGGCTTGAGGTCACAATTCCAGTGAGGAATCACAATTTCAGTTCAAGGCTTGAGGTCACAATGCCAGATAGGAATCACAATTGCAGTTCAAGGCTTGAGGTCACAATGCCAGTTAGGAATCACAATTACAGTTCAAGGCTTGAGGTCACAATTGCAGTCTGAGCTCACAATGCCAGTTAGGAATCACAATTGCAGTTCAAGGCTTGAGGTCCCAATTGCAGTCTGAGCTCACAATGCCAGTTAGGAATCACAATTGCAGTTCAAGGCTTGAGGTCACAAATGCAGTCTGAGCTCACAATGCCAGTTTGGAATCACAATTGCAATTCAATGCTTGAGCTCACAGTTCCAGTTAGGAATCACAATTGCAGTTCAAGGCTTGAGGTCACAATTGCAGTCTGAGCTCACAATGCCAGTTAGGAATCACAATTGCAGTTCAAGGCTTGAGGTCACAATGCCAGTTAGGAATCACAATTGCAGTTCAAGGCTTTAGGTCACAATTCCAGTTAGGAATCACAATTGCAGTTCAAGGCTTGATGTCACCATGCCAGTTAGGAATCACAATTGCAGTTCAAGGCTTGAGGTCACAATGCCAGTTTGGAGTCACAATTGCATTTCAAGGCTTGAGCTCGTAATGCCAGTTTGGAATCTCAATTGCAGTTCAAGGCTTGAGGTCCCAATTGCAGTCTGAGCTCACAATGCCAGTTAGGAATCACAATTGCAGTTCAAGGCTTGAGGTCCCAATTGCAGTCTGAGCTCACAATGCCAGTTAGGAATCACAATTGCAATTCAATGCTTGAGCTCACAGTTCCAGTTAGGAATCGCAATTGCAGTTCAAGGCTTGAGGTCACAATTGCAGTCTGAGCTCACAATGCCAGTTAGGAATCACAATTGCAGTTCAAGGCTTGAGGTCACAATGCCAGTTAGGAATCACAATTGCAGTTCAAGGCTTTAGGTCACAATTCCAGTGAGGAATCACAATTGCAGTTCAAGGCTTGATGTCACAATGCCAGTTAGGAATCACAATTGCAGTTCAAGGCTTGAGGTCACAATGCCAGTTTGGAATCATAATTGCAGTTCAAGGCTTGAGGTCACAATGCCAGTGAGGAATCACAATTGCAGTTCAAGGCTTGAGGTCACAATGCCAGTTAGGAATCACAATTGCAGTTCAAGGCTTGAGGTCACAATTCCAGTTAGGAATCAGAATTGCAGTTCAAGGCTTGAGGTCACAATGCCAGTTTGGAATCACAATTGCAGTTCAAGGCTTGAGGTCACAATGCCAGTTAGGAATTACAATTTCAGTTCAAGGCTTGAGCTCACAATGCCAGTTAGGAATCACAATTGCAGTTCAAGGCTTGAGGTCCCAATTGCAGTCTGAGCTCACAATGCCAGTTAGGAATCACAATTGCAGTTCAAGGCTTGAGGTCCCAATTGCAGTCTGAGCTCACAATGCCAGTTAGGAATCACAATTGCAGTTCAAGGCTTGAGGTCACAATGCCAGTTAGGAATCACAATTGCAGTTCAAGGCTTGAGGTCACAATTGCAGTCTGAGCTCACAATGGCAGTTAGGAATCACAATTACAGTTCAAGGCTTGACCTCACAATGCCAGTTTGGAATCACAATTGCAGTTCAAGGCTTGAGGTCAAAATTCCAGTTAGGAATCACAATTGCAGTTCAAGGCTTGAGGTCACAAGGCCAGTTAGGAATCACAATTGCAGTTCAAGGCTTGAGGTCACAATGGCAGTTTGGAATCACAATTGCAGTTCAAGGCTTGAGGTCACAATTGCAGTCTGAGCTCACAATGGCAGTTAGGAATCACAATTGCAGTTCAAGGCTTGAGGTCACAATTGCAGTCTGAGCTCACAATGCCAGTTTGGAATCACAATTGCAGTTCAAGGCTTGAGGTCACAATTGCAGTCTGAGCTCACAATGCCAGTTAGGAATCACAATTGCAGTTGAAGGCTTGATGTCACAATGCCAGTTAGGAATCACAATTGCAGTTCAAGGCTTGAGGTCATAATGCCAGTTAGGAATCACATTTGCAGTTCAAGGCTTGAGGTCATAATTGCAGTCTGAGCTCACAATGCCAGTTAGGAATCACAATTGCAGTTGAAGGCTTGATGTCACAATGCCAGTTAGGAATCACAATTGCAGTTCAAGGCTTGAGGTCATAATTGCAGTCTGAGGTCACAATGCCAGTTAGGAGTCACAATTGCAGTTCAAGGCTTGATGTCACAACGCCAGTTAGGAATCATAATTGCATTTCAAGGCTTGAGGTCATAATGCCAGTTAGGAATCACAATTGCAGTTCAAGGCTTGAGGTCATAATTGCAGTCTGAGCTCACAATGGCAGTTAGGAATCACAATTGCAGTTCAAGGCTTGAGGTCACAATGCCAGTTTGGAATCACAATTTCAGTTCAAGGCTTGATGTCACAATGCCAGTTAGGAATCACAATTGCAGTTCAAGGCTTGAGGTCACAATTGCAGTCTGAGCTCACAATGCCAGTTAGGAATCACAATTGCAGTTCAAGGCTTGAGGTCACAATTGCAGTCTGAGCTCACAATGCCAGTTAGGAATCACAATTGCAGTTCAAGGCTTGAGGTCCCAATTGCAGTCTGAGCTCACAATGCCAGTTAGGAATCACAATTGCAGTTCAAGGCTTGAGGTCACAATTGCAGTCTGAGCTCACAATGGCAGTTAGGAATCACAATTGCAGTTCAAGGCTTGAGGTCAGAATGCCAGTTAGGAATTACAATTTCAGTTCAAGGCTTGAGCTCACAATGCCAGTGTGGAATCACAATTGCAGTTCAAGGCTTGAGGTCACAATGCCAGTTAGGAATCACAATTTCAGTTCAAGGCTTGAGGTCACAAATGCAGTCTGAGCTCACAATGCCAGTTAGGAATCACAATTGCAGTTCAAGGCTTGAGGTCACAATTGCAGTCTGAGCTCACAATGGCAGTTTGGAATCACAATTGCAGTTCAAGGCTTGAGGTCACAATTGCAGTCTGAGCTCACAATGCCAGTTAGGAATCACAATTGCAGTTCAAGGCTTGAGGTCACAATGCCAGTTAGGAATTACAATTTCAGTTCAAGGCTTGAGCTCACAATGCCAGTTTGGAATCACAATTGCAGTTCAAGGCTTGAGGTCACAATGCCAGTGAGGAATCACAATTGCAGTTCAAGGCTTGATGTCACAATGCCAGTTTGGAATCACAATTGCACTTCAAGGCTTGAGGTCACAATGCCAGTTAGGAATCACAATTGCAGTTCAAGGCTTGATGTCACAATGCCAGTGAGGAATCACAATTGCAGTTCAAGGCTTGAGGTCACAATGCCAGTTTGGAATCAAAATTGCAGTTCAAGGCTTGAGGTCACAATGCCAGTTTGGAATCACAATTGCAGTTCAAGGCTTGAGGTCACAATTGCAGTCTGAGCTCACAATGCCAGTTTGGAATCACAATTGCAGTTCAAGACTAGAGGTCACAAATGCAGTCTGAGCTCACAATGGCAGTTTGGAATCACAATTGCAGTTCAAGGCTTGATGTCACAATTCCAGTTAGGAATCACAATTGCAGTTCAAGGCTTGAGGTCACAATTCCAGTGAGGAATCACAATTGCAGTTCAAGGCTTGAGGTCACAATGCCAGTTAGGGATCACAATTGCAGTTCAAGGCTTGAGGTCACAATTCCAGTGAGGAATCACAATTGCAGTTCATGGCTTGAGGTCACAATGCCAGTTAGGAATCACAATTGCAGTTCAAGGCTTGAGGTCACAATTCCAGTGAGGAATCACAATTGCAGTTCAAGGCTTGAGGTCACAATGCCAGTTTGGAATCACAATTGCAGTTCAAGGCTTGAGGTCACAATTCCAGTGAGGAATCACAATTTCAGTTCAAGGCTTGAGGTCACAATGCCAGATAGGAATCACAATTGCAGTTCAAGGCTTGAGGTCACAATGCCAGTTAGGAATCACAATTACAGTTCAAGGCTTGAGGTCACAATTGCAGTCTGAGCTCACAATGCCAGTTAGGAATCACAATTGCAGTTCAAGGCTTGAGGTCCCAATTGCAGTCTGAGCTCACAATGCCAGTTAGGAATCACAATTGCAGTTCAAGGCTTGAGGTCACAAATGCAGTCTGAGCTCACAATGCCAGTTTGGAATCACAATTGCAATTCAATGCTTGAGCTCACAGTTCCAGTTAGGAATCACAATTGCAGTTCAAGGCTTGAGGTCACAATTGCAGTCTGAGCTCACAATGGCAGTTAGGAATCACAATTACAGTTCAAGGCTTGAGCTCACAATGCCAGTTTGGAATCACAATTGCAGTTCAAGGCTTGAGGTCAAAATTCCAGTGAGGAATCACAATTGCAGTTCAAGGCTTGATGTCACAATTCTAGTTAGGAATCACAATTGCAGTTCAAGGCTTGAGGTCACAATGCCAGTTTGGAATCATAATTGCAGTTCAAGGCTTGAGGTCACAATGCCAGTGAGGAATCACAATTGCAGTTCAAGGCTTGAGGTCACAATGCCAGTTAGGAATCACAATTGCAGTTCAAGGCTTGAGGTCACAATTCCAGTTAGGAATCAGAATTGCAGTTCAAGGCTTGAGGTCACAATGCCAGTTTGGAATCACAATTGCAGTTCAAGGCTTGAGGTCACAATGCCAGTTAGGAATTACAATTTCAGTTCAAGGCTTGAGCTCACAATGCCAGTTAGGAATCACAATTGCAGTTCAAGGCTTGAGGTCCCAATTGCAGTCTGAGCTCACAATGCCAGTTAGGAATCACAATTGCAGTTCAAGGCTTGAGGTCACAATTGCAGTCTGAGCTCACAATGGCAGTTAGGAATCACAATTACAGTTCAAGGCTTGAGCTCACAATGCCAGTTTGGAATCACAATTGCAGTTCAAGGCTTGAGGTCAAAATTCCAGTGAGGAATCACAATTGCAGTTCAAGGCTTGATGTCACAATTCTAGTTAGGAATCACAATTGCAGTTCAAGGCTTGAGGTCACAATGCCAGTGAGGAATCACAATTACAGTTCAAGGCTTGAGGTCACAATTGCAGTCTGAGCTCACAATGCCAGTTAGGAATCACAATTGCAGTTCAAGGCTTGAGGTCACAATTGCAGTCTGAGCTCACAATGCCAGTTTGGAATCACAATTGCAGTTCAAGGCTTGAGGTCACAATTGCAGTCTGAGCTCACAATGCCAGTTAGGAATCACAATTGCAGTTGAAGGCTTGATGTCACAATGCCAGTTAGGAATCACAATTGCAGTTCAAGGCTTGAGGTCATAATGCCAGTTAGGAATCACAATTGCAGTTCAAGGCTTGAGGTCATAATTGCAGTCTGAGGTCACAATGCCAGTTAGGAATCACAATTGCAGTTCAAGGCTTGAGGTCATAATTGCAGTCTGAGCTCACAATGCCAGTTAGGAATCACAATTGCAGTTCAAGGCTTGAGGTCACAATGCCAGTTTGGAATCACAATTTCAGTTCAAGGCTTGATGTCACAATGCCAGTTAGGAATCACAATTGCAGTTCAAGGCTTGAGGTCACAATTGCAGTCTGAGCTCACAATGCCAGTTAGGAATCACAATTGCAGTTCAAGGCTTGAGGTCACAATTGCAGTCTGAGCTCACAATGCCAGTTAGGAATCACAATTGCAGTTCAAGGCTTGAGGTCACAATTCCAGTTTGGAATCACAATTGCAGTTCAAGGCTTGAGGTCACAATGCCAGTTTGGAATCACAATTGCAGTTCAAGGCTTGAGGTCACAATGCCAGTTAGGAATTACAATTTTAGTTCAAGGCTTGAGCTCACAATGCCAGTTAGGAATCAGAATTGCAGTTCAAGGCTTGAGCTCATAATGCCAGTTTGGAATCTCAATTGCAGTTCAAGGCTTGAGGTCACAATTGCAGTCTGAGCTCACAATGGCAGTTAGGAATCACAATTGCAGTTCAAGGCTTGAGGTCACAATTGCAGTCTGAGCTCACAATGGTAGTTAGGAATCACAATTGCAGTTCAAGGCTTGAGGTCACAATTGCAGTCTGAGCTCACAATGGCAGTTTGGAATCACAATTGCAGTTCAAGGCTTGAGGTCACAATTGCAGTCTGAGCTCACAATGCCAGTTAGGAATCACAATTGCAGTTCAAGGCTTGAGGTCACAATTGCAGTCTGAGCTCACAATGGCAGTTAGGAATCACAATTGCAGTTCAAGGCTTGAGGTCACAATTGCAGTCTGAGCTCACAATGCCAGTTAGGAATCACAATTGCAGTTCAAGGCTTGAGGTCACAATTGCAGTCTGAGCTCACAATGCAAGTTAGGAATCACAATTGCAGTTCAAGGCTTGAGGTCACAATTGCAGTCTGAGCACACAATGCCAGTTAGGAATCACAATTGCTGTTCAAGGCTTGAGCTCACAATTGCAGTCTGAGCTCACAATGCCAGTTAGGAATCACAATTGCAGTTCAAGGCTTGAGCTCACAATGCCAGTTAGGAATCACAATTGCAGTTCAAGGCTTGAGGTCACAATGCCAGTGAGGAATCACAATTGCAGTTCAAGGCTTGACGTCACAATGCCAGTTAGGAATCACAATTGCAGTTCAAGGCTTGAGGTCACAATGCCAGTTAGGAATCACAATTGCAGTTCAAGGCTTGAGGTCACAATGCCAGTTTGGAATCACAATTGCAGTTCAAGGCTTGAGGTCACAATTGCAGTCTGAGCTCACAATGCCAGTTAGGAATCACAATTGCAGTTCAAGGCTTGTGGTCACAAATGCAGTCTGAGCTCACAATGGCAGTTTGGAATCACAATTGCAGTTCAAGGCTTGATGTCACAATGCCAGTTAGGAATCACAATTGCAGTTCAAGGCTTGAGGTCACAATTCCAGTGAGGAATCACAATTGCAGTTCAAGGCTTGAGGTCACAATGCCAGTTAGGGATCACAATTGCAGTTCAAGGCTTGAGGTCACAATTCCAGTGAGGAATCACAATTTCAGTTCAAGGCTTGAGGTCACAATGCCAGATAGGAATCACAATTGCAGTTCAAGGCTTGAGGTCACAATGCCAGTTAGGAATCACAATTACACTTCAAGGCTTGAGGTGACAATTGCAGTCTGAGCTCACAATGCCAGTTAGGAATCACAATTGCAGTTCAAGGCTTGAGGTCCCAATTGCAGTCTGAGCTCACAATGCCAGTTAGGAATCACAATTGCAGTTCAAGGCTTGAGGTCACAAATGCAGTCTGAGCTCAAAATGCCAGTTTGGAATCACAATTGCAATTCAATGCTTGAGCTCACAGTTCCAGTTAGGAATCACAATTGCAGTTCAAGGCTTGAGGTCACAATTGCAGTCTGAGCTCACAATGCCAGTTAGGAATCACAATTGCAGTTCAAGGCTTGAGGTCACAATGTCAGTTTGGAATCACAATTGCAGTTCAAGCCTTGAGGTCAAAATTCCAGTGAGGAATCACAATTGCAGTTCAAGGCTTGAGGTCACAATTGCAGTCTGAGCTCACAATGCCAGTTAGGAATCACAATTGCATTTCAATGCTTGAGGTCACAATTGCAGTCTGAGCTCACAATGCCAGTTAGGAATCACAATTGCAGTTCAAGGCTTGAGGTCACAATGCCAGTTAGGAATCACAATTGCAGTTCAAGGCTTGAGGTCACAATTCCAGTTAGGAATCACAATTGCAGTTCAAGGCTTGATGTCACAATGCCAGTTAGGAATCACAATTGCAGTTCAAGCCTTGAGGTCACAATGCCAGTTAGGAATCACAATTGCAGTTCAAGGCTTGAGGTCACAATGCCAGTTTGGAATCACAATTGCAGTTCAAGGCTCGATGTCACAATGCCAGTTAGGAATCACAATTGCAGTTCAAGGCTTTAGGTCACAATTCCAGTTAGGAATCACAATTGCAGTTCAAGGCTTGATGTCACAATGCCAGTTAGGAATCACAATTGCAGTTCAAGGCTTGAGGTCACAATGCCAGTTTGGAGTCACAATTGCATTTCAAGGCTTGAGCTCGTAATGCCAGTTTGGAATCTCAATTGCAGTTCAAGGCTTGAGGTCCCAATAGCAGTCTGAGCTCACAATGCCAGTTAGGAATCACAATTGCAGTTCAAGGCTTGAGGTCCCAATTGCAGTCTGAGCTCACAATGCCAGTTAGGAATCACAATTGCAGTTCAAGGCTTGAGGTCACAATGCCAGTTAGGAATCACAATTGCAGTTCAAGGCTTGAGGTCACAATTGCAGTCTGAGCTCACAATGGCAGTTAGGAATCACAATTACAGTTCAAGGCTTGAGCTCACAATGCCAGTTTGGAATCACAATTGCAGTTCAAGGCTTGAGGTCACAATGCCAGTTTGGAATCATAATTGCAGTTCAAGGCTTGAGGTCACAATGCCAGTGAGGAATCACAATTGCAGTTCAAGGCTTGAGGTCACAATGCCAGTTAGGAATTACAATTTCAGTTCAAGGCTTGAGCTCACAATGCCAGTTAGGAATCACAATTGCAGTTCAAGGCTTGAGGTCCCAATTGCAGTCTGAGCTCACAATGCCAGTTAGGAATCACAATTGCAGTTCAAGGCTTGAAGTCCCAATTGCAGTCTGAGCTCACAATGCCAGTTAGGAATCACAATTGCAGTTCAAGGCTTGAGCTCACAATGGCAGTTAGGAATCACAATTGCAGTTCAAGGCTTGAGGTCACAATTGCAGTCTGAGCTCACAATGGTAGTTAGGAATCACAATTGCAGTTCAAGGCTTGAGGTCACAATTGCAGTCTGAGCTCACAATGGCAGTTTGGAATCACAATTGCAGTTCAAGGCTTGAGGTCACAATTGCAGTCTGAGCTCACAATGCCAGTTAGGAATCACAATTGCAGTTCAAGGCTTGAGGTCACAATTGCAGTCTGAGCTCACAATGGCAGTTAGGAATCACAATTGCAGTTCAAGGCTTGAGGTCACAATTGCAGTCTGAGCTCACAATGCCAGTTAGGAATCACAATTGCAGTTCAAGGCTTGAGGTCACAATTGCAGTCTGAGCTCACAATGCAAGTTAGGAATCACAATTGCAGTTCAAGGCTTGAGGTCACAATTGCAGTCTGAGCACACAATGCCAGTTAGGAATCACAATTGCTGTTCAAGGCTTGAGCTCACAATTGCAGTCTGAGCTCACAATGCCAGTTAGGAATCACAATTGCAGTTCAAGGCTTGAGCTCACAATGCCAGTTAGGAATCACAATTGCAGTTCAAGGCTTGAGGTCACAATGCCAGTGAGGAATCACAATTGCAGTTCAAGGCTTGACGTCACAATGCCAGTTAGGAATCACAATTGCAGTTCAAGGCTTGAGGTCACAATGCCAGTTAGGAATCACAATTGCAGTTCAAGGCTTGAGGTCACAATGCCAGTTTGGAATCACAATTGCAGTTCAAGGCTTGAGGTCACAATTGCAGTCTGAGCTCACAATGCCAGTTAGGAATCACAATTGCAGTTCAAGGCTTGTGGTCACAAATGCAGTCTGAGCTCACAATGGCAGTTTGGAATCACAATTGCAGTTCAAGGCTTGATGTCACAATGCCAGTTAGGAATCACAATTGCAGTTCAAGGCTTGAGGTCACAATTCCAGTGAGGAATCACAATTGCAGTTCAAGGCTTGAGGTCACAATGCCAGTTAGGGATCACAATTGCAGTTCAAGGCTTGAGGTCACAATTCCAGTGAGGAATCACAATTTCAGTTCAAGGCTTGAGGTCACAATGCCAGATAGGAATCACAATTGCAGTTCAAGGCTTGAGGTCACAATGCCAGTTAGGAATCACAATTACAGTTCAAGGCTTGAGGTGACAATTGCAGTCTGAGCTCACAATGCCAGTTAGGAATCACAATTGCAGTTCAAGGCTTGAGGTCCCAATTGCAGTCTGAGCTCACAATGCCAGTTAGGAATCACAATTGCAGTTCAAGGCTTGAGGTCACAAATGCAGTCTGAGCTCAAAATGCCAGTTTGGAATCACAATTGCAATTCAATGCTTGAGCTCACAGTTCCAGTTAGGAATCACAATTGCAGTTCAAGGCTTGAGGTCACAATTGCAGTCTGAGCTCACAATGCCAGTTAGGAATCACAATTGCAGTTCAAGGCTTGAGGTCACAATGTCAGTTTGGAATCACAATTGCAGTTCAAGCCTTGAGGTCAAAATTCCAGTGAGGAATCACAATTGCAGTTCAAGGCTTGAGGTCACAATTGCAGTCTGAGCTCACAATGCCAGTTAGGAATCACAATTGCATTTCAATGCTTGAGGTCACAATTGCAGTCTGAGCTCACAATGCCAGTTAGGAATCACAATTGCAGTTCAAGGCTTGAGGTCACAATGCCAGTTAGGAATCACAATTGCAGTTCAAGGCTTGAGGTCACAATTCCAGTTAGGAATCACAATTGCAGTTCAAGGCTTGATGTCACAATGCCAGTTAGGAATCACAATTGCAGTTCAAGCCTTGAGGTCACAATGCCAGTTAGGAATCACAATTGCAGTTCAAGGCTTGAGGTCACAATGCCAGTTTGGAATCACAATTGCAGTTCAAGGCTCGATGTCACAATGCCAGTTAGGAATCACAATTGCAGTTCAAGGCTTTAGGTCACAATTCCAGTTAGGAATCACAATTGCAGTTCAAGGCTTGATGTCACAATGCCAGTTAGGAATCACAATTGCAGTTCAAGGCTTGAGGTCACAATGCCAGTTTGGAGTCACAATTGCATTTCAAGGCTTGAGCTCGTAATGCCAGTTTGGAATCTCAATTGCAGTTCAAGGCTTGAGGTCCCAATAGCAGTCTGAGCTCACAATGCCAGTTAGGAATCACAATTGCAGTTCAAGGCTTGAGGTCCCAATTGCAGTCTGAGCTCACAATGCCAGTTAGGAATCACAATTGCAGTTCAAGGCTTGAGGTCACAATGCCAGTTAGGAATCACAATTGCAGTTCAAGGCTTGAGGTCACAATTGCAGTCTGAGCTCACAATGGCAGTTAGGAATCACAATTACAGTTCAAGGCTTGAGCTCACAATGCCAGTTTGGAATCACAATTGCAGTTCAAGGCTTGAGGTCACAATGCCAGTTTGGAATCATAATTGCAGTTCAAGGCTTGAGGTCACAATGCCAGTGAGGAATCACAATTGCAGTTCAAGGCTTGAGGTCACAATGCCAGTTAGGAATTACAATTTCAGTTCAAGGCTTGAGCTCACAATGCCAGTTAGGAATCACAATTGCAGTTCAAGGCTTGAGGTCCCAATTGCAGTCTGAGCTCACAATGCCAGTTAGGAATCACAATTGCAGTTCAAGGCTTGAAGTCCCAATTGCAGTCTGAGCTCACAATGCCAGTTAGGAATCACAATTGCAGTTCAAGGCTTGAGGTCACAATGCCAGTTAGGAATCACAATTGCAGTTCAAGGCTTGAGGTCACAATTGCAGTCTGAGCTCACAATGGCAGTTAGGAATCACAATTACAGTTCAAGGCTTGAGCTCACAATGCCAGTTTGGAATCACAATTGCAGTTCAAGGCTTGAGGTCAAAATTCCAGTGAGGAATCACAATTGCAGTTCAAGGCTTGATGTCACAATTCTAGTTAGGAATCACAATTGCAGTTCAAGGCTTGAGGTCACAATGCCAGTGAGGAATCACAATTGCAGTTCAAGGCTTGAGGTCACAATTGCAGTCTGAGCTCACAATGCCAGTTAGGAATCACAATTGCAGTTCAAGGCTTGAGGTCACAATTGCAGTCTGAGCTCACAATGCCAGTTTGGAATCACAATTGCAGTTCAAGGCTTGAGGTCACAATTGCAGTCTGAGCTCACAATGCCAGTTAGGAATCACAATTGCAGTTGAAGGCTTGATGTCACAATGCCAGTTTGGAATCACAATTGCAGTTCAAGGCTTGAGGTCATAATGCCAATTAGGAATCACAATTGCAGTTCAAGGCTTGAGGTCATAATTGCAGTCTGAGCTCACAATGCCAGTTCGGAATCACAATTGCAGTTGAAGGCTTGATGTCACAATGCCAGTTAGGAATCACAATTGCAGTTCAAGGCTTGAGGTCACAAATGCAGTCTGAGCTCAAAATGCCAGTTTGGAATCACAATTGCAATTCAATGCTTGAGCTCACAGTTCCAGTTAGGAATCACAATTGCAGTTCAAGGCTTGAGGTCACTATTGCAGTCTGAGCTCACAATGCCAGTTAGGAATCACAATTGCAGTTCAAGGCTTGAGGTCACAATGTCAGTTTGGAATCACAATTGCAGTTCAAGCCTTGAGGTCAAAATTCCAGTGAGGAATCACAATTGCAGTTCAAGGCTTGAGGTCACAATTGCAGTCTGAGCTCACAATGCCAGTTAGGAATCACAATTGCATTTCAATGCTTGAGGTCACAATTGCAGTCTGAGCTCACAATGCCAGTTAGGAATCACAATTGCAGTTCAAGGCTTGAGGTCACAATGCCAGTTAGGAATCACAATTACAGTTCAAGGCTTGAGGTGACAATTGCAGTCTGAGCTCACAATGCCAGTTAGGAATCACAATTGCAGTTCAAGGCTTGAGGTCCCAATTGCAGTCTGAGCTCACAATGCCAGTTAGGAATCACAATTGCAGTTCAAGGCTTGAGGTCACAAATGCAGTCTGAGCTCAAAATGCCAGTTTGGAATCACAATTGCAATTCAATTCTTGAGCTCACAGTTCCAGTTAGGAATCACAATTGCAGTTCAAGGCTTGAGGTCACAATTGCAGTCTGAGCTCACAATGCCAGTTAGGAATCACAATTGCAGTTCAAGGCTTGAGGTCACAATGTCAGTTTGGAATCACAATTGCAGTTCAAGGCTTGAGGTCACAATTCCAGTGAGGAATCACAATTGCAGTTCAAGGCTTGAGGTCACAATTGCAGTCTGAGCTCACAATGCCAGTTAGGAATCACAATTGCATTTCAATGCTTGAGGTCACAATTGCAGTCTGAGCTCACAATGCCAGTTAGGAATCACAATTGCAGTTCAAGGCTTGAGGTCACAATGCCAGTTAGGAATCACAATTGCAGTTCAAGGCTTTAGGTCACAATGCCAGTTAGGAATCACAATTGCAGTTCAAGGCTTGATGTCACAATGCCAGTTAGGAATCACAATTGCAGTTCAAGCCTTGAGGTCACAATGCCAGTTAGGAATCACAATTGCAGTTCAAGGCTTGAGGTCACAATGCCAGTTTGGAATCACAATTGCAGTTCAAGGCTCGATGTCACAATGCCAGTTAGGAATCACAATTGCAGTTCAAGGCTTTAGGTCACAATTCCAGTTAGGAATCACAATTGCAGTTCAAGGCTTGATGTCACAATGCCAGTTAGGAATCACAATTGCAGTTCAAGGCTTGAGGTCACAATGCCAGTTTGGAGTCACAATTGCATTTCAAGGCTTGAGCTCGTAATGCCAGTTTGGAATCTCAATTGCAGTTCAAGGCTTGAGGTCCCAATTGCAGTCTGAGCTCACAATGCCAGTTAGGAATCACAATTGCAGTTCAAGGCTTGAGGTCACAATGCCAGTTAGGAATCACAATTGCAGTTCAAGGCTTGAGGTCACAATTGCAGTCTGAGCTCACAATGGCAGTTAGGAATCACAATTACAGTTCAAGGCTTGAGCTCACAATGCCAGTTTGGAATCACAATTGCAGTTCAAGGCTTGAGGTCAAAATTCCAGTGAGGAATCACAATTGCAGTTCAAGGCTTGATGTCACAATTCTAGTTAGGAATCACAATTGCAGTTCAAGGCTTGAGGTCACAATGCCAGTTTGGAATCATAATTGCAGTTCAAGGCTTGAGGTCACAATGCCAGTGAGGAATCACAATTGCAGTTCAAGGCTTGAGGTCACAATGCCAGTTAGGAATCACAATTGCAGTTCAAGGCTTGAGGTCACAATTGCAGTCTGAGCTCACAATTCCAGTTAGGAATCAGAATTGCAGTTCAAGGCTTGAGGTCACAATGCCAGTTTGGAATCACAATTGCAGTTCAAGGCTTGAGGTCACAATGCCAGATAGGAATTACAATTTCAGTTCAAGGCTTGAGCTCACAATGCCAGTTAGGAATCACAATTGCAGTTCAAGGCTTGAGGTCCCAATTGCAGTCTGAGCTCACAATGCCAGTTAGGAATCACAATTGCAGTTCCAGGCTTGAAGTCCCAATTGCAGTCTGAGCTCACAATGCCAGTTAGGAATCACAATTGCAGTTCAAGGCTTGAGGTCACAATGCCAGTTAGGAATCACAATTGCAGTTCAAGGCTTGAGGTCACAATTGCAGTCTGAGCTCACAATGGCAGTTAGGAATCACAATTACAGTTCAAGGCTTGAGCTCACAATGCCAGTTTGGAATCACAATTGCAGTTCAAGGCTTGAGGTCAAAATTCCAGTGAGGAATCACAATTGCAGTTCAAGGCTTGATGTCACAATTCTAGTTAGGAATCACAATTGCAGTTCAAGGCTTGAGGTCACAATGCCAGTGAGGAATCACAATTGCAGTTCAAGGCTTGAGGTCACAATTGCAGTCTGAGCTCACAATGCCAGTTAGGAATCACAATTGCAGTTCAAGGCTTGAGGTCACAATTGCAGTCTGAGCTCACAATGCCAGTTTGGAATCACAATTGCAGTTCAAGGCTTGAGGTCACAATTGCAGTCTGAGCTCACAATGCCAGTTAGGAATCACAATTGCAGTTGAAGGCTTGATGTCACAATGCCAGTTAGGAATCACAATTGCAGTTCAAGGCTTGAGGTCATAATGCCAATTAGGAATCACAATTGCAGTTCAAGGCTTGAGGTCATAATTGCAGTCTGAGCTCACAATGCCAGTTAGGAATCACAATTGCAGTTCAAGGCTTGAGGTCATAATTGCAGTCTGAGGTCACAATGCCAGTTAGGAATCACAATTGCAGTTCAAGGCTTCATGTCACAACGCCAGTTAGGAATCATAATTGCATTTCAAGGCTTGAGGTCATAATGCCAGTTAGGAATCACAATTGCAGTTCAAGGCTTGAGGTCATAATGCCAATTAGGAATCACAATTGCAGTTCAAGGCTTGAGGTCATAATTGCAGTCTGAGCTCACAATGCCAGTTAGGAATCACAATTGAAGTTGAAGGCTTGATGTCACAACGCCAGTTAGGAATCATAATTGCAGTTCAAGGCTTGAGGTCACAATTCCAGTGAGGAATCACAATTGCAGTTCAAGGCTTGAGGTCACAATGGCAGTGATCAATCACAATTGCAGTTCAAGGCTTGATGTCACAATGCCAGTTAGGAATCACAATTTCAGTTCAAGGCTTGAGGTCACAAATGCAGTCTGAGCTCACAATGCCAGTTAGGAATCACAATTGCAGTTCAAGGCTTGAGGTCACAATTGCAGTCTGAGCTCACAATGCCAGTTTGGAATCACAATTGCAGTTCAAGGCTTGATGTCACAATTCTAGTTAGGAATCACAATTGCAGTTCAAGGCTTGAGGTCACAATGCCAGTGAGGAATCACAATTGCAGTTCAAGGCTTGAGGTCACAATTGCAGTCTGAGCTCACAATGCCAGTTAGGAATCACAATTGCAGTTCAAGGCTTGAGGTCACAATTGCAGTCTGAGCTCACAATGCCAGTTTGGAATCACAATTGCAGTTCAAGGCTTGAGGTCACAATTGCAGTCTGAGCTCACAATGCCAGTTAGGAATCACAATTGCAGTTGAAGGCTTGATGTCACAATGCCAGTTAGGAATCACAATTGCAGTTCAAGGCTTGAGGTCATAATGCCAATTAGGAATCACAATTGCAGTTCAAGGCTTGAGGTCATAATTGCAGTCTGAGCTCACAATGCCAGTTAGGAATCACAATTGCAGTTGAAGGCTTGATGTCACAATGCCAGTTAGGAATCACAATTGCAGTTCAAGGCTTGAGGTCATAATTGCAGTCTGAGGTCACAATGCCAGTTAGGAATCACAATTGCAGTTCAAGGCTTCATGTCACAACGCCAGTTAGGAATCATAATTGCATTTCAAGGCTTGAGGTCATAATGCCAGTTAGGAATCACAATTGCAGTTCAAGGCTTGAGGTCATAATGCCAATTAGGAATCACAATTGCAGTTCAAGGCTTGAGGTCATAATTGCAGTCTGAGCTCACAATGCCAGTTAGGAATCACAATTGCAGTTGAAGGCTTGATGTCACAGTGCCAGTTAGGAATCACAATTGCAGTTCAAGGCTTGAGGTCACAATTCCAGTGAGGAATCACAATTGCAGTTCAAGGCTTGAGGTCACAATGGCAGTGATCAATCACAATTGCAGTTCAAGGCTTGATGTCACAATGCCAGTTAGGAATCACAATTTCAGTTCAAGGCTTGAGGTCACAAATGCAGTCTGAGCTCACAATGCCAGTTAGGAATCACAATTGCAGTTCAAGGCTTGAGGTCACAATTGCAGTCTGAGCTCACAATGGCAGTTTGGAATCACAATTGCAGTTCAAGGCTTGAGGTCACAATTGCAGTCTGAGCTCACAATGCCAGTTAGGAATCACAATTGCAGTTCAAGGCTTGAGGTCACAATTGCAGTCTGAGCTCACAATGCCAGTTTGGAATCACAATTGCAATTCCATGCTTGAGCTCACAGTTCCAGTTAGGAATCACAATTGCAGTTCAAGGCTTGAGGTCACAATTGCAGTCTGAGCTCACAATGCCAGTTTGGAATCACAATTGCAGTTCAAGGCTTGAGGTCACAATGTCAGTTTGGAATCACAATTGCAGTTCAAGCCTTGACGTCAAAATTCCAGTGAGGAATCACAATTGCAGTTCAAGGCTTGAGGTCATAATTGCAGTCTGAGCTCACAATGCCAGTTAGGAATCACAATTGCAGTTGAAGGCTTGATGTCACAATGCCAGTTAGGAATCACAATTGCAGTTCAAGGCTTGAGGTCATAATTGCAGTCTGAGGTCACAATGCCAGTTAGGAATCACAATTGCAGTTCAAGGCTTCATGTCACAACGCCAGTTAGGAATCATAATTGCATTTCAAGGCTTGAGGTCATAATGCCAGTTAGGAATCACAATTGCAGTTCAAGGCTTGAGGTCATAATGCCAATTAGGAATCACAATTGCAGTTCAAGGCTTGAGGTCATAATTGCAGTCTGAGCTCACAATGCCAGTTAGGAATCACAATTGCAGTTGAAGGCTTGATGTCACAATGCCAGTTAGGAATCACAATTGCAGTTCAAGGCTTGAGGTCATAATTGCAGTCTGAGGTCACAATGCCAGTTAGGAATCACAATTGCAGTTCAAGGCTTGAGGTCATAATTGCAGTCTGAGGTCACAATGCCAGTTAGGAATCATAATTGCAGTTCAAGGCTTGAGGTCACAATTCCAGTGAGGAATCACAATTGCAGTTCAAGGCTTGAGGTCACAATGGCAGTGATCAATCACAATTGCAGTTCAAGGCTTGATGTCACAATGCCAGTTAGGAATCACAATTTCAGTTCAAGGCTTGAGGTCACAAATGCAGTCTGAGCTCACAATGCCAGTTAGGAATCACAATTGCAGTTCAAGGCTTGAGGTCACAATTGCAGTCTGAGCTCACAATGCCAGTTTGGAATCACAATTGCAGTTCAAGGCTTGATGTCACAATTCTAGTTAGGAATCACAATTGCAGTTCAAGGCTTGAGGTCACAATGCCAGTGAGGAATCACAATTGCAGTTCAAGGCTTGAGGTCACAATTGCAGTCTGAGCTCACAATGCCAGTTAGGAATCACAATTGCAGTTCAAGGCTTGAGGTCACAATTGCAGTCTGAGCTCACAATGCCAGTTTGGAATCACAATTGCAGTTCAAGGCTTGAGGTCACAATTGCAGTCTGAGCTCACAATGCCAGTTAGGAATCACAATTGCAGTTGAAGGCTTGATGTCACAATGCCAGTTAGGAATCACAATTGCAGTTCAAGGCTTGAGGTCATAATGCCAATTAGGAATCACAATTGCAGTTCAAGGCTTGAGGTCATAATTGCAGTCTGAGCTCACAATGCCAGTTAGGAATCACAATTGCAGTTGAAGGCTTGATGTCACAGTGCCAGTTAGGAATCACAATTGCAGTTCAAGGCTTGAGGTCACAATTCCAGTGAGGAATCACAATTGCAGTTCAAGGCTTGAGGTCACAATGGCAGTGATCAATCACAATTGCAGTTCAAGGCTTGATGTCACAATGCCAGTTAGGAATCACAATTTCAGTTCAAGGCTTGAGGTCACAAATGCAGTCTGAGCTCACAATGCCAGTTAGGAATCACAATTGCAGTTCAAGGCTTGAGGTCACAATTGCAGTCTGAGCTCACAATGGCAGTTTGGAATCACAATTGCAGTTCAAGGCTTGAGGTCACAATTGCAGTCTGAGCTCACAATGCCAGTTAGGAATCACAATTGCAGTTCAAGGCTTGAGGTCACAATTGCAGTCTGAGCTCACAATGCCAGTTTGGAATCACAATTGCAATTCCATGCTTGAGCTCACAGTTCCAGTTAGGAATCACAATTGCAGTTCAAGGCTTGAGGTCACAATTGCAGTCTGAGCTCACAATGCCAGTTTGGAATCACAATTGCAATTCCATGCTTGAGCTCACAGTTCCAGTTTGGAATCACAATTGCAGTTCAAGCCTTGACGTCAAAATTCCAGTGAGGAATCACAATTGCAGTTCAAGGCTTGAGGTCATAATTGCAGTCTGAGCTCACAATGCCAGTTAGGAATCACAATTGCAGTTGAAGGCTTGATGTCACAATGCCAGTTAGGAATCACAATTGCAGTTCAAGGCTTGAGGTCATAATTGCAGTCTGAGGTCACAATGCCAGTTAGGAATCACAATTGCAGTTCAAGGCTTCATGTCACAACGCCAGTTAGGAATCATAATTGCATTTCAAGGCTTGAGGTCATAATGCCAGTTAGGAATCACAATTGCAGTTCAAGGCTTGAGGTCATAATGCCAATTAGGAATCACAATTGCAGTTCAAGGCTTGAGGTCATAATTGCAGTCTGAGCTCACAATGCCAGTTAGGAATCACAATTGCAGTTGAAGGCTTGATGTCACAATGCCAGTTAGGAATCACAATTGCAGTTCAAGGCTTGAGGTCATAATTGCAGTCTGAGGTCACAATGCCAGTTAGGAATCACAATTGCAGTTCAAGGCTTGAGGTCATAATTGCAGTCTGAGGTCACAATGCCAGTTAGGAATCATAATTGCAGTTCAAGGCTTGAGGTCACAATTCCAGTGAGGAATCACAATTGCAGTTCAAGGCTTGAGGTCACAATGGCAGTGATCAATCACAATTGCAGTTCAAGGCTTGATGTCACAATGCCAGTTAGGAATCACAATTTCAGTTCAAGGCTTGAGGTCACAAATGCAGTCTGAGCTCACAATGCCAGTTAGGAATCACAATTGCAGTTCAAGGCTTGAGGTCACAATTGCAGTCTGAGCTCACAATGCCAGTTTGGAATCACAATTGCAGTTCAAGGCTTGATGTCACAATTCTAGTTAGGAATCACAATTGCAGTTCAAGGCTTGAGGTCACAATGCCAGTGAGGAATCACAATTGCAGTTCAAGGCTTGAGGTCACAATTGCAGTCTGAGCTCACAATGCCAGTTAGGAATCACAATTGCAGTTCAAGGCTTGAGGTCACAATTGCAGTCTGAGCTCACAATGCCAGTTTGGAATCACAATTGCAGTTCAAGGCTTGAGGTCACAATTGCAGTCTGAGCTCACAATGCCAGTTAGGAATCACAATTGCAGTTGAAGGCTTGATGTCACAATGCCAGTTAGGAATCACAATTGCAGTTCAAGGCTTGAGGTCATAATGCCAATTAGGAATCACAATTGCAGTTCAAGGCTTGAGGTCATAATTGCAGTCTGAGCTCACAATGCCAGTTAGGAATCACAATTGCAGTTGAAGGCTTGATGTCACAGTGCCAGTTAGGAATCACAATTGCAGTTCAAGGCTTGAGGTCACAATTCCAGTGAGGAATCACAATTGCAGTTCAAGGCTTGAGGTCACAATGGCAGTGATCAATCACAATTGCAGTTCAAGGCTTGATGTCACAATGCCAGTTAGGAATCACAATTTCAGTTCAAGGCTTGAGGTCACAAATGCAGTCTGAGCTCACAATGCCAGTTAGGAATCACAATTGCAGTTCAAGGCTTGAGGTCACAATTGCAGTCTGAGCTCACAATGGCAGTTTGGAATCACAATTGCAGTTCAAGGCTTGAGGTCACAATTGCAGTCTGAGCTCACAATGCCAGTTAGGAATCACAATTGCAGTTCAAGGCTTGAGGTCACAATTGCAGTCTGAGCTCACAATGCCAGTTTGGAATCACAATTGCAATTCCATGCTTGAGCTCACAGTTCCAGTTAGGAATCACAATTGCAGTTCAAGGCTTGAGGTCACAATTGCAGTCTGAGCTCACAATGCCAGTTTGGAATCACAATTGCAGTTCAAGGCTTGAGGTCACAATGTCAGTTTGGAATCACAATTGCAGTTCAAGCCTTGACGTCAAAATTCCAGTGAGGAATCACAATTGCAGTTCAAGGCTTGAGGTCATAATTGCAGTCTGAGCTCACAATGCCAGTTAGGAATCACAATTGCAGTTGAAGGCTTGATGTCACAATGCCAGTTAGGAATCACAATTGCAGTTCAAGGCTTGAGGTCATAATTGCAGTCTGAGGTCACAATGCCAGTTAGGAATCACAATTGCAGTTCAAGGCTTCATGTCACAACGCCAGTTAGGAATCATAATTGCATTTCAAGGCTTGAGGTCATAATGCCAGTTAGGAATCACAATTGCAGTTCAAGGCTTGAGGTCATAATGCCAATTAGGAATCACAATTGCAGTTCAAGGCTTGAGGTCATAATTGCAGTCTGAGCTCACAATGCCAGTTAGGAATCACAATTGCAGTTGAAGGCTTGATGTCACAATGCCAGTTAGGAATCACAATTGCAGTTCAAGGCTTGAGGTCATAATTGCAGTCTGAGGTCACAATGCCAGTTAGGAATCACAATTGCAGTTCAAGGCTTCATGTCACAACGCCAGTTAGGAATCATAATTGCAGTTCAAGGCTTGAGGTCACAATTCCAGTGAGGAATCACAATTGCAGTTCAAGGCTTGAGGTCACAATGGCAGTGATCAATCACAATTGCAGTTCAAGGCTTGATGTCACAATGCCAGTTAGGAATCACAATTTCAGTTCAAGGCTTGAGGTCACAAATGCAGTCTGAGCTCACAATGCCAGTTAGGAATCACAATTGCAGTTCAAGGCTTGAGGTCACAATTGCAGTCTGAGCTCACAATGGCAGTTTGGAATCACAATTGCAGTTCAAGGCTTGAGGTCACAATTGCAGTCTGAGCTCACAATGCCAGTTAGGAATCACAATTGCAGTTCAAGGCTTGAGGTCACAATTGCAGTCTGAGCTCACAATGCCAGTTTGGAATCACAATTGCAATTCCATGCTTGAGCTCACAGTTCCAGTTAGGAATCACAATTGCAGTTCAAGGCTTGAGGTCACAATTGCAGTCTGAGCTCACAATGCCAGTTTGGAATCACAATTGCAGTTCAAGGCTTGAGGTCACAATGTCAGTTTGGAATCACAATTGCAGTTCAAGCCTTGACGTCAAAATTCCAGTGAGGAATCACTATTGCAGTTCAAGGCTTGAGGTCACAATTGCAGTCTGAGCTCACAATTCCAGTTAGGAATCACATTTGCATTTCAAGGCTTGAGGTCACAATTGCAGTCTGAGCTCACAATGCCAGTTAGGAATCACAATTGCAGTTCAAGGCTTTAGGTCACAATTCCAGTTAGGAATCACAATTGCAGTTCAAGGCTTGATGTAACAATTCCAGTTAGGAATCACAATTGCAGTTCAAGCCTTGAGGTCACAATGCCAGTTAGGAATCACAATTGCAGTTCAAGGCTTGAGGTCACAATGCCAGTTTGGAATCACAATTGCAGTTCAAGGCTTGAGGTCACAATTCCAGTTAGGAATCACAATTGCAGTTCAAGGCTTGATGTCACAATGCCAGTTAGGAATCACAATTGCAGTTCAAGGCTTGAGGTCACAATGCCAGTTTGGAGTCACAATTGCATTTCAAGGCTTGAGATCGTAATGCCAGTTTGGAATCTCAATTGCAGTTCAAGGCTTGAGGTCCCAATTGCAGTCTGAGCTCACAATGGCAGTTAGGAATCACAATTGCAGTTCAAGGCTTGAGGTCCCAATTGCAGTCTGAGCTCACAATGCCAGTTAGGAATCACAATTGCAGTTCAAGGCTTGAGGTCACAATGCCAGTTAGGAATCACAATTGCAGTTCAAGGCTTGAGGTCACAATTGCAGTCTGAGCTCACAATGGCAGTTAGGAATCACAATTACAGTTCAAGGCTTGAGCTCACAATGCCAGTTTGGAATCACAATTGCAGTTCAAGGCTTGAGGTCAAAATTCCAGTGAGGAATCACAATTGCAGTTCAAGGCTTGATGTCACAATTCTAGTTAGGAATCACAATTGCAGTTCAAGGCTTGAGGTCACAATGCCAGTTTGGAATCATACTTGCAGTTCAAGGCTTGAGGTCACAATGCCAGTGAGGAATCACAATTGCAGTTCAAGGCTTGAGGTCACAATTGCAGTCTGAGCTCACAATGCCAGTTTGGAATCACAATTGCAGTTCAAGGCTTGAGGTCACAATTGCAGTCTGAGCTCACAATGCCAGTTAGGAATCACAATTGCAGTTGAAGGCTTGATGTCACAATGCCAGTTAGGAATCACAATTGCAGTTCAAGGCTTGAGGTCATAATGCCAGTTAGGAATCACAATTGCAGTTCAAGGCTTGAGGTCATAATTGCAGTCTGAGCTCACAATGCCAGTTAGGAATCACAATTGCAGTTGAAGGCTTGATGTCACAATGCCAATTAGGAATCACAATTGCAGTTCAAGGCTTGAGGTCATAATTGCAGTCTGAGCTCACAATGGCAGTTAGGAATCACAATTGCAGTTGAAGGCTTGATGTCACAACGCCAGTTAGGAATCATAATTGCATTTCAAGGCTTGAGGTCATAATGCCAGTTAGGAATCACAATTGCAGTTCAAGGCTTGAGGTCATAATTGCAGTCTGAGCTCACAATGCCAGTTAGGAATCACAATTGCAGTTCAAGGCTTGAGGTCCCAATTGCAGTCTGAGCTCACAATGCCAGTTAGGAATAACAATTGCAGTTCAAGGCTTGAGGTCACAATTGCAGTCTGAGCTCACAATGCCAGTTAGGAATCACAATTGCAGTTCAAGGCTTGAGGTCACAATTGCAGTCTGAGCTCACAATGCCAGTTAGGAATCACAATTGCAGTTCAAGGCTTGAGGTCACAATTGCAGTCTGAGCTCACAATGCCAGTTAGGAATCACAATTGCAGTTCAAGGCTTGAGGTCACAATTGCAGTCTGAGCACACAATGCCAGTTAGGAATCACAATTGCAGTTCAAGGCTTGAGCTCACAATTGCAGTCTGAGCTCACAATGCCAGTTAGGAATCACAATTGCAGTTCAAGGCTTGAGCTCACAATGCCAGTTAGGAATCACAATTGCAGTTCAAGGCTTGAGGTCACAATGCCAGTTTGGAATCACAATTTCAGTTCAAGGCTTGAGGTCACAATGCCAGTGAGGAATCACAATTGCAGTTCAAGGCTTGAGGTCACAATTGCAGTCTGAGCTCACAATGGCAGTTTGGAATCACAATTGCAGTTCAAGGCTTGATGTCACAATGCCAGTTAGGAATCACAATTGCAGTTCAAGGCTTGAGGTCACAATTCCAGTGAGGAATCACAATTGCAGTTCAAGGCTTGAGGTCACAATGCCAGTTAGGAATCATAATTGCAGTTCAAGGCTTGAGGTCACAATTCCAGTGAGGAATCACAATTGCAGTTCATGGCTTGAGGTCACAATGCCAGTGAGGAATCACAATTGCAGTTCAAGGCTTGATGTCACAATTCCAGTGAGGAATCACAATTGCAGTTCAAGGCTTGAGGTCACAATGCCAGTTTGGAATCACAATTGCACTTCAAGGCTTGAGGTCACAATTCCAGTGAGGAATCACAATTTCAGTTCAAGGCTTGAGGTCACAATGCCAGTGAGGAATCACAATTGCAGTTCAAGGCTTGAGGTCACAATGCCAGTTAGGAATCACAATTGCAGTTCAAGGCTTGAGGTCACAATGCCAGTTTGGAATCACAATTTCAGTTCAAGGCTTGATGTCACAATGCCAGTTAGGAATCACAATTGCAGTTCAAGGCTTGAGGTCACAATTGCAGTCTGAGCTCACAATGCCAGTTAGGAATCACAATTGCAGTTCAAGGCTTGAGGTCCCAATTGCAGTCTGAGCTCACAATGCCAGTTAGGAATCACAATTGCAGTTCAAGGCTTGAGGTCACAAATGCAGTCTGAGCTCACAATGGCAGTTTGGAATCACAATTGCAGTTCAAGGCTTGAGGTCACAATGCCAGTTAGGAATCACAATTGCATTTCAAGGCTTGAGGTCACAATTGCAGTCTGAGCTCACAATGCCAGTTAGGAATCACAATTGCAGTTCAAGGCTTGAGGTCACAATTCCAGTTAGGAATCAGAATTGCAGTTCAAGGCTTGAGCTCACAATGCCAGTTTGGAATCACAATTGCAGTTCAAGGCTTGAGGTCAAAATTCCAGTGAGGAATCACAATTGCAGTTCAAGGGTTGATGTCACAATTCTAGTTAGGAATCACAATTGCAGTTCAAGGCTTTAGGTCACAATGCCAGTTTGGAATCATAATTGCAGTTCAAGGCTTGAGGTCACAATGCCAGTGAGGAATCACAATTGCAGTTCAAGGCTTGAGGTCACAATTGCAGTCTGAGCTCACAATGCCAGTTAGGATTCACAATTGCAGTTCAAGGCTTGAGGTCACAATTGCAGTCTGAGCTCACAATGCCAGTTTGGAATCACAATTGCAGTTCAAGGCTTGAGGTCACAATTGCAGTCTGAGCTCACAATGCCAGTTAGGAATCACAATTGCAGTTGAAGGCTTGATGTCACAATGCCAGTTAGGAATCACAATTGCAGTTCAAGGCTTGAGGTCATAATGCCAGTTAGGAATCACAATTGCAGTTCAAGGCTTGAGGTCATAATTGCAGTCTGAGCTCACAATGCCAGTTAGGAATCACAATTGCAGTTGAAGGCTTGATGTCACAATGCCAGTTAGGAATCACAATTGCAGTTCAAGGCTTGAGGTCATAATTGCAGTCTGAGCTCACAATGCCAGTTAGGAATCACAATTGCAGTTGAAGGCTTGATGTCACAACGCCAGTTAGGAATCATAATTGCATTTCAAGGCTTGAGGTCATAATGCCAGTTAGGAATCACAATTGCAGTTCAAGGCTTGAGGTCATAATTGCAGTCTGAGCTCACAATGCCAGTTAGGAATCACAATTGCAGTTCAAGGCTTGAGGTCCCAATTGCAGTCTGAGCTCACAATGCCAGTTAGGAATCACAATTGCAGTTCAAGGCTTGATGTCACAATGCCAGTTAGGAATCACAATTGCAGTTCAAGGCTTGAGGTCATAATTGCAGTCTGAGCTCACAATGCCAGTTAGGAATCACAATTGCAGTTGAAGGCTTGATGTCACAATGCCAATTAGGAATCACAATTGCAGTTCAAGGCTTGAGGTCATAATTGCAGTCTGAGCTCACAATGCCAGTTAGGAATCACAATTGCAGTTGAAGGCTTGATGTCACAACGCCAGTTAGGAATCATAATTGCATTTCAAGGCTTGAGGTCATAATGCCAGTTAGGAATCACAATTGCAGTTCAAGGCTTGAGGTCATAATTGCAGTCTGAGCTCACAATGCCAGTTAGGAATCACAATTGCAGTTCAAGGCTTGAGGTCCCAATTGCAGTCTGAGCTCACAATGCCAGTTAGGAATCACAATTGCAGTTCAAGGCTTGAGGTCACAATGCCAGTTTGGAATCATAATTGCAGTTCAAGGCTTGAGGTCACAATTCCAGTGAGGAATCACAATTGCAGTTCAAGGCTTGACGTCACAATGCCAGTTTGGAATCACAATTGCAGTTTAAGGCTTGAGGTCACAATTGCAGTCTGAGCTCACAATGCCAGTTAGGAATCACAATTGCAGTTCAAGGCTTGAGGTCACAATTGCAGTCTGAGCTCACAATGGCAGTTTGGAATCACAATTTCAGTTCAAGGCTTGAGGTCACAATTGCAGTCTGAGCTCACAATGGCAGTTTGGAATCACAATTGCAGTTCAAGGCTTGAGGTCACAATTGCAGTCTGAGCTCACAATGCCAGTTTGGAATCACAATTGCAATTCAATGCTTGAGCTCACAGTTCCAGTTAGGAATCACAATTGCAGTTCAAGGCTTGAGGTCACAATTGCAGTCTGAGCTCACAATGCCAGTTAGGAATCACAATTGCAGTTCAAGGCTTGATGTCACAATGTCAGTTAGGAATCACAATTGCAGTTCAAGGCTTGAGGTCACAATTGCAGTCTGAGCTCACAATGCCAGTTAGGAATCACAATTGCATTTCAAGTCTTGAGGTCACAATTGCAGTCTGAGCTCACAATGCCAGTTAGGAATCACAATTGCAGTTCAAGGCTTGAGGTCACAATGCCAGTTAGGAATCACAATTGCAGTTCAAGGCTTTAGGTCACAATTCCAGTTAGGAATCACAATTGCAGTTCAAGGCTTGATGTCACAATGCCAGTTAGGAATCACAATTGCAGTTCAAGGCTTGAGGTCACAATGCCAGTTTGGAATCACAATTGCAGTTCAAGGCTCGATGTCACAATGCCAGTTAGGAATCACAATTGCAGTTCAAGGCTTTAGGTCACAATTTCAGTTAGGAATCACAATTGCAGTTCAAGGCTTGATGTCACAATGCCAGTTAGGAATCACAATTGCAGTTCAAGGCTTGAGGTCACAATGCCAGTTTGGAGTCACAATTGCATTTCAAGGCTTGAGCTCACAATGGCAGTTTGGAATCACAATTGCAGTTCAAGGCTTGAGGTCACAATTGCAGTCTGAGCTCACAATGCCAGTTAGGAATCACAATTGCAGTTCAAGGCTTGAGGTCACAATTGCAGTCTGAGCTCACAATGCCAGTTAGGAATCACAATTGCAGTTCAAGGCTTGAGGTCACAATTGCAGTCTGAGCTCACAATGGCAGTTAGGAATGACAATTTCAGTTCAAGGCTTGAGGTCACAATGCCAGTGATCAATCACAATTGCAGTTCAAGGCTTGATGTCACAATGCCAGTTAGGAATCACAATTTCAGTTCAAGGCTTGAGGTCACAATTGCAGTCTGAGCTCACAATGCCAGTTAGGAATCACAATTGCAGTTCAAGGCTTGAGGTCACAATTGCAGTCTGAGCTCACAATGGCAGTTTGGAATCACAATTGCAGTTCAAGGCTTGAGGTCACAATTCCAGTCTGAGCTCACAATGCCAGTTAGGAATCACAATTGCAGTTCAAGGCTTGAGGTCACAATTGCAGTCTGAGCTCACAATGCCAGTTTGGAATCACAATTGCAGTTCAAGGCTTGAGGTCACAATTGCAGTCTGAGCTCACAATGCCAGTTAGGAATCACAATTGCAGTTGAAGGCTTGATGTCACAATGCCAGTTAGGAATCACAATTGCAGTTCAAAGCTTGAGGTCATAATGCCAGTTAGGAATCACAATTGCAGTTCAAGGCTTGAGGTCATAATTGCAGTCTGAGCTCACAATGCCAGTTAGGAATCACAATTGCAGTTGAAGGCTTGATGTCACAATGCCAATGAGGAATCACAATTGCAGTTCAAGGCTTGAGGTCATAATTGCAGTCTGAGCTCACAATGCCAGTTAGGAATCACAATTGCAGTTCAAGGCTTGAGGTCACAATGTCAGTTAGGAATCATAATTGCATTTCAAGGCTTGAGGTCATAATGCCAGTTAGGAATCACAATTGCAGTTCAAGGCTTGAGGTCATAATTGCAGACTGAGCTCACAATGCCAGTTAGGAATCACAATTGCAGTTCAAGGCTTGAGGTCACAATGCCAGTTAGGAATCACAATTGCAGTTCAAGACTTGAGGTCACAATGCCAGTTTGGAATCATAATTGCAGTTCAAGGCTTGAGGTCACAATTCCAGTGAGGAATCAGAATTGCAGTTCAAGGCTTGAGGTCACAATGCCAGTTTGGAATCACAATTGCAGTTCAAGGCTTGAGGTCACAATGCCAGTGAGGAATCACAATTGCAGTTCAAGGCTTGAGGTCACAATTGCAGTCTGAGCTCACAATGCCAGTTAGGAATCACAATTGCAGTTCAAGGCTTGAGGTCACAATGCCAGTTAGGAATCACAATTGCAGTTCAAGGCTTGAGCTCACAATGCCAGTTAGGAATCATAATTGCATTTCATGGCTTGAGCTCACAATGCCAGTTAGGAATCACAATTGCAGTTCAAGGCTTGAGGTCATAATTGCAGTCTGAGCTCACAATGCCAGTTAGGAATCACAATTGCAGTTCAAGGCTTGAGGTCCCAATTGCAGTCTGAGCTCACAATGCCAGTTAGGAATCACAATTGCAGTTCAAGGCTTGAGGTCACAATGCCAGTTTGGAATCATATTTGCAGTTCAAGGCTTGAGGTCACAATTCCAGTGAGGAATCACAATTGCAGTTCAAGGCTTGACGTCACAATGCCAGTTTGGAATCACAATTGCAGTTTAAGGCTTGAGGTCACAATTGCAGTCTGAGCTCACAATGCCAGTTAGGAATCACAATTGCAGTTCAAGGCTTGATGTCACAATGCCAGTTAGGAATCACAATTGCAGTTCAAGGCTTGAGGTCATAATGCCAGTTAGGAATCACAATTGCAGTTCAAGGCTTGAGGTCATAATTGCAGTCTGAGCTCACAATGCCAGTTAGGAATCACAATTGCAGTTGAAGGCTTGATGTCACAATGCCAATTAGGAATCACAATTGCAGTTCAAGGCTTGAGGTCATAATTGCAGTCTGAGCTCACAATGCCAGTTAGGAATCACAATTGCAGTTGAAGGCTTGATGTCACAACGCCAGTTAGGAATCATAATTGCATTTCAAGGCTTGAGGTCATAATGCCAGTTAGGAATCACAATTGCAGTTCAAGGCTTGAGGTCATAATTGCAGTCTGAGCTCACAATGCCAGTTAGGAATCACAATTGCAGTTCAAGTCTTGAGGTCCCAATTGCAGTCTGAGCTCACAATGCCAGTTAGGAATCACAATTGCAGTTCAAGGCTTGAGGTCACAATGCCAGTTTGGAATCATAATTGCAGTTCAAGGCTTGAGGTCACAATTCCAGTGAGGAATCACAATTGCAGTTCAAGGCTTGACGTCACAATGCCAGTTTGGAATCACAATTGCAGTTTAAGGCTTGAGGTCACAATTGTAGTCTGAGCTCACAATGGCAGTTTGGAATCACAATTTCAGTTCAAGGCTTGAGGTCACAATTGCAGTCTGAGCTCACAATGGCAGTTAGGAATGACAATTTCAGTTCAAGGCTTGAGGTCACAATGCCAGTGATCAATCACAATTGCAGTTCAAGGCTTGATGTCACAATGCCAGTTAGGAATCACAATTTCAGTTCAAGGCTTGAGGTCACAAATGCAGTCTGAGCTCACAATGCCAGTTAGGAATCACAATTGCAGTTCAAGGCTTGAGGTCACAATTGCAGTCTGAGCTCACAATGGCAGTTTGGAATCACAATTGCAGTTCAAGGCTTGAGGTCACAATTGCAGTCTGAGCTCACAATGCCAGTTAGGAATCACAATTGCAGTTCAAGGCTTGAGGTCACAATTGCAGTCTGAGCTCACAATGCCAGTTTGGAATCACAATTGCAATTCAATGCTTGAGCTCACAGTTCCAGTTAGGAATCACAATTGCAGTTCAAGGCTTGAGGTCACAATTGCAGTCTGAGCTCACAATGCCAGTTAGGAATCACAATTGCAGTTCAAGGCTTGAGGTCACAATGTCAGTTAGGAATCACAATTGCAGTTCAAGGCTTGAGGTCACAATTGCAGTCTGAGCTCACAATGCCAGTTAGGAATCACAATTGCATTTCAAGGCTTGAGGTCACAATTGCAGTCTGAGCTCACAATGCCAGTTAGGAATCACAATTGCAGTTCAAGGCTTGAGGTCACAATGCCAGTTAGGAATCACAATTGCAGTTCAAGGCTTTAGGTCACAATTCCAGTTAGGAATCACAATTGCAGTTCAAGGCTTGATGTCACAATGCCAGTTAGGAATCACAATTGCAGTTCAAGGCTTGAGGTCACAATGCCAGTTAGGAATCACAATTGCAGTTCAAGGCTTGAGGTCACAATGCCAGTTTGGAATCACAATTGCAGTTCAAGGCTCGATGTCACAATGCCAGTTAGGAATCACAATTGCAGTTCAAGGCTTTAGGTCACAATTTCAGTTAGGAATCACAATTGCAGTTCAAGGCTTGATGTCACAATGCCAGTTAGGAATCACAATTGCAGTTCAAGGCTTGAGGTCACAATGCCAGTTTGGAGTCACAATTGCATTTCAAGGCTTGAGCTCGTAATGCCAATTTGGAATCTCAATTGCAGTTCAAGGCTTGAGGTCACAATTGCAGTCTGAGCTCACAATGCCAGTTAGGAATCACAATTGCAGTTCAAGGCTTGAGGTCACAATTGCAGTCTGAGCTCACAATGCCAGTTAGGAATCACAATTGCAGTTCAAGGCTTGAGGTCACAATTGCAGTCTGAGCTCACAATGGCAGTTAGGAATGACAATTTCAGTTCAAGGCTTGAGGTCACAATGCCAATTAGGAATCACAATTGCAGTTCAAGGCTTGGGGTCATAATTGCAGTCTGAGCTCACAATGGCAGTTTGGAATCACAATTGCAGTTCAAGGCTTGAGGTCACAATTGCAGTCTGAGCTCACAATGCCAATTAGGAATCAAAATTTCAGTTCAAGGCTTGAGGTCATAATTGCAGTCTGAGCTCACAATGCCAGTTAGGAATCACAATTGCATTTCAAGGCTTGAGGTCACAATTGCAGTCTGAGCTCACAATGCCAGTTAGGAATCACAATTGCAGTTGAAGGCTTGATGTCACAACGCCAGTTAGGAATCATAATTGCATTTCAAGGCTTGAGGTCACAATGTCAGTTAGGAATCACAATTGCAGTTCAAGGCTTGAGGTCACAATTGCAGTCTGAGCTCACAATGCCAGTTAGGAATCACAATTGCATTTCAAGGCTTGAGGTCACAATTGCAGTCTGAGCTCACAATGCCAGTTAGGAATCACAATTGCAGTTCAAGGCTTGAGGTCACAATGCCAGTTAGGAATCACAATTGCATTTCAAGGCTTTAGGTCACAATGCCAGTTTGGAATCACAATTGCAGTTCAAGGCTCGATGTCACAATGCCAGTTAGGAATCACAATTGCAGTTCAAGGCTTTAGGTCACAATGCCAGTTAGGAATCACAATTGCAGTTCAAGGCTTGATGTCACAATGCCAGTTAGGAATCACAATTGCAGTTCAAAGCTTGAGGTCACAATGCCAGTTTGGAGTCACAATTGCATTTCAAGGCTTGAGCTCCTAATGCCAATTTGGAATCTCAATTGCAGTTCAAGGCTTGAGGTCACAATTGCAGTCTGAGATCACAATGCCAGTTAGGAATCACAATTGCAGTTCAAGGCTTGAGGTCACAATTGCAGTCTGAGCTCACAATGCCAGTTAGGAATCACAATTGCAGTTCAAGGCTTGAGGTCACAATTGCAGTCTGAGCTCACAATGGCAGTTAGGAATGACAATTTCAGTTCAAGGCTTGAGGTCACAATGCCAGTGATCAATCACAATTGCAGTTCAAGGCTTGATGTCACAATGCCAGTTAGGAATCACAATTTCAGTTCAAGGCTTGAGGTCACAATTGCAGTCTGAGCTCACAATGGCAGTTTGGAATCACAATTGCAGTTCAAGGCTTGAGGTCACAATTCCAGTCTGAGCTCACAAGGCCAGTTAGGAATCACAATTGCAGTTCAAGGCTTGAGGTCACAATTGCAGTCTGAGCTCACAATGCCAGTTTGGAATCACAATTGCAGTTCAAGGCTTGAGGTCACAATTGCAGTCTGAGCTCACAATGCCAGTTAGGAATCACAATTGCAGTTGAAGGCTTGATGTCACAATGCCAGTTAGGAATCACAATTGCAGTTCAAAGCTTGAGGTCATAATGCCAGTTAGGAATCACAATTGCAGTTCAAGGCTTGAGGTCATAATTGCAGTCTGAGCTCACAATGCCAGTTAGGAATCACAATTGCAGTTGAAGGCTTGATGTCACAATGCCAATTAGGAATCACAATTGCAGTTCAAGGCTTGAGGTCATAATTGCAGTCTGAGCTCACAATGCCAGTTAGGAATCACAATTGCAGTTCAAGGCTTGAGGTCACAATGTCAGTTAGGAATCATAATTGCATTTCAAGGCTTGAGGTCATAATGCCAGTTAGGAATCACAATTGCAGTTCAAGGCTTGAGGTCATAATTGCAGTCTGAGCTCACAATGCCAGTTAGGAATCACAATTGCAGTTCAAGGCTTGAGGTCCCAATTGCAGTCTGAGCTCACAATGCCAGTTTGGAATCACAATTGCAGTTCAAGGCTTGAGGTCACAATGCCAGTTTGGAATCATAATTGGAGTTCAAGGCTTGAGGTCACAATTCCAGTGAGGAATCAGAATTGCAGTTCAAGGCTTGAGGTCACAATGCCAGTTTGGAATCACAATTGCAGTTCAAGGCTTGAGGTCACAATGCCAGTTAGGAATTACAATTTCAGTTCAAGGCTTGAGCTCACAATGCCAGTTAGGAATCACAATTGCAGTTCAAGGCTTGAGGTCCCAATTGCAGTCTGAGCTCACAATGCCAGTTAGGAATCACAATTGCAGTTCAAGGCTTGAGGTCACAATGCCAGTTAGGAATCACAATTGCAGTTCAAGGCTTGAGGTCACAATTCCAGTTAGGAATCATAATTGCAGTTCAAGGCTTGAGGTCACAATGCCAGTTTGGAATCATAATTGCAGTTCAAGGCTTGAGGTCACAATTCCAGTGAGGAATCAGAATTGCAGTTCAAGGCTTGAGGTCACAATGCCAGTTTGGAATCACAATTGCAGTTCAAGGCTTGAGGTCACAATGCCAGTTAGGAATTACAATTTCAGTTCAAGGCTTGAGCTCACAATGCCAGTTAGGAATCACAATTGCAGTTCAAGGCTTGAGGTCACAATTGCAGTCTGAGCTCACAATGCCAGTTAGGAATCACAATTGCAGTTCAAGGCTTTAGGTCACAATTGCAGTCTGAGCTCACAATGCCAGTTAGGAATCACAATTGCAGTTCAAGGCTTGAGCTCACAATGCCAGTTTGGAATCACAATTGCAGTTCAAGGCTTGAGGTCACAATGCCAGTTAGGAATCACAATTGCAGTTCAAGGCTTGAGGTCACAATTGCAGTCTGAGCTCACAATGCCAGTTAGGAATCACAATTGCAGTTCAAGGCTTGAGCTCACAATGCCAGTTTGGAATCACAATTGCAGTTCAAGGCTTGAGGTCAAAATTCCAGTGAGGAATCACAATTGCAGTTCAAGGCTTGATGTCACAATTCTAGTTAGGAATCACAATTGCAGTTCAAGGCTTGAGGTCACAATGCCAGTTTGGAATCATAATTGCAGTTCAAGGCTTGAGGTCACAATTCCAGTGAGGAATCAGAATTGCAGTTCAAGGCGTGAGGTCACAATGCCAGTTTGGAATCACAATTGCAGTTCAAGGCTTGAGGTCACAATGCCAGTTAGGAATTACAATTTCAGTTCAAGGCTTGAGCTCACAATGCCAGTTAGGAATCACAATTGCAGTTCAAGGCTTGAGGTCCCAATTGCAGTCTGAGCTCACAATGCCAGTTAGGAATCACAATTGCAGTTCAAGGCTTGAGGTCACAATGCCAGTTAGGAATCACAATTGCAGTTCAAGGCTTGAGGTCACAATTCTAGTTAGGAATCATAATTGCAGTTCAAGGCTTGATGTCACAATGCCAATTAGGAATCACAATTGCAGTTCAAGGCTTGAGGTCATAATTGCAGTCTGAGCTCACAATGCCAGTTAGGAATCACAATTGCAGTTCAAGGCTTGAGGTCACAATGTCAGTTAGGAATCATAATTGCATTGCAAGGCTTGAGGTCATAATGCCAGTTAGGAATCACAATTGCAGTTCAAGGCTTGAGGTCCCAATTGCAGTCTGAGCTCACAATGCCAGTTAGGAATCACAATTGCAGTTCAAGGCTTGAGGTCACAATGCCAGTTTGGAATCAGAATTGCAGTTCAAGGCTTGAGGTCACAATTCCAGTGAGGAATCAGAATTGCAGTTCAAGGCTTGAGGTCACAATGCCAGTGAGGAATCACAATTGCAGTTCAAGGCTTGAGGTCACAATGCCAGTTAGGAATTACAATTTCAGTTCAAGGCTTGAGCTCACAATGCCAGTTAGGAATCACAATTGCAGTTCAAGGCTTGAGGTCACAATTGCAGTCTGAGCTCACAATGCCAGTTAGGAATCACAATTGCAGTTCAAGGCTTGAGGTCACAATTCCAGTTAGGAATCATAATTGCAGTTCAAG
Source organism: Sturnus vulgaris (assembly GCF_052056855.1). Classification (NCBI taxonomy): domain Eukaryota; kingdom Metazoa; phylum Chordata; class Aves; order Passeriformes; family Sturnidae; genus Sturnus; species Sturnus vulgaris. The sequence continues at coordinate 1,690,481 of NC_142270.1, read as the reverse complement.
GCTTGAGGTCACAATGCCAGTTTGGAATCATAATTGCAGTTCAAGGCTTGAAGTCACAATTCCAGTGAGGAATCAGAATTGCAGTTCAAGGCTTGAGGTCACAATGCCAGTTTGGAATCACAATTGCAGTTCAAGGCTTGAGGTCACAATGCCAGTTAGGAATTACAATTTCAGTTCAAGGCTTGAGCTCACAATGCCAGTTAGGAATCACAATTGCAGTTCAAGGCTTGAGGTCCCAATTGCAGTCTGAGCTCACAATGCCAGTTAGGAATCACAATTGCAGTTCAAGGCTTGAGCTCACAATGCCAGTTTGGAATCACAATTGCAGTTCAAGGCTTGAGGTCAAAATTCCAGTGAGGAATCACAATTGCAGTTCAAGGCTTGATGTCACAATTCTAGTTAGGAATCACAATTGCAGTTCAAGGCTTGAGGTCACAATGCCAGTTTGGAATCATAATTGCAGTTCAAGGCTTGAGGTCACAATGCCAGTGAGGAATCACAATTGCAGTTCAAGGCTTGAGGTCACAATTGCAGTCTGAGCTCACAATGCCAGTTAGGAATCACAATTGCAGTTCAAGGCTTGAGGTCACAATTGCAGTCTGAGCTCACAATTCCAGTTTGGAATCACAATTGCAGTTCAAGGCTTGAGGTCACAATTGCAGTCTGAGCTCACAATGCCAGTTAGGAATCACAATTGCAGTTCAAGGCTTGATGTCACAATGCCAGTTAGGAATCACAATTGCAGTTCAAGGCTTGAGGTCATAATGCCAGTTAGGAATCACAATTGCAGTTCAAGGCTTGAGGTCACAATTGCAGTCTGAGCTCACAATGCCAGTTAGGAATCACAATTGCAGTTCAAGGCTTGAGGTCACAATGCCAATTAGGAATCAAAATTGCAGTTCAAGGCTTGAGGTCATAATTGCAGTCTGAGCTCACAATGCCAGTTAGGAATCACAATTGCAGTTGAAGGCTTGATGTCACAACGCCAGTTAGGAATCATAATTGCATTTCAAGGCTTGAGGTCATAATGCCAGTTAGGAATCACAATTGCAGTTCAAGGCTTGAGGTCATAATTGCAGTCTGAGCTCACAATGCCAGTTAGGAATCACAATTGCAGTTCAAGGCTTGAGGTCCCAATTGCAGTCTGAGCTCACAATGCCAGTTAGGAATCACAATTGCAGTTCAAGGCTTGAGGTCACAATGCCAGTTTGGAATCATAATTGCAGTTCAAGGCTTGAGGTCACAATTCCAGTGAGGAATCACAATTGCAGTTCAAGGCTTGAGGTCACAATGCCAGTTTGGAATCACAATTGCAGTTTAAGGCTTGAGGTCACAATTGCAGTCTGAGCTCACAATGCCAGTTAGGAATCACAATTGCAGTTCAAGGCTTGAGGTCACAATTGCAGTCTGAGCTTACAATGCCAGTTAGGAATGACAATTTCAGTTCAAGGCTTGAGGTCACAATGCCAGTGATCAATCACAATTGCAGTTCAAGGCTTGATGTCACAATGCCAGTTAGGAATCACAATTTCAGTTCAAGGCTTGAGGTCACAAATGCAGTCTGAGCTCACAATGCCAGTTAGGAATCACAATTGCAGTTCAAGGCTTGAGGTCACAATTGCAGTCTGAGCTCACAATGGCAGTTTGGAATCACAATTGCAGTTCAAGGCTTGAGGTCCCAATTGCAGTCTGAGCTCACAATGCCAGTTAGGAATCACAATTGCAGTTCAAGGCTTGAGGTCACAATTGCAGTCTGAGCTCACAATGCCAGTTTGGAATCACAATTGCAATTAAATGCTTGAGCTCACAGTTCCAGGTAGGAATCACAATTGCAGTTCAAGGCTTGAGGTCACAATTGCAGTCTGAGCTCACAATGCCAGTTAGGAATCACAATTGCAGTTCAAGGCTTGAGGTCACAATGTCAGTTAGGAATCACAATTGCAGTTCAAGGCTTGAGGTCACAATTGCAGTCTGAGCTCACAATGCCAGTTAGGAATCACAATTGCATTTCAAGGCTTGAGGTCACAATTGCAGTCTGAGCTCACAATGCCAGTTAGGAATCACAATTGCAGTTCAAGGCTTGAGGTCACAATGCCAGTTAGGAATCACATTTGCAGTTCAAGGCTTTAGGTCACAATGCCAGTTTGGAATCACAATTGCAGTTCAAGGCTCGATGTCACAATGCCAGTTAGGAATCACAATTGCAGTTCAAGGCTTGAGGTCACAATTCCAGCTAGGAATCACAATTGCAGTTCAAGGCTTGATGTCACAATGCCAGTTAGGAATCACAATTGCAGTTCAAGGCTTGAGGTCACAATGCCAGTTTGGAGTCACAATTGCATTTCAAGGCTTGAGCTCGTAATGCCAATTTGGAATCTCAATTGCAGTTCAAGGCTTGAGGTCACAATTGCAGTCTGAGCTCACAATTCCAGTTAGGAATCACAATTGCAGTTCAAGGCTTGAGGTCACAATTGTAGTCTGAGCTCACAATGCCAGTTAGGAATCACAATTGCAGTTCAAGGCTTGAGGTCACAATTGCAGTCTGAGCTCACAATGGCAGTTAGGAATGACAATTTCAGTTCAAGGCTTGAGGTCACAATGCCAGTGATCAATCACAATTGCAGTTCAAGGCTTGAGGTCACAATTGCAGTCTGAGCTCACAATGCCAGTTAGGAATCACAATTTCAGTTCAAGGCTTGAGGTCACAATTGCAGTCTGAGCTCACAATGCCAGTTAGGAATCACAATTGCAGTTCAAGGCTTGAGGTCACAATTGCAGTCTGAGCTCACAATGGCAGTTTGGAATCACAATTGCAGTTCAAGGCTTGAGGTCACAATTCCAGTCTGAGCTCACAATGCCAGTTAGGAATCACAATTGCAGTTGAAGGCTTGATGTCACAATGCCAGTTAGGAATCACAATTGCAGTTCAAAGCTTGAGGTCATAATGCCAGATAGGAATCACAATTGCAGTTCAAGGCTTGAGGTCATAATTGCAGTCTGAGCTCACAATGCCAGTTAGGAATCACAATTGCAGTTCAAGGCTTGAGGTCCCAATTGCAGTCTGAGCTCACAATGCCAGTTAGGAATCACAATTGCAGTTCAAGGCTTGAGGTCACAATGCCAGTTTGGAATCATAATTGCAGTTCAAGGCTTGAGGTCACAATTCCAGTGAGGAATCAGAATTGCAGTTCAAGGCTTGAGGTCACAATGCCAGTTTGGAATCACAATTGCAGTTCAAGGCTTGAGGTCACAATGCCAGTTAGGAATTACAATTTCAGTTCAAGGCTTGAGCTCACAATGCCAGTTAGGAATCACAATTGCAGTTCAAGGCTTGAGGTCCCAATTGCAGTCTGAGCTCACAATGCCAGTTAGGAATCACAATTGCAGTTCAAGGCTTGAGGTCACAATGCCAGTTAGGAATCACAATTGCAGTTCAAGGCTTGAGGTCACAATTCCAGTTAGGAATCATAATTGCAGTTCAAGGCTTGAGGTCACAATGCCAGTTTGGAATCATAATTGCAGTTCAAGGCTTGAGGTCACAATTCCAGTGAGGAATCAGAATTGCAGTTCAAGGCTTGAGGTCACAATGCCAGTTTGGAATCACAATTGCAGTTCAAGGCTTGAGGTCACAATGCCAGTTAGGAATTACAATTTCAGTTCAAGGCTTGAGCTCACAATGCCAGTTAGGAATCACAATTGCAGTTCAAGGCTTGAGGTCACAATTGCAGTCTGAGCTCACAATGCCAGTTAGGAATCACAATTGCAGTTCAAGGCTTGAGGTCCCAATTGCAGTCTGAGCTCACAATGCCAGTTAGGAATCACAATTGCAGTTCAAGGCTTGAGGTCCCAATTGCAGTTCAAGGCTTGAGGTCACAATTGCAGTCTGAGCTCACAATGGCAGTTAGGAATCACAATTGCAGTTCAAGGCTTGAGCTCACAATGCCAGTTTGGAATCACAATTGCAGTTCAAGGCTTGAGGTCAAAATTCCAGTGAGGAATCACAATTGTAGTTCAAGGCTTGATGTCACAATTCTAGTTAGGAATCACAATTGCAGTTCAAGGCTTGAGGTCACAATGCCAGTTTGGAATCATAATTGCAGTTCAAGGCTTGAGGTCACAATGCCAGTGAGGAATCACAATTGCAGTTCAAGGCTTGAGGTCACAATTGCAGTCTGAGCTCACAATGCCAGTTAGGAATCACAATTGCAGTTCAAGGTTTGAGGTCACAATTGCAGTCTGAGCTCACAATGCCAGTTAGGAATCACAATTGCAGTTCAAGGCTTGATGTCACAATGCCAGTTAGGAATCACAATTGCAGTTCAAAGCTTGAGGTCACAATTCCAGTTAGGAATCACAATTGCAGTTCAAGGCTTGAGGTCATAATTGCAGTCTGAGCTCACAATGCCAGTTAGGAATCACAATTGCAATTAAATGCTTGAGCTCACAGTTCCAGGTAGGAATCACAATTGCAGTTCAAGGCTTGAGGTCATAATTGCAGTCTGAGCTCACAATGCCAGTTAGGAATCACAATTGCAGTTGAAGGCTTGATGTCACAACGCCAGTTAGGAATCATAATTGCATTTCAAGGCTTGAGGTCACAATTGCAGTCTGAGCTCACAATGCCAGTTAGGAATCACAATTGCAGTTCAAGGCTTGAGGTCACAATGCCAGTTAGGAATCACAATTGCAGTTCCAGGCTTGAGGTCACAATGCCAGTTTGGAATCACAATTGCAGTTCAAGGCTCGATGTCACAATGCCAGTTAGGAATCACAATTGCAGTTCAAGGCTTGAGGTCACAATGCCAGTTTGGAGTCACAATTGCATTTCAAGGCTTGAGCTCGTAATGCCAATTTGGAATCTCAATTGCAGTTCAAGGCTTGAGGTCACAATTGCAGTCTGAGATCACAATGCCAGTTAGGAATCACAATTGCAGTTCAAGGCTTGAGGTCACAATTGCAGTCTGAGCTCACAATGCCAGTTAGGAATCACAATTGCAGTTCAAGGCTTGAGGTCACAATTGCAGTCTGAGCTCACAATGGCAGTTTGGAATCACAATTGCCGTTCAAGGCTTGAGGTCACAATTCCAGTCTGAGCTCACAATGCCAGTTAGGAATCACAATTGCAGTTGAAGGCTTGATGTCACAATGCCAGTTAGGAATCACAATTGCAGTTCAAAGCTTGAGGTCATAATGCCAGTTAGGAATCACAATTGCAGTTCAAGGCTTGAGGTCATAATTGCAGTCTGAGCTCACAATGCCAGTTAGGAATCACAATTGCAGTTGAAGGCTTGATGTCACAATGCCAATTAGGAATCACAATTGCAGTTCAAGGCTTGAGGTCATAATTGCAGTCTGAGCTCACAATGCCAGTTAGGAATCACAATTGCAGTTCAAGGCTTGAGGTCACAATGTCAGTTAGGAATCATAATTGCATTTCAAGGCTTGAGGTCATAATGCCAGTTAGGAATCACAATTGCAGTTCAAGGCTTGAGGTCATAATTGCAGTCTGAGCTCACAATGCCAGTTAGGAATCACAATTGCAGTTCAAGGCTTGAGGTCCCAATTGCAGTCTGAGCTCACAATGCCAGTTAGGAATCACAATTGCAGTTCAAGGCTTGAGGTCACAATGCCAGTTTGGAATCATAATTGCAGTTCAAGGCTTGAGGTCACAATTCCAGTGAGGAATCAGAATTGCAGTTCAAGGCTTGAGGTCACAATGCCAGTTTGGAATCACAATTGCAGTTCAAGGCTTGAGGTCACAATGCCAGTTAGGAATTACAATTTCAGTTCAAGGCTTGAGCTCACAATGCCAGTTAGGAATCACAATTGCAGTTCAAGGCTTGAGGTCCCAATTGCAGTCTGAGCTCACAATGCCAGTTAGGAATCACAATTGCAGTTCAAGGCTTGAGGTCACAATGCCAGTTAGGAATCACAATTGCAGTTCAAGGCTTGAGGTCACAATTCCAGTTAGGAATCATAATTGCAGTTCAAGGCTTGAGGTCACAATGCCAGTTTGGAATCATAATTGCAGTTCAAGGCTTGAGGTCACAATTCCAGTGAGGAATCAGAATTGCAGTTCAAGGCTTGAGGTCACAATGCCAGTTTGGAATCACAATTGCAGTTCAAGGCTTGAGGTCACAATGCCAGTTAGGAATTACAATTTCAGTTCAAGGCTTGAGCTCACAATGCCAGTTAGGAATCACAATTGCAGTTCAAGGCTTGAGGTCACAATTGCAGTCTGAGCTCACAATGCCAGTTAGGAATCACAATTGCAGTTCAAGGCTTGAGGTCCCAATTGCAGTCTGAGCTCACAATGCCAGTTAGGAATCACAATTGCAGTTCAAGGCTTGAGGTCACAATGCCAGTTTGGAATCACAATTGCAGTTCAAGGCTTGAGGTCACAATTGCAGTCTGAGCTCACAATGCCAGTTAGGAATCACAATTGCAGTTCAAGGCTTGAGCTCACAATGCCAGTTTGGAATCACAATTGCAGTTCAAGGCTTGAGGTCAAAATTCCAGTGAGGAATCACAATTGCAGTTCAAGGCTTGATGTCACAATTCTAGTTAGGAATCACAATTGCAGTTCAAGGCTTGAGGTCCCAATTGCAGTCTGAGCTCACAATGCCAGTTAGGAATCACAATTGCAGTTCAAGGCTTGAGGTCACAATTCTTGTTAGGAATCATAATTGCAGTTCAAGGCTTGAGGTCACAATGCCAGTTTGGAATCATAATTGCAGTTCAAGGCTTGAGGTCACAATTCCAGTGAGGAATCAGAATTGCAGTTCAAGGCTTGAGGTCACAATGCCAGTTTGGAGTCACAATTGCAGTTCAAGGCTTGAGGTCACAATGCCAGATAGGAATTACAATTTCAGTTCAAGGCTTGAGCTCACAATGCCAGTTAGGAATCACAATTGCAGTTCAAGGCTTGAGGTCCCAATTGCAGTCTGAGCTCACAATGCCAGTTAGGAATCACAATTGCAGTTCAAGGCTTGAGGTCACAATTGCAGTCTGAGCTCATAATGCCAGTTAGGAATCACAATTGCAGTTCAAGGCTTGAGGTCACAATGCCAGTTAGGAATCACAATTGCAGTTCAAGGCTTGAGGTCACAATTGCAGTCTGTGCTCACAATGCCAGTTAGGAATCACAATTGCAGTTCAAGGCTTGAGCTCACAATGCCAGTTTGGAATCACAATTGCAGTTCAAGGCTTTAGGTCAAAATTCCAGTGAGGAATCACAATTGCAGTTCAAGGCTTGATGTCACAATTCTAGTTAGGAATCACAATTGCAGTTCAAGGCTTGAGGTCACAATGCCAGTTTGGAATCATAATTGCAGTTCAAGGCTTGAGGTCACAATGCCAGTGAGGAATCACAATTGCAGTTCAAGGCTTGAGGTCACAATTGCAGTCTGAGCTCACAATGCCAGTTAGGAATCACAATTGCAGTTCAAGGCTTGAGGTCACAATTGCAGTCTGAGCTCACAATGCCAGTTAGGAATCACAATTGCAGTTCAAGGCTTGATGTCACAATGCCAGTTAGGAATCACAATTGCAGTTCAAGGCTTGAGGTCATAATGCCAGTTAGGAATCACAATTGCAGTTCAAGGCTTGAGGTCATAATTGCAGTCTGAGCTCACAATGCCAGTTAGGAATCACAATTGCAGTTGAAGGCTTGATGTCACAATGCCAATTAGGAATCACAATTGCAGTTCAAGGCTTGAGGTCATAATTGCAGTCTGAGCTCACAATGCCAGTTAGGAATCACAATTGCAGTTGAAGGCTTGATGTCACAACGCCAGTTAGGAATCATAATTGCATTTCAAGGCTTGAGGTCATAATGCCAGTTAGGAATCACAATTGCAGTTCAAGGCTTGAGGTCATAATTGCAGTCTGAGCTCACAATGCCAGTTAGGAATCACAATTGCAGTTCAAGGCTTGAGGTCCCAATTGCAGTCTGAGCTCACAATGCCAGTTAGGAATCACAATTGCAGTTCAAGGCTTGAGGTCACAATGCCAGTTTGGAATCATAATTGCAGTTCAAGGCTTGAGGTCACAATTCCAGTGAGGAATCACAATTGCAGTTCAAGGCTTGACGTCACAATGCCAGTTTGGAATCACAATTGCAGTTTAAGGCTTGAGGTCACAATTGCAGTCTGAGCTCACAATGCCAGTTAGGAATCACAATTGCAGTTCAAGGCTTGAGGTCACAATTGCAGTCTGAGCTCACAATGGCAGTTTGGAATCACAATTTCAGTTCAAGGCTTGAGGTCACAATTGCAGTCTGAGCTCACAATGGCAGTTTGGAATCACAATTGCAGTTCAAGGCTTGAGGTCACAATTGCAGTCTGAGCTCACAATGCCAGTTTGGAATCACAATTGCAATTCAATGCTTGAGCTCACAGTTCCAGTTAGGAATCACAATTGCAGTTCAAGGCTTGAGGTCATGTGATAAATGTGATTCGTGCTAATTAAGTTGTAACTATATTAACAAAATTGTATTTAGATCAATAGAAGACAATTGTTACAGAGTGAGAAGGGGGAGATGGGTGAGACAGGATAAAAGACATCTCCCAGATGTTGGGAGTCGAAGAAGGAGGTTGGAAGAAAGCCAGATAAGAAGAGTCGAAGGACAAAGGTCTGATAAAAATACAGCTTCAACCTTGAAGCTGTCAAAAATGGAATGATCACAAGCATGGGACTTAATTAAAGTCATGTTATGGAAAACATCTGCTCAGTCACACAGGGCGCCTGCGCTACCTGCAGGTCACACCTCGGTCACTGATGATGATGATAGGCCTTCACCGGAAATAAGACCCTTAAAAGGATAAGAGACCCCCAACCCATTAGTAGAGCATGCGCCGTGCAGTATAGTTATGTAAATTTTAGGAATAGAAACTAGGAGGAGCTTTCTAGAAACTTCTGTAACTTACAGTATATAAGTGGGATTGTTAGCCTGGATGCTTTGATACGTGAGGAATGGGAGCCACTCCCCGTATCCCCGGTCGGAGGGGGGCCCCTCCCCGGTCGGTTTTGCTTATGCTTTATACGAACCTCAATTATACTAAATTACTTACTGCCAAATTTTGTATATTCTTAAATATATGCACTTTGATTGTTTCATCTCCAATACTTTAATTGTCATCTCCAATACTTTGATTGTATTCATTTTGTTACTATTAAAAACTTACTATTAAATTTAATCTTGTTGCTTGATAAATTGGGAAAAATAGAACATCATTCATAACAATTTGGTGCCGAAACCCGGGAACTCCAGTCCAAGTGAAGAGCGGCTAGTTTTGGGAAGGAGCTCCCCACCAATTGTTAAGGTGGTCCCAAGGCTAGACCAGGCTCTCTTGGAAAAGGAGTTCCAAATTAAAATAAAGCATAAGCAAAAGAAGCTAGCTACAAGGAGGTGTGCCAGAAGAAGAAGGCTCCCGTGAGAACGCCGGCAGAAGGGGAAAGGTGCCCGTAAAACGTCTTGTGCACAAGAACCCTGTGTGAAAACGGGCTGTGTGAGTACCATGGGGTTGGGTAAAGGGGGCGGCTGTGTGCTTGTGTGTGAGTGAGGAATGTCTGAAAGGGGAGAGCGAGTGAATACCCCGGGAGGGACTGGGAGGGAAAGTCCCAGCCCGAGAACTCACGAGAAAAGTCTTTGAGAAGGGAGCTGATGCTCGAAAGAAGTGATTTAAGAAGGGAGTAAATGAACCAGGTTCAACTATCTGTTGGGAGGATAATAGATGGAAGTTTCAGTATGTGATTAAGAAAGGATTGTGGAGAATGGCCAGAAAGTGAGGTTGGGGAGAGAATAAAAGGAAAAGAAGGAATTAGGTAGGAAACAAGTGTTTGGCAAAAGAAGTGAGATTGGTATATTAAGCGAAGGAGTTGAACCGCAGAACGAATGAGAGAGAGCAAGGGAAATGTTGCCGCCAGAGATGGGTCAGAGGAAAAGTAAAATCTCTGACCCAGGGGTTGTGAATTATGAGAATAGTTCACGAGAACCCGGTGTGCCTGGGAACCGAGAGGGGGTTTCCCAGAAGGGGAGCGAGATTCCTCAGGACAGCCCCCTGAGGATAGTGTTACAATACTAAAGTACAAGGGAATCCCAAAGAGAAAAAGTAAGCAGAAAATTATACAGTACTGTATGTTTGAGTGGAGAAAAGAAAAGATTTGTGCAAATAATTTGTACTGGCCAGAGTTTAAATCATTTGAAGATTAGATTTGTCAGGTTTTAAATCTATATATGAGTTCAAAACAACGTTTTAATTAAGAAAAAAAGTGAATATGCTGCTTTGTGGCTTCCAAAAAGTGTGTGGGGGGTAAATTTATAGTACAAAGGCAAGAAAAAGAAGGTTATTCGTTATACCCTTTGCAAACTAAAGGACGGGCAGCAAGAAGGGACTGGCTAAAGCCATGGGACTCGTTAAATCACCTCCCACCCCCATACAGACAGCCTGTCCAGCCTGTCCAGCCCTTGGTCCCCGATGCACCCCTTATTCAAGTCGAGCCAGTAGCACACAGAACTAGAGGCAAAAGGGAACAAGAGGAAGAAAGTGACAAAGAGAGTGAGGAAGCAGGAAGGGAAGATAGATTATACCCTCTTAGAGAGGTTCCAATGGCAAATCTGGCCCCAGGACAGGGACCTATTGGTTACGTGAGTGTTCCCCTGAATACTAGGAACTTTAAGAAATTTAAGAAAGAGATGGGCAGGATGCCAGAAGATCATATTGAGGTAGCAAAGAAACTAGATCAGTTATTAGGACTGAATATTTACACCTGAGTGGAATTGCAGTCTATTTTAGAAATCTTGTTTACAGTGGAAGAGAGAAATGATTAGATAGTCAGGAATACAGGCTTAGAATAGAGATCATTAGAAGCCAAACCAAAGAGATCAGAAATGGCCTATGGCAGATCCAAATTGTAATAATCAGGAGGTAGAACATAGGCAAAATATGAGAGATTTCAGGTAAATGATTATCCAAGGTATTCAGGAAGCAATGCCCAGAGGACAAAATATAGGGAAATCTCTGAGTGAGCACCAAGAGAAAGATGAATGCCTGGCAGAATGGTTAAAGAGACTAAAAAGAAAAGGATTTGCAGTTATACTCAAGCATAGACCCCGATACACCAGCAGGGCAGGTCCTTTTGAAAACACAATTTGTAGCTAAGTCTTAGTGGGGGGACATCAGGAAAAAGTTAGAAAAATTGAAAAATTAGCAGGATAGGAGCTTCAGGAGTTGTTAAAGAAAGCACAATAAGCGTATGTTCGGAGAGATGAGGAAAAGAAAATTAAAGCCAGGATTCTAATGACAGCAATCCAAGAAATACAAGCAGCCACAAACACAAAGAATTTATCAGAAAAGAATAAAAAGAAGAAAGAAAAATCAGGTCCTGCTTCTGAGGACACAAGACCTATGTGCTTTTCTTGTCACAAAAAAGAACATTTACAAAATTTTTTTCCTGTTTCTAGGGGTACAGGACACATTTGTTTCTATTGTCAAAAAAAAAAAAAAATATTAATTCAAGAAAACTAAGGAGGGGTCAGGGGCTCATTTATTTAATATGAACCAAAATACCAGAAGACCCCTTGATAAAGCTGAAAGTAGATTCTCAAAATGAAGAAATCATATTTTTAGTAGACACAAGGACTTTGTTTTAGTTTAAGGTAAATTTAGAAAGAAACTTTTGAATAGAATTTTTCTGAGAAACAAATTTAAGCAATCTTTTTTTAATTAGTTAAAGGAAAAAATATTTCCTCAGAGAGAAGTGGAAAAAATAACTATTTATTTAACAGGCAAAATACTTTTCAGTATAAAAATGAACAATATTAAACAACAAAACTTCTTATTGTTTCAAAAAGATGACAGATTCAAAAGAAGGTTTTTTTTGTAAGTTGCAGCTTAACTTACTTAGTCTGGTATCAGTTCCTTCAGTACTGGGAAATGCCTTGGCCCAGGCCAGGCTAGGTGGGCTACGGTGTGAGCTTCCAGTGCTTTCTTGGGTTTTCAGTCCAGAGCAAATTTAAATAATTCAAGAAAAAAAAGAAGAAAAACACACTCCAGGGAATTTTTTACTTTAATTGGTTAAGAAAAAAAAAAACAACAAAAAAAAAAAAACAAACAACCTAACCAAAAAGCAAAAGAGAGTTCTCTCCCGCTGTCCACTGCAGACAACTAGGTCTGTGAGCAGGAATGCAGGGGAGTCAGTGTAGTTTCTGATAACTAATTCTGCACTTTTTCTCTCCTCTTTCACTCCTGGAATCAGTCTTAAAGCTGCAGAATTCAATATTCAACACCAACTGAACAGACTATTTAAAGATACAAGCATCATAAAATAAAAAGAAACAATTTGGCTGATAATAAAGCAGGGGGGAGCCCTAGGAAAAAACGGCAGTGTGAGTGTGGCTTTTCAGGAAGCAAAAGCACAGGGTGGGGCAACATGCTTTTCCTTGGCAGAAGTGGAGGCTGTGAAAAAGCTGGGGGTAACCCTGAAAAAAGGATGAATTTTTCTGCCCAATAGTAAAAGAGCGGTGCCAGGACTTTTGGCCCAACAGATCCCAGACAGCTCACATGGGGGGATTCACTGGGGCACGAGAGCACTTTGTGACCATTTTTGTAAAATTTTATTAAAAAAAAACCCCAAAAACAAATTACTCAAAAAAAATTGTAATAAATCAAATGAAACTAAGGAGAGTACTGGGTGCCAAAAGCTACAGTCCATATAGAGTTAGCATAGAACCCCTGTACTTTGGGACCAAGGGAGAATGTGATTTTTGTATGTGCAGTGAAAAAAAATATTATTTTACTGCTGTTTGAAATACCAGTTTAAAGTTGTTTTAAAAGGTGCATTATCAAAGTCTGGACATCCTGAATTAACTGCCAGCTGCAACCTCATTGAACCTGAAGGCAGAACAGCGCTGATGAGAAAGAATCAGACACCTAGTTGATCAATGAAAACAGCCCAGGAGGATTGAAAAATTTCTCCAAAAGCCTCCAACAGTCAACATTAACTGATTTATTTGAAGAACTACCACTCAAGAGAAAGAGACTGGTAACACCTATTATTGAGGAGGCCCAAAAACAATTAGAACATTGGCAATGTCGTACTCATGGCTTAGAATGCCGCCCATGGATTTGTATTCTTTGCACTTGCTGTTTTTAATTCATGGTGGAGAGTAACTAGGGCAAAAGAAAAAGAGAGACAATTGCTTTGTTTCAGTTGTTCAGGGCGTATGCATGATCAGCTAACAACAGAAAGATTTTTTAGTGACTTCTATGGGAAACCATTAAGACATGAAAACGGGACCTTTTATGCCGCAATTCAACTAATAGAGAATCAGGACCAACTACTCCTTGCCATATTAACTTTTGTGCAGGCTAAAGAACAAGCAATCCAAAATATTATAAATCAGAGTATCATAACTGGCAATTGCTGTGGAGAAGAAGTCTATGTGCCACGTAGTAAATACGTCTCACCAGCAAATTGGCATCGCGAGTATATCTATTGGTGGAAAAGAAGGTTTAGAAAACCAAAAAGAAGAATTATTTAATTGAAATAGTGTAATTTTGTTGTGGTTGGCATATCTCCGGAGCTTTACTAAATTGGGGGAAAAAAAAAAATTATTAGCTAATCAATCTAGGGAAAGAGATAAGGCAGTGCTGCAGAACTATAAATATTTTGTGCCATCTTTGGAACAGAAAAAGTTAAAATAGATCGTGTGAACCTTATGAGGCCAAGGGTACCAAAGAAAAAGAAATCCCAGGATGAAAACTTTGCTACCGAGAAGATGGACATCTCGGCCCTTGGCTGCAACCCAAGGGGCCTTGAGACAGGTAGAAAGTTAAAATTCCTGAGGATTCTTTTCATGGTGCTTACAATAATACCCCTAGCAGCTGGCCAGAACCGTAAGACTGCATGGAATGGAAAAGAACAGGCCATGCAGGAACAAATTACAAGACGACAAACCACTCAAGAAGCAGAAATAAAGACACGAACCCTTCCTGATCCCTGTGACAAATGCAGTCATTCCATGTGGGTCAAGAATAAGATGGAATCAGTATTTGTGGCACACCCATATATTAGTGCAGCTTGTTATGATCATAACAGCTTCTTAGAAATTTGTGTAAAAAGTTCAAAATTGTATTGGGTAAGAAAAAATTTGGGATTCAGGGGACGAGCTCCTTACCCTAATGATAATCAACTCGGTCCTAGATACGAACATTTTTTGTGTTTTGAAAAGGATGAAAAAGGAAAAGGGTCAAAGAAAAAACTAATTGGAAAACAAAAAGAAACAATGAAGGATAGGGAAATAATCAAAAAGAAAGAGTTAGAAGAACTGGATGAGCTGTATAAACAATTAAAACAGCACTATAGCGACTGGGATTTGCCAACTTCAAACAAAAATTTGTTTGTAGATCTGATGCAAGAAATTGCCACCGAATTAGGGTTATCTAAATGTTTTGTTTGTGGAGGACTTAGGATGGCTGAAAGATGGCCATGGAGAGGTGAGGGTTTGGCTCCAGAACAATTTTTAAAATGGAATCATACACAAATTTCTAAGACCCTAAAATGGCCTGAAGGCTGGGTCCTGAGTCATCAAGTCATTGGAACAGTTTGTATAACTCGGGAAGGGAGAAAATACACTGAAGTGGTAGGATATACTCCTTGCCTATCTACTTTAGTAGTAAATTCAGACAATAACACAAAGACCTGGCGACCCAAGAGTCCTACTGGATATTGGGGAATAGCAAAAGAAATGAATTGCGAGTGGAATAATCAAACTAATTTGTGCTGGCATAACAGTTCTGGAGCTAACCCCTACCAATCCATAAAAGACTTGAAATCTTATTGGGAACAACCAGAAAATACAAAAGAAAGATGGAAAGCCCCTGATGGAATATATTGGATTTGTGGGCAACGAGCATACAGTGAACTACCCTGAAAATGGGAGGGAACTTGTACCTTAGGATTATACGACCCTCCTTCTTTGTCAGACCAAGGTCTAAGGGCGATGTACTAGGAACACCACTTTATGAAACCTTAGAAAGAAAAAAAAAAGAGAATTAAATCTCGACTTTCCGATGGCGGAAGGAAACCAAAAATGGAAAGATGAAGAATGGCCTGCAGAAAGAATTATAGCATACTATGAACCTGCTACTTGGGCTCAGGATGGGTCTTGGGGATATAGAACTCCAATTTACCTGTTAAATTGGTTGATAAGGCTCCAGGCCATAGTAGAAGTCGTCTCAAACCACACAGCAGACGCTTTAAAGTTGTTGGCCAAACAGCATTCACAAATGCGAGCATTTGTATATCAAAACAGAATTGCCCTAGACTATCTGTTGGCAGAAGAAGGAGGAGTTTGTGGGAGGTTTAATGAATCTGAGTGCTATGTGGAAATGGATGACCACGGGGAAACCATCACCAAACTTGCTGGCGAAAAAGTGGCACATGTACCAGTTCAAAAATGGAATTCTATCCTGAAAGCTGACTGGTGGAATAAGCTTTTTGGGGGTGTGTGGTGGAAAAAATTAGGATTCATGCTATTGTGTTCTGTTTTAGGTCTATTGTTTCTGCCTTGCATGATACCATGTCTAATCAGACTAATACACTCAGTAATTCAAGGAATGCAACTTACAGCCATACCTATAGATCCAGAATTAACAACAAAAGGAAAAAGAAATTCCTTGATGGTACTGAAAGCACAATCCACTTGCACTCGAAGAAGAAAAATCGAGAAAATAGTGACTGAATGCAAAGAGAATACCCTGGCATGAGAAATGTTAACCAAATTTGAGAAAAAGTGTGAAGAGCTAGATGCCACATGAAAAATGTTAAAAAAAAATTAAAAGCTAGTATAAAAAAACATAGACAATACGAAGTAGCAACTTTTTAGAGCACGAATCAATATAATCAAAAAGAGAAATGGGGGAATTGTGATAAATGTGATTCGTGCTAATTAAGTTGTAACTATATTAACAAAATTGTATTTAGATCAATAGAAGACAATTGTTACAGAGTGAGAAGGGGGAGATGGGTGAGACAGGATAAAAGACATCTCCCAGATGTTGGGAGTCGAAGAAGGAGGTTGGAAGAAAGCCAGATAAGAAGAGTCGAAGGACAAAGGTCTGATAAAAATACAGCTTCAACCTTGAAGCTGTCAAAAATGGAATGATCACAAGCATGGGACTTAATTAAAGTCATGTTATGGAAAACATCTGCTCAGTCACACAGGGCGCCTGCGCTACCTGCAGGTCACACCTCGGTCACTGATGAAGATGATGAGCCTTCACCAGAAATAAGACCCTTAAAAGGATAAGAGACCCCCAACCCATTAGTAGAGCATGCGCCGTGCAGTATAGTTATGTAAATTTTAGGAATAGAAACTAGGAGGAGCTTTCTAGAAACTTCTGTAACTTACAGTATATAAGTGGGATTGTTAGCCTGGATGCTTTGATACGTGAGGAATGGGAGCCACTCCCCGTATCCCCGGTCGGAGGGGGGCCCCTCCCCGGTCGGTTTTGCTTATGCTTTATACGAACCTCAATTATACTAAATTACTTACTGCCAAATTTTGTATATTCTTAAATATATGCACTTTGATTGTTTCATCTCCAATACTTTAATTGTCATCTCCAATACTTTGATTGTATTCATTTTGTTACTATTAAAAACTTACTATTAAATTTAATCTTGTTGCTTGATAAATTGGGAAAAATAGAACATCATTCATAACAGGTCACAATTGCAGTCTGAGCTCACAATGCCAGTTAGGAATCACAATTGCAGTTCAAGGCTTGAGGTCACAATGTCAGTTAGGAATCACAATTGCAGTTCAAGGCTTGAGGTCACAATTGCAGTCTGAGCTCACAATGCCAGTTAGGAATCACAATTGCAGTTCAAGGCTTGAGGTCACAATGCCAGTTAGGAATCACAATTGCAGTTCAAGGCTTTAGGTCACAATTCCAGTTAGGAATCACAATTGCAGTTCAAGGCTTGATGTCACAATGCCAGTTAGGAATCACAATTGCAGTTCAAGGCTTGAGGTCACAATGCCAGTTAGGAATCACAATTGCAGTTCAAGGCTTGAGGTCACAATGCCAGTTTGGAATCACAATTGCAGTTCAAGGCTCGATGTCACAATGCCAGTTAGGAATCACAATTGCAGTTCAAGGCTTGAGGTCACAATGCCAGTTTGGAGTCACAATTGCATTTCAAGGCTTGAGCTCACAATGGCAGTTTGGAATCACAATTGCAGTTCAAGGCTTGAGGTGACAATTGCAGTCTGAGCTCACAATGCCAGTTAGGAATCACAATTGCAGTTCAAGGCTTGAGGTCACAATTGCAGTCTGAGCTCACAATGGCAGTTAGGAATGACAATTTCAGTTCAAGGCTTGAGGTCACAATGCCAGTGATCAATCACAATTGCAGTTCAAGGCTTGATGTCACAATGCCAGTTAGGAATCACAATTTCAGTTCAAGGCTTGAGGTCACAATTGCAGTCTGAGCTCACAATGCCAGTTAGGAATCACAATTGCAGTTCAAGGCTTGAGGTCACAATTGCAGTCTGAGCTCACAATGGCAGTTTGGAATCACAATTGCAGTTCAAGGCTTGAGGTCACAATTCCAGTCTGAGCTCACAATGCCAGTTAGGAATCACAATTGCAGTTCAAGGCTTGAGGTCACAATTGCAGTCTGAGCTCACAATGCCAGTTTGGAATCACAATTGCAGTTCAAGGCTTGAGGTCACAATTGCAGTCTGAGCTCACAATGCCAGTTAGGAATCACAATTGCAGTTGAAGGCTTGATGTCACAATGCCAGTTAGGAATCACAATTGCAGTTCAAAGCTTGAGGTCATAATGCCAGTTAGGAATCACAATTGCAGTTCAAGGCTTGAGGTCATAATTGCAGTCTGAGCTCACAATGCCAGTTAGGAATCACAATTGCAGTTGAAGGCTTGATGTCACAATGCCAATTAGGAATCACAATTGCAGTTCAAGGCTTGAGGTCATAATTGCAGTCTGAGCTCACAATGCCAGTTAGGAATCACAATTGCAGTTCAAGGCTTGAGGTCACAATGCCAGTTAGGAATCACAATTGCAGTTCAAGGCTTGAGGTCCCAATTGCAGTCTGAGCTCACAATGCCAGTTAGGAATCACAATTGCAGTTCAAGACTTGAGGTCACAATGCCAGTTTGGAATCATAATTGCAGTTCAAGGCTTGAGGTCACAATTCCAGTGAGGAATCAGAATTGCAGTCCAAGGCTTGAGGTCACAATGCCAGTTTGGAATCACAATTGCAGTTCAAGGCTTGAGGTCACAATGCCAGTGAGGAATCACAATTGCAGTTCAAGGTTTGAGGTCACAATTGCAGTCTGAGCTCACAATGCCAGTTAGGAATCACAATTGCAGTTCAAGGCTTGAGGTCACAATTGCAGTCTGAGCTCACAATGCCAGTTAGGAATCACAATTGCAGTTCAAGGCTTGATGTCACAATGCCAATTAGGAATCACAATTGCAGTTCAAGGCTTGGGGTCATAATTGCAGTCTGAGCTCACAATGCCAGTTAGGAATCACAATTGCAGTTGAAGGCTTGATGTCACAACGCCAGTTAGGAATCATAATTGCATTTCAAGGCTTGAGGTCATAATTGCAGTCTGAGCTCACAATGCCAGTTAGGAATCACAATTGCAGTTCAAGGCTTGAGGTCCCAATTGCAGTCTGAGCTCACAATGCCAGTTAGGAATCACAATTGCAGTTCAAGGCTTGAGGTCACAATGCCAGTTTGGAATCATAATTGCAGTTCAAGGCTTGAGGTCACAATTCCAGTGAGGAATCACAATTGCAGTTCAAGGCTTGACGTCACAATGCCAGTTTGGAATCACAATTGCAGTTTAAGGCTTGAGGTCACAATTGTAGTCTGAGCTCACAATGCCAGTTAGGAATCACAATTGCAGTTCAAGGCTTGAGGTCACAATTGCAGTCTGAGCTCACAATGGCAGTTTGGAATCACAATTGCAGTTCAAGGCTTGAGGTCACAATTGCAGTCTGAGCTCACAATGCCAGTTAGGAATCACAATTGCAGTTCAAGGCTTGAGGTCACAATGCCTGTGATCAATCACAATTGCAGTTCAAGGCTTGATGTCACAATGCCAGTTAGGAATCACAATTGCAGTTCAAGGCTTGAGGTCACAAATGCAGTCTGAGCTCACAATGCCAGTTAGGAATCACAATTGCAGTTCAAGGCTTGAGGTCACAATTGCAGTCTGAGCTCACAATGGCAGTTTGGAATCACAATTGCAGTTCAAGGCTTGAGGTCACAATTGCAGTCTGAGCTCACAATGCCAGTTAGGAATCACAATTGCAGTTCAAGGCTTGAGGTCACAATTGCAGTCTGAGCTCACAATGCCAGTTTGGAATCACAATTGCAATTCAATGCTTGAGCTCACAGTTCCAGTTAGGAATCACAATTGCAGTTCAAGGCTTGAGGTCACAATTGCAGTCTGAGCTCACAATGCCAGTTAGGAATCACAATTGCAGTTCAAGGCTTGAGGTCACAATGTCAGTTAGGAATCACAATTGCAGTTCAAGGCTTGAGGTCACAATTGCAGTCTGAGCTCACAATGCCAGTTAGGAATCACAATTGCATTTCAAGGCTTGAGGTCACAATTGCAGTCTGAGCTCACAATGCCAGTTAGGAATCACAATTGCAGTTCAAGGCTTGAGGTCACAATGCCAGTTAGGAATCACAATTGCAGTTCAAGGCTTTAGGTCACAATTCCAGTTAGGAATCACAATTGCAGTTCAAGGCTTGATGTCACAATGCCAGTTAGGAATCACAATTGCAGTTCAAGGCTTGAGGTCACAATGCCAGTTAGGAATCACAATTGCAGTTCAAGGCTTGAGGTCACAATGCCAGTTTGGAATCACAATTGCAGTTCAAGGCTCGATGTCACAATGCCAGTTAGGAATCACAATTGCAGTTCAAGGCTTTAGGTCACAATTTCAGTTAGGAATCACAATTGCAGTTCAAGGCTTGATGTCACAATGCCAGTTAGGAATCACAATTGCAGTTCAAGGCTTGAGGTCACAATGCCAGTTTGGAGTCACAATTGCATTTCAAGGCTTGAGCTCGTAATGCCAATTTGGAATCTCAATTGCAGTTCAAGGCTTGAGGTCACAATTGCAGTCTGAGCTCACAATGCCAGTTAGGAATCACAATTGCAGTTCAAGGCTTGAGGTCACAATTGCAGTCTGAGCTCACAATGCCAGTTAGGAATCACAATTGCAGTTCAAGGCTTGAGGTCACAATTGCAGTCTGAGCTCACAATGGCAGTTAGGAATGACAATTTCAGTTCAAGGCTTGAGGTCACAATGCCAGTGATCAATCACAATTGCAGTTCAAGGCTTGATGTCACAATGCCAGTTAGGAATCACAATTTCAGTTCAAGGCTTGAGGTCACAATTGCAGTCTGAGCTCACAATGCCAGTTAGGAATCACAATTGCAGTTCAAGGCTTGAGGTCACAATTGCAGTCTGAGCTCACAATGGCAGTTTGGAATCACAATTGCAGTTCAAGGCTTGAGGTCACAATTCCAGTCTGAGCTCACAATGCCAGTTAGGAATCACAATTGCAGTTCAAGGCTTGAGGTCACAATTGCAGTCTGAGCTCACAATGCCAGTTTGGAATCACAATTGCAGTTCAAGGCTTGAGGTCACAATTGCAGTCTGAGCTCACAATGCCAGTTAGGAATCACAATTGCAGTTGAAGGCTTGATGTCACAATGCCAGTTAGGAATCACAATTGCAGTTCAAAGCTTGAGGTCATAATGCCAGTTAGGAATCACAATTGCAGTTCAAGGCTTGAGGTCATAATTGCAGTCTGAGCTCACAATGCCAGTTAGGAATCACAATTGCAGTTGAAGGCTTGATGTCACAATGCCAATTAGGAATCACAATTGCAGTTCAAGGCTTGAGGTCATAATTGCAGTCTGAGCTCACAATGCCAGTTAGGAATCACAATTGCAGTTCAAGGCTTGAGGTCACAATGTCAGTTAGGAATCATAATTGCATTTCAAGGCTTGAGGTCATAATGCCAGTTAGGAATCACAATTGCAGTTCAAGGCTTGAGGTCATAATTGCAGACTGAGCTCACAATGCCAGTTAGGAATCACAATTGCAGTTCAAGGCTTGAGGTCACAATGCCAGTTAGGAATCACAATTGCAGTTCAAGGCTTGAGGTCCCAATTGCAGTCTGAGCTCACAATGCCAGTTAGGAATCACAATTGCAGTTCAAGACTTGAGGTCACAATGCCAGTTTGGAATCATAATTGCAGTTCAAGGCTTGAGGTCACAATTCCAGTGAGGAATCAGAATTGCAGTCCAAGGCTTGAGGTCACAATGCCAGTTTGGAATCACAATTGCAGTTCAAGGCTTGAGGTCACAATGCCAATGAGGAATCACAATTGCAGTTCAAGGCTTGAGGTCACAATTGCAGTCTGAGCTCACAATGCCAGTTAGGAATCACAATTGCAGTTCAAGGCTTGAGGTCACAATTGCAGTCTGAGCTCACAATGCCAGTTAGGAATCACAATTGCAGTTCAAGGCTTGATGTCACAATGCCAATTAGGAATCACAATTGCAGTTCAAGGCTTGGGGTCATAATTGCAGTCTGAGCTCACAATGCCAGTTAGGAATCACAATTGCAGTTGAAGGCTTGATGTCACAACGCCAGTTAGGAATCATAATTGCATTTCAAGGCTTGAGGTCATAATGCCAGTTAGGAATCACAATTGCAGTTCAAGGCTTGAGGTCATAATTGCAGTCTGAGCTCACAATGCCAGTTAGGAATCACAATTGCAGTTCAAGGCTTGAGGTCCCAATTGCAGTCTGAGCTCACAATGCCAGTTAGGAATCACAATTGCAGTTCAAGGCTTGAGGTCACAATGCCAGTTTGGAATCATAATTGCAGTTCAAGGCTTGAGGTCACAATTCCAGTGAGGAATCACAATTGCAGTTCAAGGCTTGACGTCACAATGCCAGTTTGGAATCACAATTGCAGTTTAAGGCTTGAGGTCACAATTGCAGTCTGAGCTCACAATGCCAGTTAGGAATCACAATTGCAGTTCAAGGCTTGAGGTCATAATGCCAGTTAGGAATCACAATTGCTGTTCAAGGCTTGAGGTCATAATTGCAGTCTGAGCTCACAATGCCAGTTAGGAATCACAATTGCAGTTGAAGGCTTGATGTCACAATGCCAATTAGGAATCACAATTGCAGTTCAAGGCTTGAGGTCATAATTGCAGTCTGAGCTCACAATGCCAGTTAGGAATCACAATTGCAGTTGAAGGCTTGATGTCACAACGCCAGTTAGGAATCATAATTGCATTTCAAGGCTTGAGGTCATAATGCCAGTTAGGAATCACAATTGCAGTTCAAGGCTTGAGGTCATAATTGCAGTCTGAGCTCACAATGCCAGTTAGGAATCACAATTGCAGTTCAAGGCTTGAGGTCACAATGCCAGTTTGGAATCATAATTGCAGTTCAAGGCTTGAGGTCACAATTCCAGTGAGGAATCACAATTGCAGTTCAAGGCTTGACGTCACAATGCCAGTTTGGAATCACAATTGCAGTTTAAGGCTTGAGGTCACAATTGTAGTCTGAGCTCACAATGCCAGTTAGGAATCACAATTGCAGTTCAAGGCTTGAGGTCACAATTGCAGTCTGAGCTCACAATGGCAGTTTGGAATCACAATTGCAGTTCAAGGCTTGAGGTCACAATTGCAGTCTGAGCTCACAATGCCAGTTAGGAATGACAATTTCAGTTCAAGGCTTGAGGTCACAATGCCTGTGATCAATCACAATTGCAGTTCAAGGCTTGATGTCACAATGCCAGTTAGGAATCACAATTTCAGTTCAAGGCTTGAGGTCACAAATGCAGTCTGAGCTCACAATGCCAGTTAGGAATCACAATTGCAGTTCAAGGCTTGAGGTCACAATTGCAGTCTGAGCTCACAATGGCAGTTTGGAATCACAATTGCAGTTCAAGGCTTGAGGTCACAATTGCAGTCTGAGCTCACAATGCCAGTTAGGAATCACAATTGCAGTTCAAGGCTTGAGGTCACAATTGCAGTCTGAGCTCACAATGCCAGTTTGGAATCACAATTGCAATTCAATGCTTGAGCTCACAGTTCCAGTTAGGAATCACAATTGCAGTTCAAGGCTTGAGGTCACAATTGCAGTCTGAGCTCACAATGCCAGTTAGGAATCACAATTGCAGTTCAAGGCTTGAGGTCACAATGTCAGTTAGGAATCACAATTGCAGTTCAAGGCTTGAGGTCACAATTGCAGTCTGAGCTCACAATGCCAGTTAGGAATCACAATTGCATTTCAAGGCTTGAGGTCACAATTGCAGTCTGAGCTCACAATGCCAGTTAGGAATCACAATTGCAGTTCAAGGCTTGAGGTCACAATGCCAGTTAGGAATCACAATTGCAGTTCAAGGCTTTAGGTCACAATTCCAGTTAGGAATCACAATTGCAGTTCAAGGCTTGATGTCACAATGCCAGTTAGGAATCACAATTGCAGTTCAAGGCTTGAGGTCACAATGCCAGTTAGGAATCACAATTGCAGTTCAAGGCTTGAGGTCACAATGCCAGTTTGGAATCACAATTGCAGTTCAAGGCTCGATGTCACAATGCCAGTTAGGAATCACAATTGCAGTTCAAGGCTTTAGGTCACAATTTCAGTTAGGAATCACAATTGCAGTTCAAGGCTTAATGTCACAATGCCAGTTAGGAATCACAATTGCAGTTCAAGGCTTGAGGTCACAATGCCAGTTTGGAGTCACAATTGCATTTCAAGGCTTGAGCTCGTAATGCCAATTTGGAATCTCAATTGCAGTTCAAGGCTTGAGGTCACAATTGCAGTCTGAGCTCACAATGCCAGTTAGGAATCACAATTGCAGTTCAAGGCTTGAGGTCACAATTGCAGTCTGAGCTCACAATGCCAGTTAGGAATCACAATTGCAGTTCAAGGCTTGAGGTCACAATTGCAGTCTGAGCTCACAATGGCAGTTAGGAATGACAATTTCAGTTCAAGGCTTGAGGTCACAATGCCAGTGATCAATCACAATTGCAGTTCAAGGCTTGATGTCACAATGCCAGTTAGGAATCACAATTTCAGTTCAAGGCTTGAGGTCACAATTGCAGTCTGAGCTCACAATGCCAGTTAGGAATCACAATTGCAGTTCAAGGCTTGAGGTCACAATTGCAGTCTGAGCTCACAATGGCAGTTTGGAATCACAATTGCAGTTCAAGGCTTGAGGTCACAATTCCAGTCTGAGCTCACAATGCCAGTTAGGAATCACAATTGCAGTTCAAGGCTTGAGGTCACAATTGCAGTCTGAGCTCACAATGCCAGTTTGGAATCACAATTGCAGTTCAAGGCTTGAGGTCACAATTGCAGTCTGAGCTCACAATGCCAGTTAGGAATCACAATTGCAGTTGAAGGCTTGATGTCACAATGCCAGTTAGGAATCACAATTGCAGTTCAAAGCTTGAGGTCATAATGCCAGTTAGGAATCACAATTGCAGTTCAAGGCTTGAGGTCATAATTGCAGTCTGAGCTCACAATGCCAGTTAGGAATCACAATTGCAGTTGAAGGCTTGATGTCACAATGCCAATTAGGAATCACAATTGCAGTTCAAGGCTTGAGGTCATAATTGCAGTCTGAGCTCACAATGCCAGTTAGGAATCACAATTGCAGTTCAAGGCTTGAGGTCACAATGTCAGTTAGGAATCATAATTGCATTTCAAGGCTTGAGGTCATAATGCCAGTTAGGAATCACAATTGCAGTTCAAGGCTTGAGGTCATAATTGCAGACTGAGCTCACAATGCCAGTTAGGAATCACAATTGCAGTTCAAGGCTTGAGGTCACAATGCCAGTTAGGAATCACAATTGCAGTTCAAGGCTTGAGGTCCCAATTGCAGTCTGAGCTCACAATGCCAGTTAGGAATCACAATTGCAGTTCAAGACTTGAGGTCACAATGCCAGTTTGGAATCATAATTGCAGTTCAAGGCTTGAGGTCACAATTCCAGTGAGGAATCAGAATTGCAGTTCAAGGCTTGAGGTCACAATGCCAGTTTGGAATCACAATTGCAGTTCAAGGCTTGAGGTCACAATGCCAGTTAGGAATTACAATTTCAGTTCAAGGCTTGAGCTCACAATGCCAGTTAGGAATCACAATTGCAGTTCAAGGCTTGAGGTCCCAATTGCAGTCTGAGCTCACAATGCCACTTAGGAATCACAATTGCAGTTCAAGGCTTGAGGTCACAATGCCAGTTAGGAATCACAATTGCAGTTCAAGGCTTGAGGTCACAATTCCAGTTAGGAATCATAATTGCAGTTCAAGGCTTGAGGTCACAATGCCAGTTTGGAATCATAATTGCAGTTCAAGGCTTGAGGTCACAATTCCAGTGAGGAATCAGAATTGCAGTTCAAGGCTTGAGGTCACAATGCCAGTTTGGAATCACAATTGCAGTTCAAGGCTTGAGGTCACAATGCCAGTTAGGAATCACAATTGCAGTTCAAGGCTTGAGGTCACAATTGCAGTCTGAGCTCACAATGGCAGTTAGGAATCACAATTGCAGTTCAAGGCTTGAGCTCACAATGCCAGTTTGGAATCACAATTGCAGTTCAAGGCTTGAGGTCAAAATTCCAGTGAGGAATCACAATTGCAGTTCAAGGCTTGATGTCACAATTCTAGTTAGGAATCACAATTGCAGTTCAAGGCTTGAGGTCACAATGCCAGTTTGGAATCACAATTGCAGTTCAAGGCTTGAGGTCACAATTGCAGTCTGAGCTCACAATGCCAGTTAGGAATCACAATTGCAGTTCAAGGCTTGAGGTCACAATTGCAGTCTGAGCTCACAATGCCAGTTAGGAATCACAATTGCAGTTCAAGGCTTGATGTCACAATGCCAGTTAGGAATCACAATTGCAGTTCAAGGCTTGAGGTCATAATGCCAGTTAGGAATCACAATTGCAGTTCAAGGCTTGAGGTCATAATTGCAGTCTGAGCTCACAATGCCAGTTAGGAATCACAATTGCAGTTCAAGGCTTGAGGTCCCAATTGCAGTCTGAGCTCACAATGCCAGTAAGGAATCACAATTGCAGTTCAAGGCTAGAGGTCACAATGCCAGTTTGGAATCATAATTGCAGTTCAAGGCTTGAGGTCACAATTCCAGTGAGGAATCACAATTGCAGTTCAAGGCTTGAGGTCACAATGCCAGTTTGGAATCACAATTGCAGTTTAAGGCTTGAGGTCACAATTGCAGTCTGAGCTCACAATGCCAGTTAGGAATCACAATTGCAGTTCAAGGCTTGAGGTCACAATTGCAGTCTGAGCTCACAATGGCAGTTTGGAATCACAATTGCAGTTCAAGGCTTGAGGTCACAATTGCAGTCTGAGCTCACAATGCCAGTTAGGAATGACAATTTCAGTTCAAGGCTTGAGGTCACAATGCCAGTGATCAATCACAATTGCAGTTCAAGGCTTGATGTCACAATGCCAGTTAGGAATCACAATTTCAGTTCAAGGCTTGAGGTCACAAATGCAGTCTGAGCTCACAATGCCAGTTAGGAATCACAATTGCAGTTCAAGGCTTGAGGTCACAATTGCAGTCTGAGCTCACAATGGCAGTTTGGAATCACAATTGCAGTTCAAGGCTTGAGGTCACAATTGCAGTCTGAGCTCACAATGCCAGTTAGGAATCACAATTGCAGTTCAAGGCTTGAGGTCACAATGTCAGTTAGGAATCACAATTGCAGTTCAAGGCTTGAGGTCACAATTGCAGTCTGAGCTCACAATGCCAGTTAGGAATCACAATTGCATTTCAAGGCTTGAGGTCACAATTGCAGTCTGAGCTCACAATGCCAGTTAGGAATCACAATTGCAGTTCAAGGCTTGAGGTCACAATGCCAGTTAGGAATCACAATTGCAGTTCAAGGCTTTAGGTCACAATTCCAGTTTGGAATCACAATTGCAGTTCAAGGCTTGATGTCACAATGCCAGTTAGGAATCACAATTGCAGTTCAAGGCTTGAGGTCACAATGCCAGTTAGGAATCACAATTGCAGTTCAAGGCTTGAGGTCACAATGCCAGTTTGGAATCACAATTGCAGTTCAAGGCTTGAGGTCACAATGCCAGTTTGGAGTCACAATTGCATTTCAAGGCTTGAGCTCGTAATGCCAATTTGGAATCTCAATTGCAGTTCAAGGCTTGAGGTCACAATTGCAGTCTGAGCTCACAATGCCAGTTAGGAATCACAATTGCAGTTGAAGGCTTGAGGTCACAATTGCAGTCTGAGCTCACAATGCCAGTTAGGAATCACAATTGCAGTTCAAGGCTTGAGGTCACAATTGCAGTCTGAGCTCACAATGGCAGTTAGGAATGACAATTTCAGTTCAAGGCTTGAGGTCACAATGGAAGTTTGGAATCACAATTGCAGTTCAAGGCTTGAGGTCACAATGCCAGTTAGGAATCACAATTTCAGTTCAAGGCTTGAGGTCACAAATGCAGTCTGAGCTCACAATGCCAGTTAGGAATCACAATTGCAGTTCAAGGCTTGAGGTCACAATTGCAGTCTGAGCTCACAATGGCAGTTTGGAATCACAATTGCAGTTCAAGGCTTGAGGTCACAATTGCAGTCTGAGCTCACAATGCCAGTTAGGAATCACAATTGCAGTTCAAGGCTTGAGGTCACAATGCCAGTCAGGAATTACAATTTCAGTTCAAGGCTTGAGCTCACAATGGCAGTTTGGAATCACAATTGCAGTTCAAGGCTTGAGCTCACAATGCCAGTGAGGAATCACAATTGCAGTTCAAGGCTTGATGTCACAATGCCACTTAGGAATCACAATTGCAGTTCAATGCTTGAGCTCACAATGCCAGTGAGGAATCACAATTGCAGTTCAAGGCTTGAGCTCACAATGCCAGTTTGGAATCACAATTGCAGTTCAAGGCTTGAGGTCACAATGCCAGTTTGGAATCACAATTGCACTTCAAGGCTTGAGGTCACAATGCCAGTTAGGAATCACAATTGCAGTTCAGGGCTAGAGTTCACAATTGCAGTCTGAGCTCACAATGCCAGTTAGGAATCACAATTGCAGTTCAAGGCTTGATGTCACAATGCCAGTGAGGAATCACAATTGCAGTTCAAGGCTTGAGGTCACAATGCCAGTTAGGAATCAAAATTGCAGTTCAAGGCTTGAGGTCACAATGCCAGTTTGGAATCACAATTGCAGTTCAAGGCTTGAGGTCACAATTGCAGTCTGAGCTCACAATGCCAGTTTGGAATCACAATTGCAGTTCAAGGCTTGAGGTCACAATGCCAGTTAGGAATCACAATTGCAGTTCAAGGCTTGAGGTCACAATTCCAGTGAGGAATCACAATTGCAGTTCAAGGCTTGAGGTCACAATTGCAGTCTGAGCTCACAATGCCAGTTAGGAATCAGAATTGCAGTTCAAGGCTTGAGGTCACAATGCCAGTTTGGAATCACAATTTCAGTTCAAGGCTTGAGCTCACAATGCCAGTTAGGAATCACAATTGCAGTTCAAGGCTTGAGGTCACAATGCCAGTTAGGAATCACAATTGCAGTTCAAGGCTTGAGGTCACAATGCCACTTAGGAATCACAATTGCAGTTCAATGCTTGAGCTCACAATGCCAGTTAGGAATCAGAATTGCAGTTCAAGGCTTGAGCTCACAATGCCAGTTTGGAATCACAATTGCAGTTCAAGGCTTGAGGTCACAATGCCAGTTTGGAATCACAATTGCACTTCAAGGCTTGAGGTCACAATGCCCGTTAGGAATCACAATTGCCGTTCAGGGCTAGAGTTCACAATTGCAGTCTGAGCTCACAATGCCAGTTAGGAATCACAATTGCAGTTCAAGGCTTGATGTCACAATGCCAGTGAGGAATCACAATTGCAGTTCAAGGCTTGAGGTCACAATGCCAGTTTGGAATCACAATTGCAGTTCAAGGCTTGAGGTCACAATTGCAGTCTGAGCTCACAATGCCAGTTAGGAATCACAATTGCAGTTCAAGGCTTGATGTCACAATGCCAGTGAGGAATCACAATTGCAGTTCAAGGCTTGAGGTCACAATGCCAGTTTGGAATCACAATTGCAGTTCAAGGCTTCAGGTCACAAATGCAGTCTGAGCTCACAATGGCAGTTTGGAATCACAATTGCAGTTCAAGGCTTGAGGTCACAATTCCAGTGAGGAATCACAATTGCAGTTCAAGGCTTGAGGTCACAATGCCAGTTAGGAATCACAATTGCAGTTCAAGGCTTGAGGTCA
The DNA here is from genome assembly GCF_052056855.1 of Sturnus vulgaris. Lineage (NCBI taxonomy): Eukaryota > Metazoa > Chordata > Aves > Passeriformes > Sturnidae > Sturnus > Sturnus vulgaris. The sequence goes on along the minus strand of NC_142270.1, from coordinate 1,661,122 downwards.
CAATTCCAGTGAGGAATCACAATTGCAGTTCAAGGCTTGAGGTCACAATGCCAGTTAGGAATCACAATTGCAGTTCAAGGCTTGAAGTCACAATTCCAGTGAGGAATCACAATTGCAGTTCAAGGCTTGAGGTCACAATGCCAGTTTGGAATCACAATTGCAGTTCAAGGCTTGATGTCACAATTCCAGTGAGGAATCACAATTGCAGTTCAAGGCTTGAGGTCACAATGCCAGTTAGGAATCACAATTGCAGTTCAAGGCTTGAGGTCACAATGCCAGTTAGGAATCACAATTGCAGTTCAAGGCTTGAGGTCACAATGCCAGTTTGGAATCACAATTTCAGTTCAAGGCTTGATGTCACAATGCCAGTTAGGAATCACAATTGCAGTTCAAGGCTTGAGGTCACAATTGCAGTCTGAGCTCACAATGCCAGTTAGGAATCACAATTGCAGTTCAAGGCTTGAGGTCACAATTGCAGTCTGAGCTCACAATGCCAGTTAGGAATCACAATTGCAGTTCAAGGCTTGAGGTCACAATTGCAGTCTGAGCTCACAATGGCAGTTAGGAATGACAATTTCAGTTCAAGGCTTGAGGTCACAATGCCAGTGATCAATCACAATTGCAGTTCAAGGCTTGATGTCACAATGCCAGTTAGGAATCACAATTTCAGTTCAAGGCTTGAGGTCACAATTGCAGTCTGAGCTCACAATGCCAGTTAGGAATCACAATTGCAGTTCAAGGCTTGAGGTCACAATTGCAGTCTGAGCTCACAATGGCAGTTTGGAATCACAATTGCAGTTCAAGGCTTGAGGTCACAATTCCAGTCTGAGCTCACAATGCCAGTTAGGAATCACAATTGCAGTTCAAGGCTTGAGGTCACAATTGCAGTCTGAGCTCACAATGGCAGTTTGGAATCACAATTGCAGTTCAAGGCTTGAGGTCACAATTGCAGTCTGAGCTCACAATGGCAGTTAGGAATCACAATTGCAGTTCAAGGCTTGAGGTCACAATGCCAGTTAGGAATTACAATTTCAGTTCAAGGCTTGAGCTCACAATGCCAGTTTGGAATCACAATTGCAGTTCAAGGCTTGAGGTCACAATGCCAGTTAGGAATCACAATTTCAGTTCAAGGCTTGAGGTCACAAATGCAGTCTGAGCTCACAATGCCAGTTAGGAATCACAATTGCAGTTCAAGGCTTGAGGTCACAATTGCAGTCTGAGCTCACAATGGCAGTTTGGAATCACAATTGCAGTTCAAGGCTTGAGGTCACAATTGCAGTCTGAGCTCACAATGCCAGTTAGGAATCACAATTGCAGTTCAAGGCTTGAGGTCACAATTGCAGTCTGAGCTCACAATGGCAGTTTGGAATCACCATTGCAGTTCAAGGCTTGAGGTCACAATTGCAGTCTGAGCTCACAATGCCAGTTAGGAATCACAATTGCAGTTCAAGGCTTGAGGTCACAATGCCAGTGAGGAATCACAATTGCAGTTCAAGGCTTGAGGTCACAATGCCAGTTAGGAATCAAAATTGCAGTTCAAGGCTTGAGGTCACAATGCCAGTTTGGAATCACAATTGCAGTTCAAGGCTTGAGGTCACAATTGCAGTCTGAGCTCACAATGCCAGTTTGGAATCACAATTGCAGTTCAAGGCTTGAGGTCACAATGCCAGTTAGGAATCACAATTGCAGTTCAAGGCTTGAGGTCACAATGCCAGTTTGGAATCACAATTGCAGTTCAAGGCTTGATGTCACAATGCCAGTTAGGAATCACAATTGCAGTTCAAGGCTTGAGGTCACAATGCCAGTTTGGAGTCACAATTGCATTTCAAGGCTTGAGCTCATAATGCCAGTTTGGAATCTCAATTGCAGTTCAAGGCTTGAGGTCCCAATTGCAGTCTGAGCTCACAATGCCAGTTAGGAATGACAATTGCAGTTCAAGGCTTGAGGTCACAATTGCAGTCTGAGCTCACAATGCCAGTTAGGAATCACAATTGCAGTTCAAGGCTTGAGGTCACAATTGCAGTCTGAGCTCACAATGGCAGTTAGGAATCACAATTGCAGTTCAAGGCTTGAGGTCACAATTGCAGTCTGAGCTCACAATGCCAGTTAGGAATGACAATCTCAGTTCAAGGCTTGAGGTCACAATGCCAGTGAGCAATCACAATTGCAGTTCAAGGCTTGAGGTCACAATGCCAGTTAGGAATCACAATTTCAGTTCAAGGCTTGAGGTCACAAATGCAGTCTGAGCTCACAATGCCAGTTAGGAATCACAATTGCAGTTCAAGGCTTGAGGTCACAATTGCAGTCTGAGCTCACAAGGGCAGTTTGGAATCACAATTGCAGTTCAAGGCTTGAGCTCACAATTGCAGTCTGAGCTCACAATGCCAGTTAGGAATCACAATTGCAGTTCAAGGCTTGAGGTCACAATTGCAGTCTCAGCTCACAATGCCAGTTAGGAATCACAATTGCAGTTCAAGGCTTGAGGTCACAATTGCAGTCTGAGCTCACAATGCCAGTTAGGAATCACAATTGCAGTTCAAGGCTTGAGCTCACAATTGCAGTCTGATCTCACAATGGCAGTTTGGAATCACAATTGCAGTTCAAGGCTTGAGGTCACAATTGCAGTCTGAGCTCACAATGGCAGTTTGGAATCACAATTGCAGTTCAAGGCTTGAGGTCACAATTGCAGTCTGAGCTCACAATGCCAGTTAGGAATCACAATTGCAGTTCAAGGCTTGAGGTCACAATTCCAGTTAGGAATTACAATTTCAGTTCAAGGCTTGAGCTCACAATGCCAGTTAGGAATCACAATTGCAGTTCAAGGCTTGAGGTCACAATTGCAGTCTGAACTCACAATGCCAGTTAGGAATCACAATTGCAGTTTAAGGCTTGAGGTCACAATGCCAGTTAGGAATCACAATTTCAGTTCAAGGCTTGAGGTCACAATGCCAGTGAGGAATCACAATTGCAGTTCAAGGCTTGATGTCACAATGCCACTTAGGAATCAGAATTGCAGTTCAAGGCTTGAGCTGACAATGCCAGTTTGGAATCACAATTGCAGTTCAAGGCTTGAGGTCACAATGCCAGTTTGGAATCACAATTGCACTTCAAGGCTTGAGGTCACAATGCCAGTTAGGAATCAAAATTGCAGTTCAGGGCTAGAGTTCACAATTGCAGTCTGAGCTCACAATGCCAGTTAGGAATCACAATTGCAGTTCAAGGCTTGAGGTCACAATGCCAGTTAGGAATTACAATTTCATTTCAAGGCTTCAGCTCACAATGCCAGTTAGGAATCACAATTGCAGTTCAAGGCTTGAGGTCACAATTGCAGTCTGAGCTCACAATGCCAGTTAGGAATCACAATTGCATTTCAAGGCTTGAGGTCACAATTGCAGTCTGAGCTCACAATGGCAGTTAGGAATCACAATTGCAGTTCAAGGCTTGAGGTCAAAATTCCAGTGAGGAATCACAATTGCAGTTCAAGGCTTGATGTCACAATTCTAGTTAGGAATCACAATTGCAGTTCAAGGCTTGAGGTCACAATGCCAGTTAGGAATCACAATTGCAGTTCAAGGCTTGAGGTCACAATGCCAGTTAGGAATCACAATTGCAGTTCAAGGCTTGAGGTCACAATTGCAGTCTGAGCTCACAATGCCAGTTAGGAATCACAATTGCAGTTCAAGGCTTGATGTCACAATGCCAGTTAGGAATCACAATTGCAGTTCAAGGCTTGAGGTCATAATGCCAGTTAGGAATCACAATTGCAGTTCAAGGATGGAGGTCATAATTGCAGTCTGAGCTCACAATGCCAGTTAGGAATCACAATTGCAGTTCAAGGCTTGATGTCACAATGCCAATTAGGAATCACAATTGCAGTTCAAGGCTTGAGGTCATAATTGCAGTCTGAGCTCACAATGCCAGTTAGGAATCACAATTGCAGTTGAAGGCTTGATGTCGCAACGCCAGTTAGGAATCAGAATTGCAGTTCAAGGCTTGAGGTCCCAATGCCAGTTTGGAATCAAAATTGCAGTTCAAGGCTTGAGGTCACAATGCCAGTTAGGAATTACAATTTCAGTTCAAGGCTTGAGCTCACAGTGCCAGTTAGGAATCACAATTGCAGTTCAAGGCTTGAGGTCACAATTGCAGTCTGAGCTCACAATGCCAGTTAGGAATCACAATTGCAGTTCAAGGCTTGAGGTCACAATGCCAGTTAGGAATCACAATTGCAGTTCAAGGCTTGAGGTCACAATTGCAGTCTGAGCTCACAATGGCAGTTAGGAATCACAATTGCAGTTCAAGGCTTGAGGTCACAATTGCAGTCTGAGCTCGCAATGCCAGTTAGGAATCATAATTGCAGTTCAAGGCTTGAGGTCACAATTGCAGTCTGAGCTCACAATGCCAGTGAGGAATCACAATTGCAGTTCAAGGCTTGAGGTCACAATGCCAGATAGGAATCACAATTGCAGTTCAAGGCTTGATGTCACAATGCCAGTTAGGAATCACAATTGCAGTTCAAGGCTTGAGGTCACAATGCCAGTTTGGAATCACAATTTCAGTTCAAGGCTTGATGTCACAATGCCAGTTAGGAATCACAATTGCAGTTCAAGGCTTGAGGTCACAATTGCAGTCTGAGCTCACAATGCCAGTTAGGAATCACAATTGCAGTTCAAGGCTTGAGGTCACAAATGCAGTCTGAGCTCACAATGGCAGTTTCGAATCACAATTGCAGTTCAAGGCTTGAGGTCACAATGCCAGTTAGGAATCACAATTGCAGTTCAAGGCTTGATGTCACAATGCCAGTTTGGAATCACAATTGCAGTTCAAGGCTTGAGGTCACAATTGCAGTCTGAGCTCACAATGCCAGTTAGGAATCACAATTGCAGTTCAAGGCTTGAGGTCACAATGCCAGTTAGGAATCACAATTGCAGTTCAAGGCTTGAGGTCACAATGCCAGTTTGGAATCACAATTGCAGTTCAAGGCTTGAGGTCACAATGCCAGTTAGGAATTACAATTTCAGTTCAAGGCTTCAGCTCACAATGCCAGTTAGGAATCACAATTGCAGTTCAAGGCTTGAGCTCACAATTGCAATCTGAGCTCACAATGCCAGTGAGGAATCACAATTGCAGTTCAAGGCTTGAGGTCACAATGCCAGTTAGGAATCACAATTGCATTTCAAGGCTTGAGGTCACAATTGCAGTCTGAGCTCACAATGGCAGTTAGGAATCACAATTGCAGTTCAAGGCTTGAGCTCACAATGCCAGTTTGGAATCACAATTGCAATTCAAGGCTTGAGGTCAAAATTCCAGTGAGGAATCACAATTGCAGTTCAAGGCTTGAGGTCACAATGCCAGTTTGGAATCATAATTGCAGTTCAAGGCTTGAGGTCACAATGCCACTGAGGAATCACAATTGCAGTTCAAGGCTTGAGGTCACAATTGCAGTCTGAGCTCACAATGCCAGTTAGGAATCACAATTGCAGTTCAAGGCTTGAGGTCACAATTGCAGTCTGAGCTCACAATGCCAGTTAGGAATCACAATTGCAGTTCAAGGCTTGAGCTCACAATGCCAGTTAGGAATCTGAATTGCAGTTCAAGGCTTGATGTCACAATTGCAGTCTGAGCTCACAATGCCAGTTAGGAATCACAATTGCAGTTGAAGGCTTGATGTCACAATGCCAATTAGGAATCACAATTGCAGTTCAAGGCTTGAGGTCATAATTGCAGTCTGAGCTCACAATGCCAGTTAGGAATCACAATTGCAGTTGAAGGCTTGAGGTCCCAATTGCAGTCTTAGCTCACAATGCCAGTTAGGAATCACAATTACAGTTCAAGGCTTGAGGTCACAATTCCAGTGAGGAATCACAATTGCAGTTCAAGGCTTGAGGTCACAATGCCAGTTTGGAATCACAATTGCAGTTTAAGGCTTGAGGTCACAATTGCAGTCTGAGCTCACAATGGCAGTTTGGAATCACAATTGCAATTCAAGGCTTGAGGTCACAATTGCAGTCTGAGCTCACAATGGCAGTTAGGAATCACAATTTCAGTTCAAGGCTTGAGGTCACAATTGCAGTCTGAGCTCACAATGCCAGTTAGGAATCACAATTGCAGTTGAAGGCTTGAGGTCACAATTGCAGTCTGAGCTCACAATGCCAGTTAGGAATCACAATTGCAGTTCAAGGCTTGAGGTCACAATTGCAGTCTGAGCTCACAATGCCAGTTAGGAATCACAATTGCAGTTCAAGGCTTGAGGTCACAATTGCAGTCTGAGCTCACAATGCCAGTTAGGAATCACAATTGCAGTTCAAGGCTTGAGGTCACAATTGCAGTCTGAGCTCACAATGCCAGTTAGGAATCACAATTGCAGTTCAAGGCTTGAGGTCACAATGCCAGTTAGGAATCACAATTTCAGTTCAAGGCTTGAGGTCACAATGCCAGTGAGGAATCACAATTGCAGTTCAAGGCTTGATGTCACAATGCCACTTAGGAATCACAATTGCATTTCAATGCTTGAGCTCACAATGCCAGTTAGGAATCACAATTGCAGTTCAAGGCTTGAGCTCACAATGCCAGTTTGGAATCACAATTGAACTTCAAGGCTTGAGGTCATAATGCCAGTTAGGAATCACAATTGCAGTTCAAGGCTTGAGGTCACAATGCCAGTTTGGAATCACAATTTCAGTTCAAGGCTTGATGTCACAATGCCAGTTAGGAATCACAATTGCAGTTCAAGGCTTGAGGTCACAATTGCAGTCTGAGCTCACAATGCCAGTTAGGAATCACAATTGCAGTTCAAGGCTTGAGGTCACAATTGCAGTCTGAGCTCACAATGCCAGTTAGGAATCACAATTGCAGTTCAAGGCTTGAGGTCACAAATGCAGTCTGAGCTCACAATGGCAGTTTGGAATCACAATTGCAGTTCAAGGCTTGAGGTCACAATGCCAGTTAGGAATCACAATTGCAGTTCAAGGCTTGATGTCACAATGCCAGTTAGGAATCACAATTTCAGTTCAAGGCTTGAGGTCACAATTGCAGTCTGAGCTCACAATGCCAGTTAGGAATCACAATTGCAGTTCAAGGCTTGAGGTCACAATGCCAGTTAGGAATCACAATTGCAGTTCAAGGCTTGAGGTCACAATGCCAGTTTGGAATCACAATTGCAGTTCAAGGCTTGAGGTCACAATGCCAGTTAGGAATTACAATTTCAGTTCAAGGCTTCAGCTCACAATGCCAGTTAGGAATCACAATTGCAGTTCAAGGCTTGAGGTCCCAATTGCAATCTGAGCTCACAATGCCAGTGAGGAATCACAATTGCAGTTCAAGGCTTGAGGTCACAATGCCAGTTAGGAATCACAATTGCATTTCAAGGCTTGAGGTCACAATTGCAGTCTGAGCTCACAATGGCAGTTAGGAATCACAATTGCAGTTCAAGGCTTGAGCTCACAATGCCAGTTTGGAATCACAATTGCAGTTCAAGGCTTGAGGTCAAAATTCCAGTTAGGAATCACAATTGCAGTTCAAGGCTTGAGGTCACAATGCCAGTTTGGAATCATAATTGCAGTTCAAGGCTTGAATTCACAATGCCACTGAGGAATCACAATTGCAGTTCAAGGCTTGAGGTCACAATTGCAGTCTGAGCTCACAATGCCAGTTAGGAATCACAATTGCAGTTCAAGGCTTGAGGTCACAATGCCAGTTTGGAATCACAATTGCAGTTCAAGGCTTGAGGTCACAATTGCAGTCTGAGCTCACAATGCCAGTTAGGAATCACAATTGCAGTTCAAGGCTTGAGCTCACAATGCCAGTTAGGAATCACAATTGCAGTTCAAGGCTTGATGTCACAATTGCAGTCTGAGCTCACAATGCCAGTTAGGAATCACAATTGCAGTTGAAGGATTGATGTCACAATGCCAGTTAGGAATCACAATTGCAGTTCAAGGCTTGAGGTCATAATGCCAGTTAGGAATCACAATTTCAGTTCAAGGCTTGAGGTCACAATTGCAGTCTGAGCTCACAATGCCAGTTAGGAATCACAATTGCAGTTCAAGGCTTGAGCTCACAATGCCAGTTAGGAATCACAATTGCAGTTCAAGGCTTGATGTCACAATTGCAGTCTGAGCTCACAATGCCAGTTAGGAATCACAATTGCAGTTGAAGGCTTGATGTCACAATGCCAATTAGGAATCACAATTGCAGTTCAAGGCTTGAGGTCATAATTGCAGTCTGAGCTCACAATGCCAGTTAGGAATCACAATTGCAGTTGAAGGCTTGATGTCACAATGCCAATTAGGAATCACAATTGCAGTTCAAGGCTTGAGGTCATAATTGCAGTCTGAGCTCACAATGCCAGTTAGGAATCACAATTGCAGTTGAAGGCTTGATGTCACAACGCCAGTTAGGAATCAGAATTGCAGTTCAAGGCTTGAGGTCCCAATGCCAGTTTGGAATCAAAATTGCAGTTCAAGGCTTGAGGTCACAATGCCAGTTAGGAATTACAATTTCAGTTCAAGGCTTGAGCTCACAGTGCCAGTTAGGAATCACAATTGCAGTTCAAGGCTTGAGGTCCCAATTGCAGTCTGAGCTCACAATGCCAGTTAGGAATCACAATTGCAGTTCAAGGCTTGAGGTCACAATGCCAGTTAGGAATCACAATTGCAGTTCAAGGCTTGAGGTCACAATTGCAGTCTGAGCTCACAATGGCAGTTAGGAATCACAATTGCAGTTCAAGGCTTGAGGTCACAATTGCAGTCTGAGCTCGCAATGCCAGTTAGGAATCATAATTGCAGTTCAAGGCTTGAGGTCACAATTGCAGTCTGAGCTCACAATGCCAGTGAGGAATCACAATTGCAGTTCAAGGCTTGAGGTCACAATGCCAGATAGGAATCACAATTGCAGTTCAAGGCTTGAGCTCACAATGCCAGTTAGGAATCACAATTGCAGTTCAAGGCTTGAGGTCACAATGCCAGTGAGGAATCACAATTGCAGTTCAAGGCTTGATGTCACAATGCCAGTTAGGAATCACAATTGCAGTTCAAGGCTTGAGGTCACAATTGCAGTCTGAGCTCACAATGCCAGTTAGGAATCACAATTGCAGTTCAAGGCTTGAGGTCACAAATGCAGTCTGAGCTCACAATGGCAGTTTCGAATCACAATTGCAGTTCAAGGCTTGAGGTCACAATGCCAGTTAGGAATCACAATTGCAGTTCAAGGCTTGATGTCACAATGCCAGTTAGGAATCACAATTTCAGTTCAAGGCTTGAGGTCACAATTGCAGTCTGAGCTCACAATGCCAGTTAGGAATCACAATTGCAGTTCAAGGCTTGAGGTCACAATGCCAGTTAGGAATCACAATTGCAGTTCAAGGCTTGAGGTCACAATGCCAGTTTGGAATCACAATTGCAGTTCAAGGCTTGAGGTCACAATGCCAGTTAGGAATTACAATTTCAGTTCAAGGCTTCAGCTCACAATGCCAGTTAGGAATCACAATTGCAGTTCAAGGCTTGAGCTCACAATTGCAATCTGAGCTCACAATGCCAGTGAGGAATCACTATTGCAGTTCAAGGCTTGAGGTCACAATGCCAGTTAGGAATCACAATTGCATTTCAAGGCTTGAGGTCACAATTGCAGTCTGAGCTCACAATGGCAGTTAGGAATCACAATTGCAGTTCAAGGCTTGAGCTCACAATGCCAGTTTGGAATCACAATTGCAATTCAAGGCTTGAGGTCAAAATTCCAGTGAGGAATCACAATTGCAGTTCAAGGCTTGAGGTCACAATGCCAGTTTGGAATCATAATTGCAGTTCAAGGCTTGAGGTCACAATGCCACTGAGGAATCACAATTGCAGTTCAAGGCTTGAGGTCACAATTGCAGTCTGAGCTCACAATGCCAGTTAGGAATCACAATTGCAGTTCAAGGCTTGAGGTCACAATTGCAGTCTGAGCTCCCAATGCCAGTTAGGAATCACAATTGCAGTTGAAGGCTTGATGTCACAATGCCAGTTTGGAATCACAATTGCAGTTCAAGGCTTGAGGTCACAATTGCAGTCTGAGCTCACAATGCCAGTTAGGAATCACAATTGCAGTTCAAGGCTTGAGCTCACAATGCCAGTTAGGAATCACAATTGCAGTTCAAGGCTTGATGTCACAATTGCAGTCTGAGCTCACAATGCCAGTTAGGAATCACAATTGCAGTTGAAGGCTTGATGTCACAATGCCAATTAGGAATCACAATTGCAGTTCAAGGCTTGAGGTCATAATTGCAGTCTGAGCTCACAATGCCAGTTAGGAATCACAATTGCAGTTGAAGGCTTGAGGTCCCAATTGCAGTCTTAGCTCACAATGCCAGTTAGGAATCACAATTACAGTTCAAGGCTTGAGGTCACAATTCCAGTGAGGAATCACAATTGCAGTTCAAGGCTTGAGGTCACAATGCCAGTTTGGAATCACAATTGCAGTTTAAGGCTTGAGGTCACAATTGCAGTCTGAGCTCACAATGGCAGTTTGGAATCACAATTGCAGTTCAAGGCTTGAGGTCACAATTGCAGTCTGAGCTCACAATGGCAGTTAGGAATCACAATTTCAGTTCAAGGCTTGAGGTCACAATTGCAGTCTGAGCTCACAATGCCAGTTAGGAATCACAATTGCAGTTGAAGGCTTGAGGTCACAATTGCAGTCTGAGCTCACAATGCCAGTTAGGAATCACAATTGCAGTTCAAGGCTTGAGGTCACAATTGCAGTCTGAGCTCACAATGCCAGTTAGGAATCACAATTGCAGTTCAAGGCTTGAGGTCACAATTGCAGTCTGAGCTCACAATGCCAGTTAGGAATCACAATTGCAGTTCAAGGCTTGAGGTCACAATTGCAGTCTGAGCTCACAATGCCAGTTAGGAATCACAATTGCAGTTCAAGGCTTGAGGTCACAATGCCTGTTAGGAATCACAATTTCAGTTCAAGGCTTGAGGTCACAATGCCAGTGAGGAATCACAATTGCAGTTCAAGGCTTGATGTCACAATGCCACTTAGGAATCACAATTGCATTTCAATGCTTGAGCTCACAATGCCAGTTAGGAATCACAATTGCAGTTCAAGGCTTGAGCTCACAATGCCAGTTTGGAATCACAATTGAACTTCAAGGCTTGAGCTCACAATGCCAGTTAGGAATCACAATTGCAGTTCAAGGCTTGAGGTCACAATGCCAGTTTGGAATCACAATTTCAGTTCAAGGCTTGATGTCACAATGCCAGTTAGGAATCACAATTGCAGTTCAAGGCTTGAGGTCACAATTGCAGTCTGAGCTCACAATGCCAGTTAGGAATCACAATTGCAGTTCAAGGCTTGAGGTCACAATTGCAGTCTGAGCTCACAATGCCAGTTAGGAATCACAATTGCAGTTCAAGGCTTGAGGTCACAAATGCAGTCTGAGCTCACAATGGCAGTTTGGAATCACAATTGCAGTTCAAGGCTTGAGGTCACAATGCCAGTTAGGAATCACAATTGCAGTTCAAGGCTTGATGTCACAATGCCAGTTAGGAATCACAATTTCAGTTCAAGGCTTGAGGTCACAATTGCAGTCTGAGCTCACAATGCCAGTTAGGAATCACAATTGCAGTTCAAGGCTTGAGGTCACAATGCCAGTTAGGAATCACAATTGCAGTTCAAGGCTTGAGGTCACAATGCCAGTTTGGAATCACAATTGCAGTTCAAGGCTTGAGGTCACAATGCCAGTTAGGAATTACAATTTCAGTTCAAGGCTTCAGCTCACAATGCCAGTTAGGAATCACAATTGCAGTTCAAGGCTTGAGGTCCCAATTGCAATCTGAGCTCACAATGCCAGTGAGGAATCACAATTGCAGTTCAAGGCTTGAGGTCACAATGCCAGTTAGGAATCACAATTGCATTTCAAGGCTTGAGGTCACAATTGCAGTCTGAGCTCACAATGGCAGTTAGGAATCACAATTGCAGTTCAAGGCTTGAGCTCACAATGCCAGTTTGGAATCACAATTGCAATTCAAGGCTTGAGGTCAAAATTCCAGTGAGGAATCACAATTGCAGTTCAAGGCTTGAGGTCACAATGCCAGTTTGGAATCATAATTGCAGTTCAAGGCTTGAGGTCACAATGCCACTGAGGAATCACAATTGCAGTTCAAGGCTTGAGGTCACAATTGCAGTCTGAGCTCACAATGCCAGTTAGGAATCACAATTGCAGTTCAAGGCTTGAGGTCACAATTGCAGTCTGAGCTCCCAATGCCAGTTAGGAATCACAATTGCAGTTGAAGGCTTGATGTCACAATGCCAGTTTGGAATCACAATTGCAGTTCAAGGCTTGAGGTCACAATTGCAGTCTGAGCTCACAATGCCAGTTAGGAATCACAATTGCAGTTCAAGGCTTGAGCTCACAATGCCAGTTAGGAATCACAATTGCAGTTCAAGGCTTGATGTCACAATTGCAGTCTGAGCTCACAATGCCAGTTAGGAATCACAATTGCAGTTGAAGGCTTGATGTCACAATGCCAATTAGGAATCACAATTGCAGTTCAAGGCTTGAGGTCATAATTGCAGTCTGAGCTCACAATGCCAGTTAGGAATCACAATTGCAGTTGAAGGCTTGAGGTCCGAATTGCAGTCTTAGCTCACAATGCCAGTTAGGAATCACAATTACAGTTCAAGGCTTGAGGTCACAATTCCAGTGAGGAATCACAATTGCAGTTCAAGGCTTGAGGTCCCAATTGCAATCTGAGCTCACAATGCCAGTGAGGAATCACAATTGCAGTTCAAGGCTTGAGGTCACAATGCCAGTTAGGAATCACAATTGCATTTCAAGGCTTGAGGTCACAATTGCAGTCTGAGCTCACAATGGCAGTTAGGAATCACAATTGCAGTTCAAGGCTTGAGCTCACAATGCCAGTTTGGAATCACAATTGCAGTTCAAGGCTTGAGGTCACAATGCCAGTTTGGAATCATAATTGCAGTTCAAGGCTTGAATTCACAATGCCACTGAGGAATCACAATTGCAGTTCAAGGCTTGAGGTCACAATTGCAGTCTGAGCTCACAATGCCAGTTAGGAATCACAATTGCAGTTCAAGGCTTGAGGTCACAATGCCAGTTTGGAATCACAATTGCAGTTCAAGGCTTGAGGTCACAATTGCAGTCTGAGCTCACAATGCCAGTTAGGAATCACAATTGCAGTTCAAGGCTTGAGCTCACAATGCCAGTTAGGAATCACAATTGCAGTTCAAGGCTTGAGGTCATAATTGCAGTCTGAGCTCACAATGCCAGTTAGGAATCACAATTGCAGTTGAAGGCTTGATGTCACAATGCCAATTAGGAATCACAATTGCAGTTCAAGGCTTGAGGTCATAATTGCAGTCTGAGCTCACAATGCCAGTTAGGAATCACAATTGCAGTTGAAGGCTTGATGTCACAACGCCAGTTAGGAATCAGAATTGCAGTTCAAGGCTTGAGGTCCCAATGCCAGTTTGGAATCAAAATTGCAGTTCAAGGCTTGAGGTCACAATGCCAGTTAGGAATTACAATTTCAGTTCAAGGCTTGAGCTCACAGTGCCAGTTAGGAATCACAATTGCAGTTCAAGGCTTGAGGTCCCAATTGCAGTCTGAGCTCACAATGCCAGTTAGGAATCACAATTGCAGTTCAAGGCTTGAGGTCACAATTGCAGTCTGAGCTCACAATGGCAGTTTGGAATCACAATTGCAGTTCAAGACTTGAGGTCACAATTGCAGTCTGAGCTCACAATGCCAGTTAGGAATGACAATTTCAGTTCAAGGCTTGAGGTCACAATGCCTGTGATCAATCACAATTGCAGTTCAAGGCTTGATGTCACAATGCCAGTTAGGAATCACAATTTCAGTTCAAGGCTTGAGGTCACAAATGCAGTCTGAGCTCACAATGCCAGTTAGGAATCACAATTGCAGTTCAAGGCTTGAGGTCACAATTGCAGTCTGAGCTCACAATGCCAGTTTGGAATCACAATTGCAATTCAATGCTTGAGCTCACAGTTCCAGTTAGGAATCACAATTGCAGTTCAAGGCTTGAGGTCACAATTGCAGTCTGAGCTCACAATGCCAGTTAGGAATCACAATTGCAGTTCAAGGCTTGAGGTCACAATGTCAGTTAGGAATCACAATTGCAGTTCAAGGCTTGAGGTCACAATTGCAGTCTGAGCTCACAATGCCAGTTAGGAATCACAATTGCATTTCAAGGCTTGAGGTCACAATTGCAGTCTGAGCTCACAATGCCAGTTAGGAATCACAATTGCAGTTCAAGGCTTGAGGTCACAATGCCAGTTAGGAATCACAATTGCAGTTCAAGGCTTTAGGTCACAATTCCAGTTAGGAATCACAATTGCAGTTCAAGGCTTGATGTCACAATGCCAGTTAGGAATCACAATTGCAGTTCAAGGCTTGAGGTCACAATGCCAGTTAGGAATCACAATTGCAGTTCAAGGCTTGAGGTCACAATGCCAGTTTGGAATCACAATTGCAGTTCAAGGCTCGATGTCACAATGCCAGTTAGGAATCACAATTGCAGTTCAAGGCTTTAGGTCACAATTTCAGTTAGGAATCACAATTGCAGTTCAAGGCTTAATGTCACAATGCCAGTTAGGAATCACAATTGCAGTTCAAGGCTTGAGGTCACAATGCCAGTTTGGAGTCACAATTGCATTTCAAGGCTTGAGCTCGTAATGCCAATTTGGAATCTCAATTGCAGTTCAAGGCTTGAGGTCACAATTGCAGTCTGAGCTCACAATGCCAGTTAGGAATCACAATTGCAGTTCAAGGCTTGAGGTCACAATTGCAGTCTGAGCTCACAATGCCAGTTAGGAATCACAATTGCAGTTCAAGGCTTGAGGTCACAATTGCAGTCTGAGCTCACAATGGCAGTTAGGAATGACAATTTCAGTTCAAGGCTTGAGGTCACAATGCCAGTGATCAATCACAATTGCAGTTCAAGGCTTGATGTCACAATGCCAGTTAGGAATCACAATTTCAGTTCAAGGCTTGAGGTCACAATTGCAGTCTGAGCTCACAATGCCAGTTAGGAATCACAATTGCAGTTCAAGGCTTGAGGTCACAATTGCAGTCTGAGCTCACAATGGCAGTTTGGAATCACAATTGCAGTTCAAGGCTTGAGGTCACAATTCCAGTCTGAGCTCACAATGCCAGTTAGGAATCACAATTGCAGTTCAAGGCTTGAGGTCACAATTGCAGTCTGAGCTCACAATGCCAGTTTGGAATCACAATTGCAGTTCAAGGCTTGAGGTCACAATTGCAGTCTGAGCTCACAATGCCAGTTAGGAATCACAATTGCAGTTGAAGGCTTGATGTCACAATGCCACTTAGGAATCACAATTGCAGTTCAAAGCTTGAGGTCATAATGCCAGTTAGGAATCACAATTGCAGTTCAAGGCTTGAGGTCATAATTGCAGTCTGAGCTCACAATGCCAGTTAGGAATCACAATTGCAGTTGAAGGCTTGATGTCACAATGCCAATTAGGAATCACAATTGCAGTTCAAGGCTTGAGGTCATAATTGCAGTCTGAGCTCACAATGCCAGTTAGGAATCACAATTGCAGTTCAAGGCTTGAGGTCACAATGTCAGTTAGGAATCATAATTGCATTTCAAGGCTTGAGGTCATAATGCCAGTTAGGAATCACAATTGCAGTTCAAGGCTTGAGGTCATAATTGCAGACTGAGCTCACAATGCCAGTTAGGAATCACAATTGCAGTTCAAGGCTTGAGGTCACAATGCCAGTTAGGAATCACAATTGCAGTTCAAGGCTTGAGGTCCCAATTGCAGTCTGAGCTCACAATGCCAGTTAGGAATCACAATTGCAGTTCAAGACTTGAGGTCACAATGCCAGTTTGGAATCATAATTGCAGTTCAAGGCTTGAGGTCACAATTCCAGTGAGGAATCAGAATTGCAGTTCAAGGCTTGAGGTCACAATGCCAGTTTGGAATCACAATTGCAGTTCAAGGCTTGAGGTCACAATGCCAGTTAGGAATTACAATTTCAGTTCAAGGCTTGAGCTCACAATGCCAGTTAGGAATCACAATTGCAGTTCAAGGCTTGAGGTCACAATGCCAGTTTGGAATCATAATTGCAGTTCAAGGCTTGAATTCACAATGCCACTGAGGAATCACAATTGCAGTTCAAGGCTTGAGGTCACAATTGCAGTCTGAGCTCACAATGCCAGTTAGGAATCACAATTGCAGTTCAAGGCTTGAGGTCACAATGCCAGTTTGGAATCACAATTGCAGTTCAAGGCTTGAGGTCACAATTGCAGTCTGAGCTCACAATGCCAGTTAGGAATCACAATTGCAGTTCAAGGCTTGAGCTCACAATGCCAGTTAGGAATCACAATTGCAGTTCAAGGCTTGAGGTCATAATTGCAGTCTGAGCTCACAATGCCAGTTAGGAATCACAATTGCAGTTGAAGGCTTGATGTCACAATGCCAATTAGGAATCACAATTGCAGTTCAAGGCTTGAGGTCATAATTGCAGTCTGAGCTCACAATGCCAGTTAGGAATCACAATTGCAGTTGAAGGCTTGATGTCACAACGCCAGTTAGGAATCAGAATTGCAGTTCAAGGCTTGAGGTCCCAATGCCAGTTTGGAATCAAAATTGCAGTTCAAGGCTTGAGGTCACAATGCCAGTTAGGAATTACAATTTCAGTTCAAGGCTTGAGCTCACAGTGCCAGTTAGGAATCACAATTGCAGTTCAAGGCTTGAGGTCCCAATTGCAGTCTGAGCTCACAATGCCAGTTAGGAATCACAATTGCAGTTCAAGGCTTGAGGTCACAATTGCAGTCTGAGCTCACAATGGCAGTTTGGAATCACAATTGCAGTTCAAGACTTGAGGTCACAATTGCAGTCTGAGCTCACAATGCCAGTTAGGAATGACAATTTCAGTTCAAGGCTTGAGGTCACAATGCCTGTGATCAATCACAATTGCAGTTCAAGGCTTGATGTCACAATGCCAGTTAGGAATCACAATTTCAGTTCAAGGCTTGAGGTCACAAATGCAGTCTGAGCTCACAATGCCAGTTAGGAATCACAATTGCAGTTCAAGGCTTGAGGTCACAATTGCAGTCTGAGCTCACAATGCCAGTTTGGAATCACAATTGCAATTCAATGCTTGAGCTCACAGTTCCAGTTAGGAATCACAATTGCAGTTCAAGGCTTGAGGTCACAATTGCAGTCTGAGCTCACAATGCCAGTTAGGAATCACAATTGCAGTTCAAGGCTTGAGGTCACAATGTCAGTTAGGAATCACAATTGCAGTTCAAGGCTTGAGGTCACAATTGCAGTCTGAGCTCACAATGCCAGTTAGGAATCACAATTGCATTTCAAGGCTTGAGGTCACAATTGCAGTCTGAGCTCACAATGCCAGTTAGGAATCACAATTGCAGTTCAAGGCTTGAGGTCACAATGCCAGTTAGGAATCACAATTGCAGTTCAAGGCTTTAGGTCACAATTCCAGTTAGGAATCACAATTGCAGTTCAAGGCTTGATGTCACAATGCCAGTTAGGAATCACAATTGCAGTTCAAGGCTTGAGGTCACAATGCCAGTTAGGAATCACAATTGCAGTTCAAGGCTTGAGGTCACAATGCCAGTTTGGAATCACAATTGCAGTTCAAGGCTCGATGTCACAATGCCAGTTAGGAATCACAATTGCAGTTCAAGGCTTTAGGTCACAATTTCAGTTAGGAATCACAATTGCAGTTCAAGGCTTAATGTCACAATGCCAGTTAGGAATCACAATTGCAGTTCAAGGCTTGAGGTCACAATGCCAGTTTGGAGTCACAATTGCATTTCAAGGCTTGAGCTCGTAATGCCAATTTGGAATCTCAATTGCAGTTCAAGGCTTGAGGTCACAATTGCAGTCTGAGCTCACAATGCCAGTTAGGAATCACAATTGCAGTTCAAGGCTTGAGGTCACAATTGCAGTCTGAGCTCACAATGCCAGTTAGGAATCACAATTGCAGTTCAAGGCTTGAGGTCACAATTGCAGTCTGAGCTCACAATGGCAGTTAGGAATGACAATTTCAGTTCAAGGCTTGAGGTCACAATGCCAGTGATCAATCACAATTGCAGTTCAAGGCTTGATGTCACAATGCCAGTTAGGAATCACAATTTCAGTTCAAGGCTTGAGGTCACAATTGCAGTCTGAGCTCACAATGCCAGTTAGGAATCACAATTGCAGTTCAAGGCTTGAGGTCACAATTGCAGTCTGAGCTCACAATGGCAGTTTGGAATCACAATTGCAGTTCAAGGCTTGAGGTCACAATTCCAGTCTGAGCTCACAATGCCAGTTAGGAATCACAATTGCAGTTCAAGGCTTGAGGTCACAATTGCAGTCTGAGCTCACAATGCCAGTTTGGAATCACAATTGCAGTTCAAGGCTTGAGGTCACAATTGCAGTCTGAGCTCACAATGCCAGTTAGGAATCACAATTGCAGTTGAAGGCTTGATGTCACAATGCCACTTAGGAATCACAATTGCAGTTCAAAGCTTGAGGTCATAATGCCAGTTAGGAATCACAATTGCAGTTCAAGGCTTGAGGTCATAATTGCAGTCTGAGCTCACAATGCCAGTTAGGAATCACAATTGCAGTTGAAGGCTTGATGTCACAATGCCAATTAGGAATCACAATTGCAGTTCAAGGCTTGAGGTCATAATTGCAGTCTGAGCTCACAATGCCAGTTAGGAATCACAATTGCAGTTCAAGGCTTGAGGTCACAATGTCAGTTAGGAATCATAATTGCATTTCAAGGCTTGAGGTCATAATGCCAGTTAGGAATCACAATTGCAGTTCAAGGCTTGAGGTCATAATTGCAGACTGAGCTCACAATGCCAGTTAGGAATCACAATTGCAGTTCAAGGCTTGAGGTCACAATGCCAGTTAGGAATCACAATTGCAGTTCAAGGCTTGAGGTCCCAATTGCAGTCTGAGCTCACAATGCCAGTTAGGAATCACAATTGCAGTTCAAGACTTGAGGTCACAATGCCAGTTTGGAATCATAATTGCAGTTCAAGGCTTGAGGTCACAATTCCAGTGAGGAATCAGAATTGCAGTTCAAGGCTTGAGGTCACAATGCCAGTTTGGAATCACAATTGCAGTTCAAGGCTTGAGGTCACAATGCCAGTTAGGAATTACAATTTCAGTTCAAGGCTTGAGCTCACAATGCCAGTTAGGAATCACAATTGCAGTTCAAGGCTTGAGGTCCCAATTGCAGTCTGAGCTCACAATGCCACTTAGGAATCACAATTGCAGTTCAAGGCTTGAGGTCACAATGCCAGTTAGGAATCACAATTGCAGTTCAAGGCTTGAGGTCACAATTCCAGTGAGGAATCAGAATTGCAGTTCAAGGCTTGAGGTCACAATGCCAGTTTGGAATCACAATTGCAGTTCAAGGCTTGAGGTCACAATTGCAGTCTGAGCTCACAATGGCAGTTAGGAATCACAATTGCAGTTCAAGGCTTGAGGTCCCAATTGCAGTCTGAGCTCACAATGCCAGTTAGGAATCACAATTGCAGTTCAAGGCTTGAGGTCACAATGCCAGTTAGGAATCACAATTGCAGTTCAAGGCTTGAGGTCACAATTGCAGTCTGAGCTCACAATGGCAGTTAGGAATCACAATTGCAGTTCAAGGCTTGAGCTCACAATGCCAGTTTGGAATCACAATTGCAGTTCAAGGCTTGAGGTCAAAATTCCAGTGAGGAATCACAATTGCAGTTCAAGGCTTGATGTCACAATTCTAGTTAGGAATCACAATTGCAGTTCAAGGCTTGAGGTCACAATGCCAGTTTGGAATCACAATTGCAGTTCAAGGCTTGAGGTCACAATTGCAGTCTGAGCTCACAATGCCAGTTAGGAATCACAATTGCAGTTCAAGGCTTGAGGTCACAATTGCAGTCTGAGCTCACAATGCCAGTTAGGAATCACAATTGCAGTTCAAGGCTTGATGTCACAATGCCAGTTAGGAATCACAATTGCAGTTCAAGGCTTGAGGTCACAATGCCAGTTAGGAATCACAATTGCAGTTCAAGGCTTGAGGTCATAATTGCAGTCTGAGCTCACAATGCCAGTTAGGAATCACAATTGCAGTTCAAGGCTTGAGGTCCCAATTGCAGTCTGAGCTCACAATGCCAGTTAGGAATCACAATTGCAGTTCAAGGCTTGAGGTCACAATGCCAGTTTGGAATCATAATTGCAGTTCAAGGCTTGAGGTCACAATTCCAGTGAGGAATCACAATTGCAGTTCAAGGCTTGAGGTCACAATGCCAGTTTGGAATCACAATTGCAGTTTAAGGCTTGAGGTCACAATTGCAGTCTGAGCTCACAATGCCAGTTAGGAATCACAATTGCAGTTCAAGGCTTGAGGTCACAATTGCAGTCTGAGCTCACAATGGCAGTTTGGAATCACAATTGCAGTTCAAGGCTTGAGGTCACAATTGCAGTCTGAGCTCACAATGCCAGTTAGGAATGACAATTTCAGTTCAAGGCTTGAGGTCACAATGCCAGTGTTCAATCACAATTGCAGTTCAAGACTTGATGTCACAATGCCAGTTAGGGATCACAATTTCAGTTCAAGGCTTGAGGTCACAAATGCAGTCTGAGCTCACAATGCCAGTTAGGAATCACAATTGCAGTTCAAGGCTTGAGGTCACAATTGCAGTCTGAGCTCACAATGGCAGTTTGGAATCACAATTGCAGTTCAAGGCTTGAGGTCACAATTGCAGTCTGAGCTCACAATGCCAGTTAGGAATCACAATTGCAGTTCAAGGCTTGAGGTCACAATGTCAGTTAGGAATCACAATTGCAGTTCAAGGCTTGAGGTCACAATTGCAGTCTGAGCTCACAATGCCAGTTAGGAATCACAATTGCATTTCAAGGCTTGAGGTCACAATTGCAGTCTGAGCTCACAATGCCAGTTAGGAATCACAATTGCAGTTCAAGGCTTGAGGTCACAATGCCAGTTAGGAATCACAATTGCAGTTCAAGGCTTTAGGTCACAATTCCAGTTTGGAATCACAATTGCAGTTCAAGGCTTGATGTCACAATGCCAGTTAGGAATCACAATTGCAGTTCAAGGCTTGAGGTCACAATGCCAGTTAGGAATCACAATTGCAGTTCAAGGCTTGAGGTCACAATGCCAGTTTGGAATCACAATTGCAGTTCAAGGCTTTAGGTCACAATTCCAGTTAGGAATCACAATTGCAGTTCAAGGCTTGATGTCACAATGCCAGTTAGGAATCACAATTGCAGTTCAAGGCTTGAGGTCACAATGCCAGTTTGGAGTCACAATTGCATTTCAAGGCTTGAGCTCGTAATGCCAATTTGGAATCTCAATTGCAGTTCAAGGCTTGAGGTCACAATTGCAGTCTGAGCTCACAATGCCAGTTAGGAATCACAATTGCAGTTCAAGGCTTGAGGTCACAATTGCAGTCTGAGCTCACAATGCCAGTTAGGAATCACAATTGCAGTTCAAGGCTTGAGGTCACAATTGCAGTCTGAGCTCACAATGGCAGTTAGGAATGACAATTTCAGTTCAAGGCTTGAGGTCACAATGCCAGTTTGGAATCACAATTGCAGTTCAAGGCTTGAGGTCACAATGCCAGTTAGGAATCACAATTTCAGTTCAAGGCTTGAGGTCACAAATGCAGTCTGAGCTCACAATGGCAGTTAGGAATCACAATTGCAGTTCAAGGCTTGAGGTCACAATTGCAGTCTGAGCTCACAATGGCAGTTTGGAATCACAATTGCAGTTCAAGGCTTGAGGTCACAATTGCAGTCTGAGCTCACAATGCCAGTTAGGAATCACAATTGCAGTTCAAGGCTTGAGGTCACAATGCCAGTCAGGAATTACAATTTCAGTTCAAGGCTTGAGCTCACAATTCCAGTGAGGAATCACAATTGCAGTTCAAGGCTTGAGGTCACAATGCCAGTGAGGAATCACAATTGCAGTTCAAGGCTTGATGTCACAATGCCACTTAGGAATCACAATTGCAGTTCAATGCTTGAGCTCACAATGCCAGTGAGGAATCACAATTGCAGTTCAAGGCTTGAGCTCACAATGCCAGTTTGGAATCACAATTGCAGTTCAAGGCTTGAGGTCACAATGCCAGTTTGGAATCACAATTGCACTTCAAGGCTTGAGGTCACAATGCCAGTTAGGAATCACAATTGCAGTTCAGGGCTAGAGTTCACAATTGCAGTCTGAGCTCACAATGCCAGTTAGGAATCACAATTGCAGTTCAAGGCTTGATGTCACAATGCCAGTGAGGAATCACAATTGCAGTTCAAGGCTTGAGGTCACAATGCCAGTTAGGAATCAAAATTGCAGTTCAAGGCTTGAGGTCACAATGCCAGTTTGGAATCACAATTGCAGTTCAAGGCTTGAGGTCACAATGCCAGTTAGGAATCACAATTGCAGTTCAAGGCTTGAGGTCACAATTCCAGTGAGGAATCACAATTGCAGTTCAAGGCTTGAGGTCACAATTGCAGTCTGAGCTCACAATGCCAGTTAGGAATCAGAATTGCAGTTCAAGGCTTGAGGTCACAATGCCAGTTTGGAATCACAATTTCAGTTCAAGGCTTGAGCTCACAATGCCAGTTAGGAATCACAATTGCAGTTCAAGGCTTGAGGTCACAATGCCAGTTAGGAATCACAATTGCAGTTCAAGGCTTGAGGCCACAATGCCACTTAGGAATCACAATTGCAGTTCAAGGCTTGAGGTCACAATGCCAGTTAGGAATCAGAATTGCAGTTCAAGGCTTGAGCTCACAATGCCAGTTTGGAATCACAATTGCAGTTCAAGGCTTGAGGTCACAATGCCAGTTTGGAATCACAATTGCACTTCAAGGCTTGAGGTCACAATGCCCGTTAGGAATCACAATTGCCGTTCAGGGCTAGAGTTCACAATTGCAGTCTGAGCTCACAATGCCAGTTAGGAATCACAATTGCAGTTCAAGGCTTGATGTCACAATGACAGTGAGGAATCACAATTGCAGTTCAAGGCTTGAGGTCACAATGCCAGTTTGGAATCACAATTGCAGTTCAAGGCTTGAGGTCACAATTGCAGTCTGAGCTCACAATGCCAGTTTGGAATCACAATTGCAGTTCAAGGCTTCAGGTCACAAATGCAGTCTGAGCTCACAATGGCAGTTTGGAATCACAATTGCAGTTCAAGGCTTGAGGTCACAATTCCAGTGAGGAATCACAATTGCAGTTCAAGGCTTGAGGTCACAATGCCAGTTAGGAATCACAATTGCAGTTCAAGGCTTGAGGTCACAATTCCAGTGAGGAATCACAATTGCAGTTCAAGGCTTGAGGTCACAATGCCAGTTAGGAATCACAATTGCAGTTCAAGGCTTGAAGTCACAATTCCAGTGAGGAATCACAATTGCAGTTCAAGGCTTGAGGTCACAATGCCAGTTTGGAATCACAATTGCAGTTCAAGGCTTGATGTCACAATTCCAGTGAGGAATCACAATTGCAGTTCAAGGCTTGAGGTCACAATGCCAGTTAGGAATCACAATTGCAGTTCAAGGCTTGAGGTCACAATGCCAGTTAGGAATCACAATTGCAGTTCAAGGCTTGAGGTCACAATGCCAGTTTGGAATCACAATTTCAGTTCAAGGCTTGATGTCACAATGCCAGTTAGGAATCACAATTGCAGTTCAAGGCTTGAGGTCACAATTGCAGTCTGAGCTCACAATGCCAGTTAGGAATCACAATTGCAGTTCAAGGCTTGAGGTCACAATTGCAGTCTGAGCTCACAATGCCAGTTAGGAATCACAATTGCAGTTCAAGGCTTGAGGTCACAATTGCAGTCTGAGCTCACAATGGCAGTTAGGAATGACAATTTCAGTTCAAGGCTTGAGGTCACAATGCCAGTGATCAATCACAATTGCAGTTCAAGGCTTGATGTCACAATGCCAGTTAGGAATCACAATTTCAGTTCAAGGCTTGAGGTCACAATTGCAGTCTGAGCTCACAATGCCAGTTAGGAATCACAATTGCAGTTCAAGGCTTGAGGTCACAATTGCAGTCTGAGCTCACAATGGCAGTTTGGAATCACAATTGCAGTTCAAGGCTTGAGGTCACAATTCCAGTCTGAGCTCACAATGCCAGTTAGGAATCACAATTGCAGTTCAAGGCTTGAGGTCACAATTGCAGTCTGAGCTCACAATGGCAGTTTGGAATCACAATTGCAGTTCAAGGCTTGAGGTCACAATTGCAGTCTGAGCTCACAATGGCAGTTAGGAATCACAATTGCAGTTCAAGGCTTGAGGTCACAATGCCAGTTAGGAATTACAATTTCAGTTCAAGGCTTGAGCTCACAATGCCAGTTTGGAATCACAATTGCAGTTCAAGGCTTGAGGTCACAATGCCAGTTAGGAATCACAATTTCAGTTCAAGGCTTGAGGTCACAAATGCAGTCTGAGCTCACAATGCCAGTTAGGAATCACAATTGCAGTTCAAGGCTTGAGGTCACAATTGCAGTCTGAGCTCACAATGGCAGTTTGGAATCACAATTGCAGTTCAAGGCTTGAGGTCACAATTGCAGTCTGAGCTCACAATGCCAGTTAGGAATCACAATTGCAGTTCAAGGCTTGAGGTCACAATTGCAGTCTGAGCTCACAATGGCAGTTTGGAATCACCATTGCAGTTCAAGGCTTGAGGTCACAATTGCAGTCTGAGCTCACAATGCCAGTTAGGAATCACAATTGCAGTTCAAGGCTTGAGGTCACAATGCCAGTGAGGAATCACAATTGCAGTTCAAGGCTTGAGGTCACAATGCCAGTTAGGAATCAAAATTGCAGTTCAAGGCTTGAGGTCACAATGCCAGTTTGGAATCACAATTGCAGTTCAAGGCTTGAGGTCACAATTGCAGTCTGAGCTCACAATGCCAGTTTGGAATCACAATTGCAGTTCAAGGCTTGAGGTCACAATGCCAGTTAGGAATCACAATTGCAGTTCAAGGCTTGAGGTCACAATTCCAGTGAGGAATCACAATTGCAGTTCAAGGCTTGAGGTCACAATTGCAGTCTGAGCTCACAATGCCAGTTAGGAATCAGAATTGCAGTTCAAGGCTTGAGGTCACAATGCCAGTTTGGAATCACAATTTCAGTTCAAGGCTTGAGCTCACAATGCCAGTTAGGAATCAGAATTGCAGTTCAAGGCTTGAGGTCACAATGCCAGTTAGGAATCACAATTGCAGTTCAAGGCTTGAGGTCACAATGCCACTTAGGAATCACAATTGCAGTTCAATGCTTGAGCTCACAATGCCAGTTAGGAATCAGAATTGCAGTTCAAGGCTTGAGCTCACAATGCCAGTTTGGAATCACAATTGCAGTTCAAGGCTTGAGGTCACAATGCCAGTTTGGAATCACAATTGCACTTCAAGGCTTGAGGTCACAATGCCCGTTAGGAATCACAATTGCCGTTCAGGGCTAGAGTTCACAATTGCAGTCTGAGCTCACAATGCCAGTTAGGAATCACAATTGCAGTTCAAGGCTTGATGTCACAATGCCAGTGAGGAATCACAATTGCAGTTCAAGGCTTGAGGTCACAATGCCAGTTTGGAATCACAATTGCAGTTCAAGGCTTGAGGTCACAATTGCAGTCTGAGCTCACAATGCCAGTTTGGAATCACAATTGCAGTTCAAGGCTTCAGGTCACAAATGCAGTCTGAGCTCACAATGGCAGTTTGGAATCACAATTGCAGTTCAAGGCTTGAGGTCACAATTCCAGTGAGGAATCACAATTGCAGTTCAAGGCTTGAGGTCACAATGCCAGTTAGGAATCACAATTGCAGTTCAAGGCTTGAGGTCACAATTCCAGTGAGGAATCACAATTGCAGTTCAAGGCTTGAGGTCACAATGCCAGTTAGGAATCACAATTGCAGTTCAAGGCTTGAAGTCACAATTCCAGTGAGGAATCACAATTGCAGTTCAAGGCTTGAGGTCACAATGCCAGTTTGGAATCACAATTGCAGTTCAAGGCTTGATGTCACAATTCCAGTGAGGAATCACAATTGCAGTTCAAGGCTTGAGGTCACAATGCCAGATAGGAATCACAATTGCAGTTCAAGGCTTGAGGTCACAATGCCAGTTAGGAATCACAATTGCAGTTCAAGGCTTGAGGTCACAATGCCAGTTTGGAATCACAATTTCAGTTCAAGGCTTGATGTCACAATGCCAGTTAGGAATCACAATTGCAGTTCAAGGCTTGAGGTCACAATTGCAGTCTGAGCTCACAATGCCAGTTAGGAATCACAATTGCAGTTCAAGGCTTGAGGGCACAATTGCAGTCTGAGCTCACAATGCCACTTAGGAATCACAATTGCAGTTCAAGTCTTGAGGTCACAAATGCAGTCTGAGCTCACAATGGCAGTTTGGAATCACAATTGCAGTTCAAGGCTTGATGTCACAATGCCAGTTAGGAATCACAATTGCAGTTCAAGGCTTGAGGTCACAATTCCAGTTAGGAATCAGAATTGCAGTTCAAGGCTTGAGGTCACAATGCCAGTTTGGAATCACAATTGCAGTTCAAGGCTTGAGGTCACAATGCCAGTTAGGAATCACAATTGCAGTTCAAGGCTTGAGGTCCCAATTGCAGTCTGAGCTCACAATGCCAGTTAGGAATCACAATTGCAGTTCAAGGCTTGAGGTCCCAATTGCAGTCTGAGCTCACAATGCCAGTTAGGAATCACAATTGCAGTTCAAGGCTTGAGGTCACAATGCCAGTTAGGAATCACAATTGCATTTCAAGGCTTGAGGTCACAATTGCAGTCTGAGCTCACAATGGCAGTTAGGAATCACAATTGCAGTTCAAGGCTTGAGCTCACAATGCCAGTTTGGAATCACAATTGCAGTTCAAGGCTTGAGGTCAAAATTCCAGTGAGGACTCACAATTGCAGTTCAAGGCTTGATGTCACAATTCTAGTTAGGAATCACAATTTCAGTTCAAGGCTTGAGGTCACAATGCCAGTTTGGAATCATAATTGCAGTTCAAGGCTTCAGGTCACAATGCCAGTGAGGAATCACAATTGCAGTTCAAGGCTTGAGGTCACAATGCCAGTTTGGAATCACAATTGCAGTTCAAGGCTTGAGGTCACAATTGCAGTCTGAGCTCACAATGCCAGTTTGGAATCACAATTGCAGTTCAAGGCTTCAGGTCACAAATGCAGTCTGAGCTCACAATGGCAGTTTGGAATCACAATTGCAGTTCAAGGCTTGAGGTCACAATTCCAGTGAGGAATCACAATTGCAGTTCAAGGCTTGAGGTCACAATGCCAGTTAGGAATCACAATTGCAGTTCAAGGCTTGAGGTCACAATTCCAGTGAGGAATCACAATTGCAGTTCAAGGCTTGAGGTCACAATGCCAGTTAGGAATCACAATTGCAGTTCAAGGCTTGAAGTCACAATTCCAGTGAGGAATCACAATTGCAGTTCAAGGCTTGAGGTCACAATGCCAGTTTGGAATCACAATTGCAGTTCAAGGCTTGATGTCACAATTCCAGTGAGGAATCACAATTGCAGTTCAAGGCTTGAGGTCACAATGCCAGATAGGAATCACAATTGCAGTTCAAGGCTTGAGCTCACAATGCCAGTTAGGAATCACAATTGCAGTTCAAGGCTTGAGGTCACAATGCCAGTTTGGAATCACAATTTCAGTTCAAGGCTTGATGTCACAATGCCAGTTAGGAATCACAATTGCAGTTCAAGGCTTGAGGTCACAATTGCAGTCTGAGCTCACAATGCCAGTTAGGAATCACAATTGCAGTTCAAGGCTTGAGGGCACAATTGCAGTCTGAGCTCACAATGCCAGTTAGGAATCACAATTGCAGTTCAAGGCTTGAGGTCACAAATGCAGTCTGAGCTCACAATGGCAGTTTGGAATCACAATTGCAGTTCAAGGCTTGATGTCACAATGCCAGTTAGGAATCACAATTGCAGTTCAAGGCTTGAGGTCACAATTCCAGTTAGGAATCAGAATTGCAGTTCAAGGCTTGAGGTCACAATGCCAGTTTGGAATCACAATTGCAGTTCAAGGCTTGAGGTCCCAATTGCAGTCTGAGCTCACAATGCCAGTTAGGAATCACAATTGCAGTTCAAGGCTTGAGGTCCCAATTGCAGTCTGAGTTCACAATGCCAGTTAGGAATCACAATTGCAGTTCAAGGCTTGAGGTCACAATGCCAGTTAGGAATCACAATTGCATTTCAAGGCTTGAGGTCACAATTGCAGTCTGAGCTCACAATGGCAGTTAGGAATCACAATTGCAGTTCAAGGCTTGAGCTCACAATGCCAGTTTGGAATCACAATTGCAGTTCAAGGCTTGAGGTCAAAATTCCAGTGAGGACTCACAATTGCAGTTCAAGGCTTGATGTCACAATTCTAGTTAGGAATCACAATTGCAGTTCAAGGCTTGAGGTCACAATGCCAGTTTGGAATCATAATTGCAGTTCAAGGCTTGAGGTCACAATGCCAGTGAGGAATCACAATTGCAGTTCAAGGCTTGAGGTCACAATTGCAGTCTGAGCTCACAATGCCAGTTAGGAATCACAATTGCAGTTCAAGGCTTGAGGTCACAATTGCAGTCTGAGCTCACAATGCCAGTTAGGAATCACAATTGCAGTTCAAGGCTTGATGTCACAATTCTAGTTAGGAATCACAATTGCAGTTCAAGGCTTGAGGTCACAATGCCAGTTAGGAATCACAATTGCAGTTCAAGGCTTGAGGTCACAATGCCAGTTTGGAATCACAATTGCAGTTCAAGGCTCGATGTCACAATGCCAGTTAGGAATCACAATTGCAGTTCAAGGCTTTAGGTCACAATTCCAGTTAGGAATCACAATTGCAGTTCAAGGCTTGATGTCACAATGCCAGTTAGGAATCACAATTGCAGTTCAAGGCTTGAGGTCACAATGCCAGTTTGGAGTCACAATTGCATTTCAAGGCTTGAGCTCATAATGCCAGTTTGGAATCTCAATTGCAGTTCAAGGCTTGAGGTCACAATTGCAGTCTGAGCTCACAATGCCAGTTTGGAATCACAATTGCAGTTCAAGGCTTGAGGTCACAATTGCAGTCTGAGCTCACAATGCCAGTTAGGAATCACAATTGCAGTTCAAGGCTTGAGGTCACAATTGCAGTCTGAGCTCACAATGGCAGTTAGGAATCACAATTGCAGTTCAAGGCTTGAGGTCACAATTGCAGTCTGAGCTCACAATGCCAGTTAGGAATCACAATTTCAGTTCAAGGCTTGAGGTCACAATGCCAGTGAGCAATCACAATTGCAGTTCAAGGCTTGATGTCACAATGCCAGTTAGGAATCACAATTTCAGTTCAACGCTTGAGGTCACAAATGCAGTCTGAGCTCACAATGCCAGTTAGGAATCACAATTGCAGTTCAAGGCTTGAGGTCACAATTGCAGTCTGAGCTCACAATGGCTGTTTGGAATCACAATTGCAGTTCAAGGCTTGAGGTCACAATTGCAGTCTGAGCTCACAATGCCAGTTAGGAATCACAATTGCAGTTCAAGGCTTGAGGTCACAATTGCAGTCTGAGCTCACAATGCCAGTTAGGAATCACAATTGCAGTTCAAGGCTTGAGGTCACAATTGCAGTCTGAGCTCACAATGGCAGTTAGGAATCACAATTGCAGTTCAAGGCTTGAGGTCACAATTGCAGTCTGAGCTCACAATGGCAGTTTGAAATCACAATTGCAGTTCAAGGCTTGAGGTCACAATTGCAGTCTGAGCTCACAATGGCAGTTTGGAATCACAATTGCAGTTCAAGGCTTGAGGTCACAATTGCAGTCTGAGCTCACAATGCCAGTTAGGAATCACAATTGCAGTTCAAGGCTTGATGTCACAATGCCAGTGAGGAATCACAATTGCAGTTCAAGGCTTGAGGTCACAATGCCAGTTTGGAATCACAATTGCAGTTCAAGGCTTGAGGTCACAATTGCAGTCTGAGCTCACAATGCCAGTTTGGAATCACAATTGCAGTTCAAGGCTTCAGGTCACAAATGCAGTCTGAGCTCACAATGGCAGTTTGGAATCACAATTGCAGTTCAAGGCTTGATGTCACAATTCCAGTGAGGAATCACAATTGCAGTTCAAAGCTTGAGGTCACAACGCCAGTTAGGAATCACAATTGCAGTTCAAGGCTTGAGGTCACAATTCCAGTGAGGAATCACAATTGCAGTTCAAGGCTTGAGGTCACAATGCCAGTTAGGAATCACAATTGCAGTTCAAGGCTTGAGGTCACAATTCCAGTGAGGAATCACAATTGCAGTTCAAGGCTTGAGGTCACAATGCCAGTTTGGAATCACAATTGCAGTTCAAGGCTTGATGTCACACTTCCAGTGAGGAATCACAATTGCAGTTCAAGGCTTGAGGTCACAATGCCAGATAGGAATCACAATTGCAGTTCAAGGCTTGAGGTCACAATGCCAGTTAGGAATCACAATTGCAGTTCAAGGCTTGAGGTCACAATGCCAGTTTGGAATCACAATTTCAGTTCAAGGCTTGATGTCACAATGCCAGTTAGGAATCACAATTGCAGTTCAAGGCTTGAGGTCACAATTCCAGTCTGAACTCACAATGCCAGTTAGGAATCACAATTGCAGTTCAAGGCTTGAGGTCACAATTGCAGTCTGAGCTCACAATGCCAGTTAGGAATCACAATTGCAGTTCAAGGCTTGAGGTCACAATTGCAGTCTGAGCTCACAATGCCAGTTAGGAATCACAATTGCAGTTCAAGGCTTGAGGTCACAAATGCAGTCTGAGCTCACAATGGCAGTTTGGAATCACAATTGCAGTTCAAGGCTTGAGGTCACAATGCCAGTTAGGAATCACAATTGCAGTTCAAGGCTTGATGTCACAATGCCAGTTAGGAATCACAATTTCAGTTCAAGGCTTGAGGTCACAATTGCAGTCTGAGCTCACAATGCCAGTTAGGAATCACAATTGCAGTTCAAGGCTTGAGGTCACAATGCCAGTTAGGAATCAGAATTGCAGTTCAAGGCTTGAGGTCACAATGCCAGTTTGGAATCACAATTGCAGTTCAAGGCTTGAGGTCACAATGCCAGTTAGGAATCACAATTGCAGTTCAAGGCTTGAGGTCTCAATTGCAGTCTGAGCTCACAATGCCAGTTAGGAATCACAATTGCAGTTCAAGGCTTGAGGTCCCAATTGCAGTCTGAGCTCACAATGCCAGTTAGGAATCACAATTGCATTTCAAGGCTTGAGGTCACAATTGCAGTCTGAGCTCACAATGGCAGTTAGGAATCACAATTGCAGTTCAAGGCTTGAGCTCACAATGCCAGTTTGGTATCACAATTGCAGTTCAAGGCTTGAGGTCAAAATTCCAGTGAGGAATCACAATTGCAGTTCAAGGCTTGATGTCACAATTCTAGTTAGGAATCACACTTGCAGTTCAAGGCTTGAGGTCACAATGCCAGTTTGGAATCATAATTGCAGTTCAAGGCTTGAGGTCACAATGCCAGTGAGGAATCACAATTGCAGTTCAAGGCTTGAGGTCACAATTGCAGTCTGAGCTCACAATGCCAGTTAGGAATCACAATTGCAGTTCAAGGCTTGAGGTCACAATTGCAGTCTGAGCTCACAATGCCAGTTAGGAATCACAATGGCAGTTCAAGGCTTGAGGTCACAATGCCAGTTTGGAATCACAATTGCAGTTCAAGGCTCGATGTCACAATGCCAGTTAGGAATCACAATTGCAGTTCAAGGCTTTAGGTCACAATTCCAGTTAGGAATCACAATTGCAGTTCAAGGCTTGATGTCACAATGCCAGTTAGGAATCACAATTGCAGTTCAAGGCTTGATGTCACAATGCCAGTTAGGAATCACAATTGCAGTTCAAGGCTTGAGGTCACAATGCCAGTTTGGAGTCACAATTGCATTTCAAGGCTTGAGCTCATAATGCCAGTTTGGAATCTCAATTGCAGTTCAAGGCTTGAGGTCCCAATTGCAGTCTGAGCTCACAATGCCAGTTAGGAATCACAATTGCAGTTCAAGGCTTGAGGTCACAATTGCAGTCTGAGCTCACAATGCCAGTTAGGAATCACAATTGCAGTTCAAGGCTTGAGGTCACAATTGCAGTCTGAGCTCACAATGCCAGTTAGGAATGACAATCTCAGTTCAAGGCTTGAGGTCACAATGCCAGTGAGCAATCACAATTGCAGTTCAAGGCTTGAGGTCACAATGCCAGTTAGGAATCACAATTTCAGTTCAAGGCTTGAGGTCACAAATGCAGTCTGAGCTCACAATGCCAGTTAGGAATCACAATTGCAGTTCAAGGCTTGAGGTCACAATTGCAGTCTGAGCTCACAATGGCAGTTTGGAATCACAATTGCAGTTCAAGGCTTGAGCTCACAATTGCAGTCTGAGCTCACAATGCCAGTTAGGAATCACAATTGCAGTTCAAGGCTTGAGGTCACAATTGCAGTCTCAGCTCACAATGCCAGTTAGGAATCACAATTGCAGTTCAAGGCTTGAGGTCACAATTGCAGTCTGAGCTCACAATGCCAGTTAGGAATCACAATTGCAGTTCAAGGCTTGAGGTCACAATTGCAGTCTGATCTCACAATGGCAGTTTGGAATCACAATTGCAGTTCAAGGCTTGAGGTCACAATTGCAGTCTGAGCTCACAATGGCAGTTTGGAATCACAATTGCAGTTCAAGGCTTGAGGTCACAATTGCAGTCTGAGCTCACAATGCCAGTTAGGAATCACAATTGCAGTTCAAGGCTTGAGGTCACAATTCCAGTTAGGAATTACAATTTCAATTCAAGGCTTGAGCTCACAATGCCAGTTAGGAATCACAATTGCAGTTCAAGGCTTGAGGTCACAATTGCAGTCTGAACTCACAATGCCAGTTAGGAATCACAATTGCAGTTTAAGGCTTGAGGTCACAATGCCAGTTAGGAATCACAATTTCAGTTCAAGGCTTGAGGTCACAATGCCAGTGAGGAATCACAATTGCAGTTCAAGGCTTGATGTCACAATGCCACTTAGGAATCAGAATTGCAGTTCAAGGCTTGAGCTGACAATGCCAGTTTGGAATCACAATTGCAGTTCAAGGCTTGAGGTCACAATGCCAGTTTGGAATCACAATTGCACTTCAAGGCTTGAGGTCACAATGCCAGTTAGGAATCAAAATTGCAGTTCAGGGCTAGAGTTCACAATTGCAGTCTGAGCTCACAATGCCAGTTAGGAATCACAATTGCAGTTCAAGGCTTGAGGTCACAATGCCAGTTAGGAATTACAATTTCAGTTCAAGGCTTCAGCTCACAATGCCAGTTAGGAATCACAATTGCAGTTCAAGGCTTGAGGTCACAATTGCAGTCTGAGCTCACAATGCCAGTTAGGAATCACAATTGCATTTCAAGGCTTGAGGTCACAATTGCAGTCTGAGCTCACAATGGCAGTTAGGAATCACAATTGCAGTTCAAGGCTTGAGGTCAAAATTCCAGTGAGGAATCACAATTGCAGTTCAAGGCTTGATGTCACAATTCTAGTTAGGAATCACAATTGCAGTTCAAGGCTTGAGGTCACAATGCCAGTTAGGAATCACAATTGCAGTTCAAGGCTTGAGGTCACAATGCCAGTTAGGAATCACAATTGCAGTTCAAGGCTTGAGGTCACAATTGCAGTCTGAGCTCACAATGCCAGTTAGGAATCACAATTGCAGTTCAAGGCTTGATGTCACAATGCCAGTTAGGAATCACAATTGCAGTTCAAGGCTTGAGGTCATAATGCCAGTTAGGAATCACAATTGCATTTCAAGGCTTGAGGTCATAATTGCAGTCTGAGCTCACAATGCCAGTTAGGAATCACAATTGCAGTTGAAGGCTTGATGTCACAACGCCAGTTAGGAATCAGAATTGCAGTTCAAGGCTTGAGGTCCCAATGCCAGTTTGGAATCAAAATTGCAGTTCAAGGCTTGAGGTCACAATGCCAGTTAGGAATTACAATTTCAGTTCAAGGCTTGAGCTCACAGTGCCAGTTAGGAATCACAATTGCAGTTCAAGGCTTGAGGTCCCAATTGCAGTCTGAGCTCACAATGCCAGTTAGGAATCACAATTGCAGTTCAAGGCTTGAGGTCACAATTGCAGTCTGAGCTCACAATGGCAGTTTGGAATCACAATTGCAGTTCAAGACTTGAGGTCACAATTGCAGTCTGAGCTCACAATGCCAGTTAGGAATGACAATTTCAGTTCAAGGCTTGAGGTCACAATGCCTGTGATCAATCACAATTGCAGTTCAAGGCTTGATGTCACAATGCCAGTTAGGAATCACAATTTCAGTTCAAGGCTTGAGGTCACAAATGCAGTCTGAGCTCACAATGCCAGTTAGGAATCACAATTGCAGTTCAAGGCTTGAGGTCACAATTGCAGTCTGAGCTCACAATGCCAGTTTGGAATCACAATTGCAATTCAATGCTTGAGCTCACAGTTCCAGTTAGGAATCACAATTGCAGTTCAAGGCTTGAGGTCACAATTGCAGTCTGAGCTCACAATGCCAGTTAGGAATCACAATTGCAGTTCAAGGCTTGAGGTCACAATGTCAGTTAGGAATCACAATTGCAGTTCAAGGCTTGAGGTCACAATTGCAGTCTGAGCTCACAATGCCAGTTAGGAATCACAATTGCATTTCAAGGCTTGAGGTCACAATTGCAGTCTGAGCTCACAATGCCAGTTAGGAATCACAATTGCAGTTCAAGGCTTGAGGTCACAATGCCAGTTAGGAATCACAATTGCAGTTCAAGGCTTTAGGTCACAATTCCAGTTAGGAATCACAATTGCAGTTCAAGGCTTGATGTCACAATGCCAGTTAGGAATCACAATTGCAGTTCAAGGCTTGAGGTCACAATGCCAGTTAGGAATCACAATTGCAGTTCAAGGCTTGAGGTCACAATGCCAGTTTGGAATCACAATTGCAGTTCAAGGCTCGATGTCACAATGCCAGTTAGGAATCACAATTGCAGTTCAAGGCTTTAGGTCACAATTTCAGTTAGGAATCACAATTGCAGTTCAAGGCTTAATGTCACAATGCCAGTTAGGAATCACAATTGCAGTTCAAGGCTTGAGGTCACAATGCCAGTTTGGAGTCACAATTGCATTTCAAGGCTTGAGCTCGTAATGCCAATTTGGAATCTCAATTGCAGTTCAAGGCTTGAGGTCACAATTGCAGTCTGAGCTCACAATGCCAGTTAGGAATCACAATTGCAGTTCAAGGCTTGAGGTCACAATTGCAGTCTGAGCTCACAATGCCAGTTAGGAATCACAATTGCAGTTCAAGGCTTGAGGTCACAATTGCAGTCTGAGCTCACAATGGCAGTTAGGAATGACAATTTCAGTTCAAGGCTTGAGGTCACAATGCCAGTGATCAATCACAATTGCAGTTCAAGGCTTGATGTCACAATGCCAGTTAGGAATCACAATTTCAGTTCAAGGCTTGAGGTCACAATTGCAGTCTGAGCTCACAATGCCAGTTAGGAATCACAATTGCAGTTCAAGGCTTGAGGTCACAATTGCAGTCTGAGCTCACAATGGCAGTTTGGAATCACAATTGCAGTTCAAGGCTTGAGGTCACAATTCCAGTCTGAGCTCACAATGCCAGTTAGGAATCACAATTGCAGTTCAAGGCTTGAGGTCACAATTGCAGTCTGAGCTCACAATGCCAGTTTGGAATCACAATTGCAGTTCAAGGCTTGAGGTCACAATTGCAGTCTGAGCTCACAATGCCAGTTAGGAATCACAATTGCAGTTGAAGGCTTGATGTCACAATGCCACTTAGGAATCACAATTGCAGTTCAAAGCTTGAGGTCATAATGCCAGTTAGGAATCACAATTGCAGTTCAAGGCTTGAGGTCATAATTGCAGTCTGAGCTCACAATGCCAGTTAGGAATCACAATTGCAGTTGAAGGCTTGATGTCACAATGCCAATTAGGAATCACAATTGCAGTTCAAGGCTTGAGGTCATAATTGCAGTCTGAGCTCACAATGCCAGTTAGGAATCACAATTGCAGTTCAAGGCTTGAGGTCACAATGTCAGTTAGGAATCATAATTGCATTTCAAGGCTTGAGGTCATAATGCCAGTTAGGAATCACAATTGCAGTTCAAGGCTTGAGGTCATAATTGCAGACTGAGCTCACAATGCCAGTTAGGAATCACAATTGCAGTTCAAGGCTTGAGGTCACAATGCCAGTTAGGAATCACAATTGCAGTTCAAGGCTTGAGGTCCCAATTGCAGTCTGAGCTCACAATGCCAGTTAGGAATCACAATTGCAGTTCAAGACTTGAGGTCACAATGCCAGTTTGGAATCATAATTGCAGTTCAAGGCTTGAGGTCACAATTCCAGTGAGGAATCAGAATTGCAGTTCAAGGCTTGAGGTCACAATGCCAGTTTGGAATCACAATTGCAGTTCAAGGCTTGAGGTCACAATGCCAGTTAGGAATTACAATTTCAGTTCAAGGCTTGAGCTCACAATGCCAGTTAGGAATCACAATTGCAGTTCAAGGCTTGAGGTCCCAATTGCAGTCTGAGCTCACAATGCCACTTAGGAATCACAATTGCAGTTCAAGGCTTGAGGTCACAATGCCAGTTAGGAATCACAATTGCAGTTCAAGGCTTGAGGTCACAATTCCAGTGAGGAATCAGAATTGCAGTTCAAGGCTTGAGGTCACAATGCCAGTTTGGAATCACAATTGCAGTTCAAGGCTTGAGGTCACAATTGCAGTCTGAGCTCACAATGCCAGTTAGGAATCACAATTGCAGTTCAAGGCTTGAGGTCCCAATTGCAGTCTGAGCTCACAATGCCAGTTAGGAATCACAATTGCAGTTCAAGGCTTGAGGTCACAATGCCAGTTAGGAATCACAATTGCAGTTCAAGGCTTGAGGTCACAATTGCAGTCTGAGCTCACAATGGCAGTTAGGAATCACAATTGCAGTTCAAGGCTTGAGCTCACAATGCCAGTTTGGAATCACAATTGCAGTTCAAGGCTTGAGGTCAAAATTCCAGTGAGGAATCACAATTGCAGTTCAAGGCTTGATGTCACAATTCTAGTTAGGAATCACAATTGCAGTTCAAGGCTTGAGGTCACAATGCCAGTTTGGAATCACAATTGCAGTTCAAGGCTTGAGGTCACAATTGCAGTCTGAGCTCACAATGCCAGTTAGGAATCACAATTGCAGTTCAAGGCTTGAGGTCACAATTGCAGTCTGAGCTCACAATGCCAGTTAGGAATCACAATTGCAGTTCAAGGCTTGATGTCATAATGCCAGTTAGGAATCACAATTGCAGTTCAAGGCTTGAGGTCACAATGCCAGTTAGGAATCACAATTGCAGTTCAAGGCTTGAGGTCATAATTGCAGTCTGAGCTCACAATGCCAGTTAGGAATCACAATTGCAGTTCAAGGCTTGAGGTCCCAATTGCAGTCTGAGCTCACAATGCCAGTTAGGAATCACAATTGCAGTTCAAGGCTTGAGGTCACAATGCCAGTTTGGAATCATAATTGCAGTTCAAGGCTTGAGGTCACAATTCCAGTGAGGAATCACAATTGCAGTTCAAGGCTTGAGGTCACAATGCCAGTTTGGAATCACAATTGCAGTTTAAGGCTTGAGGTCACAATTGCAGTCTGAGCTCACAATGCCAGTTAGGAATCACAATTGCAGTTCAAGGCTTGAGGTCACAATTGCAGTCTGAGCTCACAATGGCAGTTTGGAATCACAATTGCAGTTCAAGGCTTGAGGTCACAATTGCAGTCTGAGCTCACAATGCCAGTTAGGAATGACAATTTCAGTTCAAGGCTTGAGGTCACAATGCCAGTGTTCAATCACAATTGCAGTTCAAGACTTGATGTCACAATGCCAGTTAGGGATCACAATTTCAGTTCAAGGCTTGAGGTCACAAATGCAGTCTGAGCTCACAATGCCAGTTAGGAATCACAATTGCAGTTCAAGGCTTGAGGTCACAATTGCAGTCTGAGCTCACAATGGCAGTTTGGAATCACAATTGCAGTTCAAGGCTTGAGGTCACAATTGCAGTCTGAGCTCACAATGCCAGTTAGGAATCACAATTGCATTTCAAGGCTTGAGGTCACAATTGCAGTCTGAGCTCACAATGCCAGTTAGGAATCACAATTGCAGTTCAAGGCTTGAGGTCACAATGCCAGTTAGGAATCACAATTGCAGTTCAAGGCTTTAGGTCACAATTCCAGTTTGGAATCACAATTGCAGTTCAAGGCTTGATGTCACAATGCCAGTTAGGAATCACAATTGCAGTTCAAGGCTTGAGGTCACAATGCCAGTTAGGAATCACAATTGCAGTTCAAGGCTTGAGGTCACAATGCCAGTTTGGAATCACAATTGCAGTTCAAGGCTTTAGGTCACAATTCCAGTTAGGAATCACAATTGCAGTTCAAGGCTTGATGTCACAATGCCAGTTAGGAATCACAATTGCAGTTCAAGGCTTGAGGTCACAATGCCAGTTTGGAGTCACAATTGCATTTCAAGGCTTGAGCTCGTAATGCCAATTTGGAATCTCAATTGCAGTTCAAGGCTTGAGGTCACAATTGCAGTCTGAGCTCACAATGCCAGTTAGGAATCACAATTGCAGTTCAAGGCTTGAGGTCACAATTGCAGTCTGAGCTCACAATGCCAGTTAGGAATCACAATTGCAGTTCAAGGCTTGAGGTCACAATTGCAGTCTGAGCTCACAATGGCAGTTAGGAATGACAATTTCAGTTCAAGGCTTGAGGTCACAATGCCAGTTTGGAATCACAATTGCAGTTCAAGGCTTGAGGTCACAATGCCAGTTAGGAATCACAATTTCAGTTCAAGGCTTGAGGTCACAAATGCAGTCTGAGCTCACAATGGCAGTTAGGAATCACAATTGCAGTTCAAGGCTTGAGGTCACAATTGCAGTCTGAGCTCACAATGGCAGTTTGGAATCACAATTGCAGTTCAAGGCTTGAGGTCACAATTGCAGTCTGAGCTCACAATGCCAGTTAGGAATCACAATTGCAGTTCAAGGCTTGAGGTCACAATGCCAGTCAGGAATTACAATTTCAGTTCAAGGCTTGAGCTCACAATTCCAGTGAGGAATCACAATTGCAGTTCAAGGCTTGAGGTCACAATGCCAGTGAGGAATCACAATTGCAGTTCAAGGCTTGATGTCACAATGCCACTTAGGAATCACAATTGCAGTTCAATGCTTGAGCTCACAATGCCAGTGAGGAATCACAATTGCAGTTCAAGGCTTGAGCTCACAATGCCAGTTTGGAATCACAATTGCAGTTCAAGGCTTGAGGTCACAATGCCAGTTTGGAATCACAATTGCACTTCAAGGCTTGAGGTCACAATGCCAGTTAGGAATCACAATTGCAGTTCAGGGCTAGAGTTCACAATTGCAGTCTGAGCTCACAATGCCAGTTAGGAATCACAATTGCAGTTCAAGGCTTGATGTCACAATGCCAGTGAGGAATCACAATTGCAGTTCAAGGCTTGAGGTCACAATGCCAGTTAGGAATCAAAATTGCAGTTCAAGGCTTGAGGTCACAATGCCAGTTTGGAATCACAATTGCAGTTCAAGGCTTGAGGTCACAATGCCAGTTAGGAATCACAATTGCAGTTCAAGGCTTGAGGTCACAATTCCAGTGAGGAATCACAATTGCAGTTCAAGGCTTGAGGTCACAATTGCAGTCTGAGCTCACAATGCCAGTTAGGAATCAGAATTGCAGTTCAAGGCTTGAGGTCACAATGCCAGTTTGGAATCACAATTTCAGTTCAAGGCTTGAGCTCACAATGCCAGTTAGGAATCACAATTGCAGTTCAAGGCTTGAGGTCACAATGCCAGTTAGGAATCACAATTGCAGTTCAAGGCTTGAGGCCACAATGCCACTTAGGAATCACAATTGCAGTTCAAGGCTTGAGGTCACAATGCCAGTTAGGAATCAGAATTGCAGTTCAAGGCTTGAGCTCACAATGCCAGTTTGGAATCACAATTGCAGTTCAAGGCTTGAGGTCACAATGCCAGTTTGGAATCACAATTGCACTTCAAGGCTTGAGGTCACAATGCCCGTTAGGAATCACAATTGCCGTTCAGGGCTAGAGTTCACAATTGCAGTCTGAGCTCACAATGCCAGTTAGGAATCACAATTGCAGTTCAAGGCTTGATGTCACAATGACAGTGAGGAATCACAATTGCAGTTCAAGGCTTGAGGTCACAATGCCAGTTTGGAATCACAATTGCAGTTCAAGGCTTGAGGTCACAATTGCAGTCTGAGCTCACAATGCCAGTTTGGAATCACAATTGCAGTTCAAGGCTTCAGGTCACAAATGCAGTCTGAGCTCACAATGGCAGTTTGGAATCACAATTGCAGTTCAAGGCTTGAGGTCACAATTCCAGTGAGGAATCACAATTGCAGTTCAAGGCTTGAGGTCACAATGCCAGTTAGGAATCACAATTGCAGTTCAAGGCTTGAGGTCACAATTCCAGTGAGGAATCACAATTGCAGTTCAAGGCTTGAGGTCACAATGCCAGTTAGGAATCACAATTGCAGTTCAAGGCTTGAAGTCACAATTCCAGTGAGGAATCACAATTGCAGTTCAAGGCTTGAGGTCACAATGCCAGTTTGGAATCACAATTGCAGTTCAAGGCTTGATGTCACAATTCCAGTGAGGAATCACAATTGCAGTTCAAGGCTTGAGGTCACAATGCCAGTTAGGAATCACAATTGCAGTTCAAGGCTTGAGGTCACAATGCCAGTTAGGAATCACAATTGCAGTTCAAGGCTTGAGGTCACAATGCCAGTTTGGAATCACAATTTCAGTTCAAGGCTTGATGTCACAATGCCAGTTAGGAATCACAATTGCAGTTCAAGGCTTGAGGTCACAATTGCAGTCTGAGCTCACAATGCCAGTTAGGAATCACAATTGCAGTTCAAGGCTTGAGGTCACAATTGCAGTCTGAGCTCACAATGCCAGTTAGGAATCACAATTGCAGTTCAAGGCTTGAGGTCACAATTGCAGTCTGAGCTCACAATGGCAGTTAGGAATGACAATTTCAGTTCAAGGCTTGAGGTCACAATGCCAGTGATCAATCACAATTGCAGTTCAAGGCTTGATGTCACAATGCCAGTTAGGAATCACAATTTCAGTTCAAGGCTTGAGGTCACAATTGCAGTCTGAGCTCACAATGCCAGTTAGGAATCACAATTGCAGTTCAAGGCTTGAGGTCACAATTGCAGTCTGAGCTCACAATGGCAGTTTGGAATCACAATTGCAGTTCAAGGCTTGAGGTCACAATTCCAGTCTGAGCTCACAATGCCAGTTAGGAATCACAATTGCAGTTCAAGGCTTGAGGTCACAATTGCAGTCTGAGCTCACAATGGCAGTTTGGAATCACAATTGCAGTTCAAGGCTTGAGGTCACAATTGCAGTCTGAGCTCACAATGGCAGTTAGGAATCACAATTGCAGTTCAAGGCTTGAGGTCACAATGCCAGTTAGGAATTACAATTTCAGTTCAAGGCTTGAGCTCACAATGCCAGTTTGGAATCACAATTGCAGTTCAAGGCTTGAGGTCACAATGCCAGTTAGGAATCACAATTTCAGTTCAAGGCTTGAGGTCACAAATGCAGTCTGAGCTCACAATGCCAGTTAGGAATCACAATTGCAGTTCAAGGCTTGAGGTCACAATTGCAGTCTGAGCTCACAATGGCAGTTTGGAATCACAATTGCAGTTCAAGGCTTGAGGTCACAATTGCAGTCTGAGCTCACAATGCCAGTTAGGAATCACAATTGCAGTTCAAGGCTTGAGGTCACAATTGCAGTCTGAGCTCACAATGGCAGTTTGGAATCACCATTGCAGTTCAAGGCTTGAGGTCACAATTGCAGTCTGAGCTCACAATGCCAGTTAGGAATCACAATTGCAGTTCAAGGCTTGAGGTCACAATGCCAGTGAGGAATCACAATTGCAGTTCAAGGCTTGAGGTCACAATGCCAGTTAGGAATCAAAATTGCAGTTCAAGGCTTGAGGTCACAATGCCAGTTTGGAATCACAATTGCAGTTCAAGGCTTGAGGTCACAATTGCAGTCTGAGCTCACAATGCCAGTTTGGAATCACAATTGCAGTTCAAGGCTTGAGGTCACA
Source organism: Sturnus vulgaris (assembly GCF_052056855.1). Classification (NCBI taxonomy): domain Eukaryota; kingdom Metazoa; phylum Chordata; class Aves; order Passeriformes; family Sturnidae; genus Sturnus; species Sturnus vulgaris. The sequence goes on along the minus strand of NC_142270.1, from coordinate 1,618,903 downwards.
ATGCCAGTTAGGAATCACAATTGCAGTTCAAGGCTTGAGGTCACAATTCCAGTGAGGAATCACAATTGCAGTTCAAGGCTTGAGGTCACAATTGCAGTCTGAGCTCACAATGCCAGTTAGGAATCAGAATTGCAGTTCAAGGCTTGAGGTCACAATGCCAGTTTGGAATCACAATTTCAGTTCAAGGCTTGAGCTCACAATGCCAGTTAGGAATCAGAATTGCAGTTCAAGGCTTGAGGTCACAATGCCAGTTAGGAATCACAATTGCAGTTCAAGGCTTGAGGTCACAATGCCACTTAGGAATCACAATTGCAGTTCAATGCTTGAGCTCACAATGCCAGTTAGGAATCAGAATTGCAGTTCAAGGCTTGAGCTCACAATGCCAGTTTGGAATCACAATTGCAGTTCAAGGCTTGAGGTCACAATGCCAGTTTGGAATCACAATTGCACTTCAAGGCTTGAGGTCACAATACCCGTTAGGAATCACAATTGCCGTTCAGGGCTAGAGTTCACAATTGCAGTCTGAGCTCACAATGCCAGTTAGGAATCACAATTGCAGTTCAAGGCTTGATGTCACAATGCCAGTGAGGAATCACAATTGCAGTTCAAGGCTTGAGGTCACAATGCCAGTTTGGAATCACAATTGCAGTTCAAGGCTTGAGGTCACAATTGCAGTCTGAGCTCACAATGCCAGTTTGGAATCACAATTGCAGTTCAAGGCTTCAGGTCACAAATGCAGTCTGAGCTCACAATGGCAGTTTGGAATCACAATTGCAGTTCAAGGCTTGAGGTCACAATTCCAGTGAGGAATCACAATTGCAGTTCAAGGCTTGAGGTCACAATGCCAGTTAGGAATCACAATTGCAGTTCAAGGCTTGAGGTCACAATTCCAGTGAGGAATCACAATTGCAGTTCAAGGCTTGAGGTCACAATGCCAGTTAGGAATCACAATTGCAGTTCAAGGCTTGAAGTCACAATTCCAGTGAGGAATCACAATTGCAGTTCAAGGCTTGAGGTCACAATGCCAGTTTGGAATCACAATTGCAGTTCAAGGCTTGATGTCACAATTCCAGTGAGGAATCACAATTGCAGTTCAAGGCTTGAGGTCACAATGCCAGATAGGAATCACAATTGCAGTTCAAGGCTTGAGGTCACAATGCCAGTTAGGAATCACAATTGCAGTTCAAGGCTTGAGGTCACAATGCCAGTTTGGAATCACAATTTCAGTTCAAGGCTTGATGTCACAATGCCAGTTAGGAATCACAATTGCAGTTCAAGGCTTGAGGTCACAATTGCAGTCTGAGCTCACAATGCCAGTTAGGAATCACAATTGCAGTTCAAGGCTTGAGGGCACAATTGCAGTCTGAGCTCACAATGCCACTTAGGAATCACAATTGCAGTTCAAGTCTTGAGGTCACAAATGCAGTCTGAGCTCACAATGGCAGTTTGGAATCACAATTGCAGTTCAAGGCTTGATGTCACAATGCCAGTTAGGAATCACAATTGCAGTTCAAGGCTTGAGGTCACAATTCCAGTTAGGAATCAGAATTGCAGTTCAAGGCTTGAGGTCACAATGCCAGTTTGGAATCACAATTGCAGTTCAAGGCTTGAGGTCACAATGCCAGTTAGGAATCACAATTGCAGTTCAAGGCTTGAGGTCCCAATTGCAGTCTGAGCTCACAATGCCAGTTAGGAATCACAATTGCAGTTCAAGGCTTGAGGTCCCAATTGCAGTCTGAGCTCACAATGCCAGTTAGGAATCACAATTGCAGTTCAAGGCTTGAGGTCACAATGCCAGTTAGGAATCACAATTGCATTTCAAGGCTTGAGGTCACAATTGCAGTCTGAGCTCACAATGGCAGTTAGGAATCACAATTGCAGTTCAAGGCTTGAGCTCACAATGCCAGTTTGGAATCACAATTGCAGTTCAAGGCTTGAGGTCAAAATTCCAGTGAGGACTCACAATTGCAGTTCAAGGCTTGATGTCACAATTCTAGTTAGGAATCACAATTTCAGTTCAAGGCTTGAGGTCACAATGCCAGTTTGGAATCATAATTGCAGTTCAAGGCTTCAGGTCATAATGCCAGTGAGGAATCACAATTGCAGTTCAAGGCTTGAGGTCACAATGCCAGTTTGGAATCACAATTGCAGTTCAAGGCTTGAGGTCACAATTGCAGTCTGAGCTCACAATGCCAGTTTGGAATCACAATTGCAGTTCAAGGCTTCAGGTCACAAATGCAGTCTGAGCTCACAATGGCAGTTTGGAATCACAATTGCAGTTCAAGGCTTGAGGTCACAATTCCAGTGAGGAATCACAATTGCAGTTCAAGGCTTGAGGTCACAATGCCAGTTAGGAATCACAATTGCAGTTCAAGGCTTGAGGTCACAATTCCAGTGAGGAATCACAATTGCAGTTCAAGGCTTGAGGTCACAATGCCAGTTAGGAATCACAATTGCAGTTCAAGGCTTGAAGTCACAATTCCAGTGAGGAATCACAATTGCAGTTCAAGGCTTGAGGTCACAATGCCAGTTTGGAATCACAATTGCAGTTCAAGGCTTGATGTCACAATTCCAGTGAGGAATCACAATTGCAGTTCAAGGCTTGAGGTCACAATGCCAGATAGGAATCACAATTGCAGTTCAAGGCTTGAGCTCACAATGCCAGTTAGGAATCACAATTGCAGTTCAAGGCTTGAGGTCACAATGCCAGTTTGGAATCACAATTTCAGTTCAAGGCTTGATGTCACAATGCCAGTTAGGAATCACAATTGCAGTTCAAGGCTTGAGGTCACAATTGCAGTCTGAGCTCACAATGCCAGTTAGGAATCACAATTGCAGTTCAAGGCTTGAGGGCACAATTGCAGTCTGAGCTCACAATGCCAGTTAGGAATCACAATTGCAGTTCAAGGCTTGAGGTCACAAATGCAGTCTGAGCTCACAATGGCAGTTTGGAATCACAATTGCAGTTCAAGGCTTGATGTCACAATGCCAGTTAGGAATCACAATTGCAGTTCAAGGCTTGAGGTCACAATTCCAGTTAGGAATCAGAATTGCAGTTCAAGGCTTGAGGTCACAATGCCAGTTTGGAATCACAATTGCAGTTCAAGGCTTGAGGTCCCAATTGCAGTCTGAGCTCACAATGCCAGTTAGGAATCACAATTGCAGTTCAAGGCTTGAGGTCCCAATTGCAGTCTGAGTTCACAATGCCAGTTAGGAATCACAATTGCAGTTCAAGGCTTGAGGTCACAATGCCAGTTAGGAATCACAATTGCATTTCAAGGCTTGAGGTCACAATTGCAGTCTGAGCTCACAATGGCAGTTAGGAATCACAATTGCAGTTCAAGGCTTGAGCTCACAATGCCAGTTTGGAATCACAATTGCAGTTCAAGGCTTGAGGTCAAAATTCCAGTGAGGACTCACAATTGCAGTTCAAGGCTTGATGTCACAATTCTAGTTAGGAATCACAATTGCAGTTCAAGGCTTGAGGTCACAATGCCAGTTTGGAATCATAATTGCAGTTCAAGGCTTGAGGTCACAATGCCAGTGAGGAATCACAATTGCAGTTCAAGGCTTGAGGTCACAATTGCAGTCTGAGCTCACAATGCCAGTTAGGAATCACAATTGCAGTTCAAGGCTTGAGGTCACAATTGCAGTCTGAGCTCACAATGCCAGTTAGGAATCACAATTGCAGTTCAAGGCTTGATGTCACAATTCTAGTTAGGAATCACAATTGCAGTTCAAGGCTTGAGGTCACAATGCCAGTTAGGAATCACAATTGCAGTTCAAGGCTTGAGGTCACAATGCCAGTTTGGAATCACAATTGCAGTTCAAGGCTCGATGTCACAATGCCAGTTAGGAATCACAATTGCAGTTCAAGGCTTTAGGTCACAATTCCAGTTAGGAATCACAATTGCAGTTCAAGGCTTGATGTCACAATGCCAGTTAGGAATCACAATTGCAGTTCAAGGCTTGAGGTCACAATGCCAGTTTGGAGTCACAATTGCATTTCAAGGCTTGAGCTCATAATGCCAGTTTGGAATCTCAATTGCAGTTCAAGGCTTGAGGTCACAATTGCAGTCTGAGCTCACAATGCCAGTTTGGAATCACAATTGCAGTTCAAGGCTTGAGGTCACAATTGCAGTCTGAGCTCACAATGCCAGTTAGGAATCACAATTGCAGTTCAAGGCTTGAGGTCACAATTGCAGTCTGAGCTCACAATGGCAGTTAGGAATCACAATTGCAGTTCAAGGCTTGAGGTCACAATTGCAGTCTGAGCTCACAATGCCAGTTAGGAATCACAATTTCAGTTCAAGGCTTGAGGTCACAATGCCAGTGAGCAATCACAATTGCAGTTCAAGGCTTGATGTCACAATGCCAGTTAGGAATCACAATTTCAGTTCAACGCTTGAGGTCACAAATGCAGTCTGAGCTCACAATGCCAGTTAGGAATCACAATTGCAGTTCAAGGCTTGAGGTCACAATTGCAGTCTGAGCTCACAATGGCTGTTTGGAATCACAATTGCAGTTCAAGGCTTGAGGTCACAATTGCAGTCTGAGCTCACAATGCCAGTTAGGAATCACAATTGCAGTTCAAGGCTTGAGGTCACAATTGCAGTCTGAGCTCACAATGCCAGTTAGGAATCACAATTGCAGTTCAAGGCTTGAGGTCACAATTGCAGTCTGAGCTCACAATGGCAGTTAGGAATCACAATTGCAGTTCAAGGCTTGAGGTCACAATTGCAGTCTGAGCTCACAATGGCAGTTTGAAATCACAATTGCAGTTCAAGGCTTGAGGTCACAATTGCAGTCTGAGCTCACAATGGCAGTTTGGAATCACAATTGCAGTTCAAGGCTTGAGGTCACAATTGCAGTCTGAGCTCACAATGCCAGTTAGGAATCACAATTGCAGTTGAAGGATTGATGTCACAATGCCAGTTAGGAATCACAATTGCAGTTCAAGGCTTGATGTCACAATGCCAGTGAGGAATCACAATTGCAGTTCAAGGCTTGAGGTCACAATGCCAGTTTGGAATCACAATTGCAGTTCAAGGCTTGAGGTCACAATTGCAGTCTGAGCTCACAATGCCAGTTTGGAATCACAATTGCAGTTCAAGGCTTCAGGTCACAAATGCAGTCTGAGCTCACAATGGCAGTTTGGAATCACAATTGCAGTTCAAGGCTTGATGTCACAATTCCAGTGAGGAATCACAATTGCAGTTCAAAGCTTGAGGTCACAACGCCAGTTAGGAATCACAATTGCAGTTCAAGGCTTGAGGTCACAATTCCAGTGAGGAATCACAATTGCAGTTCAAGGCTTGAGGTCACAATGCCAGTTAGGAATCACAATTGCAGTTCAAGGCTTGAGGTCACAATTCCAGTGAGGAATCACAATTGCAGTTCAAGGCTTGAGGTCACAATGCCAGTTTGGAATCACAATTGCAGTTCAAGGCTTGATGTCACACTTCCAGTGAGGAATCACAATTGCAGTTCAAGGCTTGAGGTCACAATGCCAGATAGGAATCACAATTGCAGTTCAAGGCTTGAGGTCACAATGCCAGTTAGGAATCACAATTGCAGTTCAAGGCTTGAGGTCACAATGCCAGTTTGGAATCACAATTTCAGTTCAAGGCTTGATGTCACAATGCCAGTTAGGAATCACAATTGCAGTTCAAGGCTTGAGGTCACAATTCCAGTCTGAACTCACAATGCCAGTTAGGAATCACAATTGCAGTTCAAGGCTTGAGGTCACAATTGCAGTCTGAGCTCACAATGCCAGTTAGGAATCACAATTGCAGTTCAAGGCTTGAGGTCACAATTGCAGTCTGAGCTCACAATGCCAGTTAGGAATCACAATTGCAGTTCAAGGCTTGAGGTCACAAATGCAGTCTGAGCTCACAATGGCAGTTTGGAATCACAATTGCAGTTCAAGGCTTGAGGTCACAATGCCAGTTAGGAATCACAATTGCAGTTCAAGGCTTGATGTCACAATGCCAGTTAGGAATCACAATTTCAGTTCAAGGCTTGAGGTCACAATTGCAGTCTGAGCTCACAATGCCAGTTAGGAATCACAATTGCAGTTCAAGGCTTGAGGTCACAATGCCAGTTAGGAATCAGAATTGCAGTTCAAGGCTTGAGGTCACAATGCCAGTTTGGAATCACAATTGCAGTTCAAGGCTTGAGGTCACAATGCCAGTTAGGAATCACAATTGCAGTTCAAGGCTTGAGGTCTCAATTGCAGTCTGAGCTCACAATGCCAGTTAGGAATCACAATTGCAGTTCAAGGCTTGAGGTCCCAATTGCAGTCTGAGCTCACAATGCCAGTTAGGAATCACAATTGCATTTCAAGGCTTGAGGTCACAATTGCAGTCTGAGCTCACAATGGCAGTTAGGAATCACAATTGCAGTTCAAGGCTTGAGCTCACAATGCCAGTTTGGTATCACAATTGCAGTTCAAGGCTTGAGGTCAAAATTCCAGTGAGGAATCACAATTGCAGTTCAAGGCTTGATGTCACAATTCTAGTTAGGAATCACACTTGCAGTTCAAGGCTTGAGGTCACAATGCCAGTTTGGAATCATAATTGCAGTTCAAGGCTTGAGGTCACAATGCCAGTGAGGAATCACAATTGCAGTTCAAGGCTTGAGGTCACAATTGCAGTCTGAGCTCACAATGCCAGTTAGGAATCACAATTGCAGTTCAAGGCTTGAGGTCACAATTGCAGTCTGAGCTCACAATGCCAGTTAGGAATCACAATGGCAGTTCAAGGCTTGAGGTCACAATGCCAGTTTGGAATCACAATTGCAGTTCAAGGCTCGATGTCACAATGCCAGTTAGGAATCACAATTGCAGTTCAAGGCTTTAGGTCACAATTCCAGTTAGGAATCACAATTGCAGTTCAAGGCTTGATGTCACAATGCCAGTTAGGAATCACAATTGCAGTTCAAGGCTTGATGTCACAATGCCAGTTAGGAATCACAATTGCAGTTCAAGGCTTGAGGTCACAATGCCAGTTTGGAGTCACAATTGCATTTCAAGGCTTGAGCTCATAATGCCAGTTTGGAATCTCAATTGCAGTTCAAGGCTTGAGGTCCCAATTGCAGTCTGAGCTCACAATGCCAGTTAGGAATCACAATTGCAGTTCAAGGCTTGAGGTCACAATTGCAGTCTGAGCTCACAATGCCAGTTAGGAATCACAATTGCAGTTCAAGGCTTGAGGTCACAATTGCAGTCTGAGCTCACAATGGCAGTTAGGAATCACAATTGCAGTTCAAGGCTTGAGGTCACAATTGCAGTCTGAGCTCACAATGCCAGTTAGGAATGACAATCTCAGTTCAAGGCTTGAGGTCACAATGCCAGTGAGCAATCACAATTGCAGTTCAAGGCTTGAGGTCACAATGCCAGTTAGGAATCACAATTTCAGTTCAAGGCTTGAGGTCACAAATGCAGTCTGAGCTCACAATGCCAGTTAGGAATCACAATTGCAGTTCAAGGCTTGAGGTCACAATTGCAGTCTGAGCTCACAATGGCAGTTTGGAATCACAATTGCAGTTCAAGGCTTGAGCTCACAATTGCAGTCTGAGCTCACAATGCCAGTTAGGAATCACAATTGCAGTTCAAGGCTTGAGGTCACAATTGCAGTCTCAGCTCACAATGCCAGTTAGGAATCACAATTGCAGTTCAAGGCTTGAGGTCACAATTGCAGTCTGAGCTCACAATGCCAGTTAGGAATCACAATTGCAGTTCAAGGCTTGAGGTCACAATTGCAGTCTGATCTCACAATGGCAGTTTGGAATCACAATTGCAGTTCAAGGCTTGAGGTCACAATTGCAGTCTGAGCTCACAATGGCAGTTTGGAATCACAATTGCAGTTCAAGGCTTGAGGTCACAATTGCAGTCTGAGCTCACAATGCCAGTTAGGAATCACAATTGCAGTTCAAGGCTTGAGGTCACAATTCCAGTTAGGAATTACAATTTCAATTCAAGGCTTGAGCTCACAATGCCAGTTAGGAATCACAATTGCAGTTCAAGGCTTGAGGTCACAATTGCAGTCTGAACTCACAATGCCAGTTAGGAATCACAATTGCAGTTTAAGGCTTGAGGTCACAATGCCAGTTAGGAATCACAATTTCAGTTCAAGGCTTGAGGTCACAATGCCAGTGAGGAATCACAATTGCAGTTCAAGGCTTGATGTCACAATGCCACTTAGGAATCAGAATTGCAGTTCAAGGCTTGAGCTGACAATGCCAGTTTGGAATCACAATTGCAGTTCAAGGCTTGAGGTCACAATGCCAGTTTGGAATCACAATTGCACTTCAAGGCTTGAGGTCACAATGCCAGTTAGGAATCAAAATTGCAGTTCAGGGCTAGAGTTCACAATTGCAGTCTGAGCTCACAATGCCAGTTAGGAATCACAATTGCAGTTCAAGGCTTGAGGTCACAATGCCAGTTAGGAATTACAATTTCAGTTCAAGGCTTCAGCTCACAATGCCAGTTAGGAATCACAATTGCAGTTCAAGGCTTGAGGTCACAATTGCAGTCTGAGCTCACAATGCCAGTTAGGAATCACAATTGCATTTCAAGGCTTGAGGTCACAATTGCAGTCTGAGCTCACAATGGCAGTTAGGAATCACAATTGCAGTTCAAGGCTTGAGGTCAAAATTCCAGTGAGGAATCACAATTGCAGTTCAAGGCTTGATGTCACAATTCTAGTTAGGAATCACAATTGCAGTTCAAGGCTTGAGGTCACAATGCCAGTTAGGAATCACAATTGCAGTTCAAGGCTTGAGGTCACAATGCCAGTTAGGAATCACAATTGCAGTTCAAGGCTTGAGGTCACAATTGCAGTCTGAGCTCACAATGCCAGTTAGGAATCACAATTGCAGTTCAAGGCTTGATGTCACAATGCCAGTTAGGAATCACAATTGCAGTTCAAGGCTTGAGGTCATAATGCCAGTTAGGAATCACAATTGCATTTCAAGGCTTGAGGTCATAATTGCAGTCTGAGCTCACAATGCCAGTTAGGAATCACAATTGCAGTTGAAGGCTTGATGTCACAACGCCAGTTAGGAATCAGAATTGCAGTTCAAGGCTTGAGGTCCCAATGCCAGTTTGGAATCAAAATTGCAGTTCAAGGCTTGAGGTCACAATGCCAGTTAGGAATTACAATTTCAGTTCAAGGCTTGAGCTCACAGTGCCAGTTAGGAATCACAATTGCAGTTCAAGGCTTGAGGTCACAATTGCAGTCTGAGCTCACAATGCCAGTTAGGAATCACAATTGCAGTTCAAGGCTTGAGGTCACAATGCCAGTTAGGAATCACAATTGCAGTTCAAGGCTTGAGGTCACAATTGCAGTCTGAGCTCACAATGGCAGTTAGGAATCACAATTGCAGTTCAAGGCTTGAGGTCACAATTGCAGTCTGAGCTCGCAATGCCAGTTAGGAATCACAATTGCAGTTCAAGGCTTGAGGTCACAATTGCAGTCTGAGCTCACAATGCCAGTGAGGAATCACAATTGCAGTTCAAGGCTTGAGGTCACAATGCCAGATAGGAATCACAATTGCAGTTCAAGGCTTGAGCTCACAATGCCAGTTAGGAATCACAATTGCAGTTCAAGGCTTGAGGTCACAATGCCAGTTTGGAATCACAATTTCAGTTCAAGGCTTGATGTCACAATGCCAGTTAGGAATCACAATTGCAGTTCAAGGCTTGAGGTCACAATTGCAGTCTGAGCTCACAATGCCAGTTAGGAATCACAATTGCAGTTCAAGGCTTGAGGTCACAAATGCAGTCTGAGCTCACAATGGCAGTTTCGAATCACAATTGCAGTTCAAGGCTTGAGGTCACAATGCCAGTTAGGAATCACAATTGCAGTTCAAGGCTTGATGTCACAATGCCAGTTAGGAATCACAATTTCACTTCAAGGCTTGAGGTCACAATTGCAGTCTGAGCTCACAATGCCAGTTAGGAATCACAATTGCAGTTCAAGGCTTGAGGTCACAATGCCAGTTAGGAATCACAATTGCAGTTCAAGGCTTGAGGTCACAATGCCAGTTTGGAATCACAATTGCAGTTCAAGGCTTGAGGTCACAATGCCAGTTAGGAATTACAATTTCAGTTCAAGGCTTCAGCTCACAATGCCAGTTAGGAATCACAATTGCAGTTCAAGGCTTGAGCTCACAATTGCAATCTGAGCTCACAATGCCAGTGAGGAATCACAATTGCAGTTCAAGGCTTGAGGTCACAATGCCAGTTAGGAATCACAATTGCATTTCAAGGCTTGAGGTCACAATTGCAGTCTGAGCTCACAATGGCAGTTAGGAATCACAATTGCAGTTCAAGGCTTGAGCTCACAATGCCAGTTTGGAATCACAATTGCAATTCAAGGCTTGAGGTCAAAATTCCAGTGAGGAATCACAATTTCAGTTCAAGGCTTGAGGTCACAATGCCAGTTTGGAATCATAATTGCAGTTCAAGGCTTGAGGTCACAATGCCACTGAGGAATCACAATTGCAGTTCAAGGCTTGAGGTCACAATTGCAGTCTGAGCTCACAATGCCAGTTAGGAATCACAATTGCAGTTCAAGGCTTGAGGTCACAATTGCAGTCTGAGCTCACAATGCCAGTTAGGAATCACAATTGCAGTTCAAGGCTTGAGCTCACAATGCCAGTTAGGAATCACAATTGCAGTTCAAGGCTTGATGTCACAATTGCAGTCTGAGCTCACAATGCCAGTTAGGAATCACAATTGCAGTTGAAGGCTTGATGTCACAATGCCAATTAGGAATCACAATTGCAGTTCAAGGCTTGAGGTCATAATTGCAGTCTGAGCTCACAATGCCAGTTAGGAATCACAATTGCAGTTGAAGGCTTGAGGTCCCAATTGCAGTCTTAGCTCACAATGCCAGTTAGGAATCACAATTACAGTTCAAGGCTTGAGGTCACAATTCCAGTGAGGAATCACAATTGCAGTTCAAGGCTTGAGGTCACAATGCCAGTTTGGAATCACAATTGCAGTTTAAGGCTTGAGGTCACAATTGCAGTCTGAGCTCACAATGGCAGTTTGGAATCACAATTGCAGTTCAAGGCTTGAGGTCACAATTGCAGTCTGAGCTCACAATGGCAGTTAGGAATCACAATTTCAGTTCAAGGCTTGAGGTCACAATTGCAGTCTGAGCTCACAATGCCAGTTAGGAATCACAATTGCAGTTGAAGGCTTGAGGTCACAATTGCAGTCTGAGCTCACAATGCCAGTTAGGAATCACAATTGCAGTTCAAGGCTTGAGGTCACAATTGCAGTCTGAGCTCACAATGGCAGTTTGGAATCACAATTGCAGTTCAAGGCTTGAGGTCACAATTGCAGTCTGAGCTCACAATGCCAGTTAGGAATCACAATTGCAGTTCAAGGCTTGAGGTCACAATTGCAGTCTGAGCTCACAATGCCAGTTAGGAATCACAATTGCAGTTCAAGGCTTGAGGTCACAATGCCAGTTAGGAATCACAATTTCAGTTCAAGGCTTGAGGTCACAATGCCAGTGAGGAATCACAATTGCAGTTCAAGGCTTGATGTCACAATGCCACTTAGGAATCACAATTGCATTTCAATGCTTGAGCTCACAATGCCAGTTAGGAATCACAATTGCAGTTCAAGGCTTGAGCTCACAATGCCAGTTTGGAATCACAATTGAACTTCAAGGCTTGAGCTCACAATGCCAGTTAGGAATCACAATTGCAGTTCAAGGCTTGAGGTCACAATGCCAGTTTGGAATCACAATTTCAGTTCAAGGCTTGATGTCACAATGCCAGTTAGGAATCACAATTGCAGTTCAAGGCTTGAGGTCACAATTGCAGTCTGAGCTCACAATGCCAGTTAGGAATCACAATTGCAGTTCAAGGCTTGAGGTCACAATTGCAGTCTGAGCTCACAATGCCAGTTAGGAATCACAATTGCAGTTCAAGGCTTGAGGTCACAAATGCAGTCTGAGCTCACAATGGAAGTTTGGAATCACAATTGCAGTTCAAGGCTTGAGGTCACAATGCCAGTTAGGAATCACAATTGCAGTTCAAGGCTTGATGTCACAATGCCAGTTAGGAATCACAATTTCAGTTCAAGGCTTGAGGTCACAATTGCAGTCTGAGCTCACAATGCCAGTTAGGAATCACAATTGCAGTTCAAGGCTTGAGGTCACAATGCCAGTTAGGAATCACAATTGCAGTTCAAGGCTTGAGGTCACAATGCCAGTTTGGAATCACAATTGCAGTTCAAGGCTTGAGGTCACAATGCCAGTTAGGAATTACAATTTCAGTTCAAGGCTTCAGCTCACAATGCCAGTTAGGAATCACAATTGCAGTTCAAGGCTTGAGGTCCCAATTGCAATCTGAGCTCACAATGCCAGTGAGGAATCACAATTGCAGTTCAAGGCTTGAGCTCACAATGCCAGTTTGGAATCACAATTGCAGTTCAAGGCTTGAGGTCAAAATTCCAGTTAGGAATCACAATTGCAGTTCAAGGCTTGAGGTCACAATGCCAGTTTGGAATCATAATTGCAGTTCAAGGCTTGAATTCACAATGCCACTGAGGAATCACAATTGCAGTTCAAGGCTTGAGGTCACAATTGCAGTCTGAGCTCACAATGCCAGTTAGGAATCACAATTGCAGTTCAAGGCTTGAGGTCACAATGCCAGTTTGGAATCACAATTGCAGTTCAAGGCTTGAGGTCACAATTGCAGTCTGAGCTCACAATGCCAGTTAGGAATCACAATTGCAGTTCAAGGCTTGAGCTCACAATGCCAGTTAGGAATCACAATTGCAGTTCAAGGCTTGATGTCACAATTGCAGTCTGAGCTCACAATGCCAGTTAGGAATCACAATTGCAGTTGAAGGATTGATGTCACAATGCCAGTTAGGAATCACAATTGCAGTTCAAGGCTTGAGGTCATAATGCCAGTTAGGAATCACAATTTCAGTTCAAGGCTTGAGGTCACAATTGCAGTCTGAGCTCACAATGCCAGTTAGGAATCACAATTGCAGTTCAAGGCTTGAGCTCACAATGCCAGTTAGGAATCACAATTGCAGTTCAAGGCTTGATGTCACAATTGCAGTCTGAGCTCACAATGCCAGTTAGGAATCACAATTGCAGTTGAAGGCTTGATGTCACAATGCCAATTAGGAATCACAATTGCAGTTCAAGGCTTGAGGTCATAATTGCAGTCTGAGCTCACAATGCCAGTTAGGAATCACAATTGCAGTTGAAGGCTTGATGTCACAATGCCAATTAGGAATCACAATTGCAGTTCAAGGCTTGAGGTCACAATTGCAGTCTGAGCTCACAATGCCAGTTAGGAATCACAATTGCAGTTGAAGGCTTGATGTCACAATGCCAATTAGGAATCACAATTGCAGTTCAAGGCTTGAGGTCATAATTGCAGTCTGAGCTCACAATGCCAGTTAGGAATCACAATTGCAGTTGAAGGCTTGATGTCACAACGCCAGTTAGGAATCAGAATTGCAGTTCAAGGCTTGAGGTCCCAATGCCAGTTTGGAATCAAAATTGCAGTTCAAGGCTTGAGGTCACAATGCCAGTTAGGAATTACAATTTCAGTTCAAGGCTTGAGCTCACAGTGCCAGTTAGGAATCACAATTGCAGTTCAAGGCTTGAGGTCCCAATTGCAGTCTGAGCTCACAATGCCAGTTAGGAATCACAATTGCAGTTCAAGGCTTGAGGTCACAATGCCAGTTAGGAATCACAATTGCAGTTCAAGGCTTGAGGTCACAATTGCAGTCTGAGCTCACAATGGCAGTTAGGAATCACAATTGCAGTTCAAGGCTTGAGGTCACAATTGCAGTCTGAGCTCGCAATGCCAGTTAGGAATCATAATTGCAGTTCAAGGCTTGAGGTCACAATTGCAGTCTGAGCTCACAATGCCAGTGAGGAATCACAATTGCAGTTCAAGGCTTGAGGTCACAATGCCAGATAGGAATCACAATTGCAGTTCAAGGCTTGAGCTCACAATGCCAGTTAGGAATCACAATTGCAGTTCAAGGCTTGAGGTCACAATGCCAGTTTGGAATCACAATTTCAGTTCAAGGCTTGATGTCACAATGCCAGTTAGGAATCACAATTGCAGTTCAAGGCTTGAGGTCACAATTGCAGTCTGAGCTCACAATGCCAGTTAGGAATCACAATTGCAGTTCAAGGCTTGAGGTCACAAATGCAGTCTGAGCTCACAATGGCAGTTTCGAATCACAATTGCAGTTCAAGGCTTGAGGTCACAATGCCAGTTAGGAATCACAATTGCAGTTCAAGGCTTGATGTCACAATGCCAGTTAGGAATCACAATTTCAGTTCAAGGCTTGAGGTCACAATTGCAGTCTGAGCTCACAATGCCAGTTAGGAATCACAATTGCAGTTCAAGGCTTGAGGTCACAATGCCAGTTAGGAATCACAATTGCATTTCAAGGCTTGAGGTCACAATTGCAGTCTGAGCTCACAATGGCAGTTAGGAATCACAATTGCAGTTCAAGGCTTGAGCTCACAATGCCAGTTTGGAATCACAATTGCAATTCAAGGCTTGAGGTCAAAATTCCAGTGAGGAATCACAATTGCAGTTCAAGGCTTGAGGTCACAATGCCAGTTTGGAATCATAATTGCAGTTCAAGGCTTGAGGTCACAATGCCACTGAGGAATCACAATTGCAGTTCAAGGCTTGAGGTCACAATTGCAGTCTGAGCTCACAATGCCAGTTAGGAATCACAATTGCAGTTCAAGGCTTGAGGTCACAATTGCAGTCTGAGCTCCCAATGCCAGTTAGGAATCACAATTGCAGTTGAAGGCTTGATGTCACAATGCCAGTTTGGAATCACAATTGCAGTTCAAGGCTTGAGGTCACAATTGCAGTCTGATCTCACAATGCCAGTTAGGAATCACAATTGCAGTTCAAGGCTTGAGCTCACAATGCCAGTTAGGAATCACAATTGCAGTTCAAGGCTTGATGTCACAATTGCAGTCTGAGCTCACAATGCCAGTTAGGAATCACAATTGCAGTTGAAGGCTTGATGTCACAATGCCAATTAGGAATCACAATTGCAGTTCAAGGCTTGAGGTCATAATTGCAGTCTGAGCTCACAATGCCAGTTAGGAATCACAATTGCAGTTGAAGGCTTGAGGTCCCAATTGCAGTCTTAGCTCACAATGCCAGTTAGGAATCACAATTACAGTTCAAGGCTTGAGGTCACAATTCCAGTGAGGAATCACAATTGCAGTTCAAGGCTTGAGGTCCCAATTGCAATCTGAGCTCACAATGCCAGTGAGGAATCACAATTGCAGTTCAAGGCTTGAGGTCACAATGCCAGTTAGGAATCACAATTGCATTTCAAGGCTTGAGGTCACAATTGCAGTCTGAGCTCACAATGGCAGTTAGGAATCACAATTGCAGTTCAAGGCTTGAGCTCACAATGCCAGTTTGGAATCACAATTGCAGTTCAAGGCTTGAGGTCAAAATTCCAGTTAGGAATCACAATTGCAGTTCAAGGCTTGAGGTCACAATGCCAGTTTGGAATCATAATTGCAGTTCAAGGCTTGAATTCACAATGCCACTGAGGAATCACAATTGCAGTTCAAGGCTTGAGGTCACAATTGCAGTCTGAGCTCACAATGCCAGTTAGGAATCACAATTGCAGTTCAAGGCTTGAGGTCACAATGCCAGTTTGGAATCACAATTGCAGTTCAAGGCTTGAGGTCACAATTGCAGTCTGAGCTCACAATGCCAGTTAGGAATCACAATTGCAGTTCAAGGCTTGAGCTCACAATGCCAGTTAGGAATCACAATTGCAGTTCAAGGCTTGATGTCACAATTGCAGTCTGAGCTCACAATGCCAGTTAGGAATCACAATTGCAGTTGAAGGATTGATGTCACAATGCCAGTTAGGAATCACAATTGCAGTTCAAGGCTTGAGGTCATAATGCCAGTTAGGAATCACAATTTCAGTTCAAGGCTTGAGGTCATAATTGCAGTCTGAGCTCACAATGCCACTTAGGAATCACAATTGCAGTTGAAGGCTTGATGTCACAATGCCAGTTTGGAATCACAATTGCAGTTCAAGGCTTGAGGTCACAATTGCAGTCTGAGCTCACAATGCCAGTTAGGAATCACAATTGCAGTTCAAGGCTTGAGCTCACAATGCCAGTTAGGAATCACAATTGCAGTTCAAGGCTTGATGTCACAATTGCAGTCTGAGCTCACAATGCCAGTTAGGAATCACAATTGCAGTTGAAGGCTTGATGTCACAATGCCAATTAGGAATCACAATTGCAGTTCAAGGCTTGAGGTCATAATTGCAGTCTGAGCTCACAATGCCAGTTAGGAATCACAATTGCAGTTGAAGGCTTGATGTCACAATGCCAATTAGGAATCACAATTGCAGTTCAAGGCTTGAGGTCATAATTGCAGTCTGAGCTCACAATGCCAGTTAGGAATCACAATTGCAGTTGAAGGCTTGATGTCACAACGCCAGTTTGGAATCAAAATTGCAGTTCAAGGCTTGAGGTCACAATGCCAGTTAGGAATTACAATTTCAGTTCAAGGCTTGAGCTCACAGTGCCAGTTAGGAATCACAATTGCAGTTCAAGGCTTGAGGTCCCAATTGCAGTCTGAGCTCACAATGCCAGTTAGGAATCACAATTGCAGTTCAAGGCTTGAGGTCACAATGCCAGTTAGGAATCACAATTGCAGTTCAAGGCTTGAGGTCACAATTGCAGTCTGAGCTCACAATGGCAGTTAGGAATCACAATTGCAGTTAAAGGCTTGAGGTCACAATTGCAGTCTGAGCTCGCAATGCCAGTTAGGAATCATAATTGCAGTTCAAGGCTTGAGGTCACAATTGCAGTCTGAGCTCACAATGCCAGTGAGGAATCACAATTGCAGTTCAAGGCTTGAGGTCACAATGCCAGATAGGAATCACAATTGCAGTTCAAGGCTTGAGCTCACAATGCCAGTTAGGAATCACAATTGCACTTCAAGGCTTGAGGTCACAATGCCAGTTTGGAATCACAATTTCAGTTCAAGGCTTGATGTCACAATGCCAGTTAGGAATCACAATTGCAGTTCAAGGCTTGAGGTCACAATTGCAGTCTGAGCTCACAATGCCAGTTAGGAATCACAATTGCAGTTCAAGGCTTGAGGTCACAAATGCAGTCTGAGCTCACAATGGCAGTTTCGAATCACAATTGCAGTTCAAGGCTTGAGGTCACAATGCCAGTTAGGAATCACAATTGCAGTTCAAGGCTTGATGTCACAATGCCAGTTAGGAATCACAATTTCAGTTCAAGGCTTGAGGTCACAATTGCAGTCTGAGCTCACAATGCCAGTTAGGAATCACAATTGCAGTTCAAGGCTTGAGGTCACAATGCCAGTTAGGAATCACAATTGCAGTTCAAGGCTTGAGGTCACAATGCCAGTTTGGAATCACAATTGCAGTTCAAGGCTTGAGGTCACAATGCCAGTTAGGAATTACAATTTCAGTTCAAGGCTTCAGCTCACAATGCCAGTTAGGAATCACAATTGCAGTTCAAGGCTTGAGCTCACAATTGCAATCTGAGCTCACAATGCCAGTGAGGAATCACTATTGCAGTTCAAGGCTTGAGGTCACAATGCCAGTTAGGAATCACAATTGCATTTCAAGGCTTGAGGTCACAATTGCAGTCTGAGCTCACAATGGCAGTTAGGAATCACAATTGCAGTTCAAGGCTTGAGCTCACAATGCCAGTTTGGAATCACAATTGCAATTCAAGGCTTGAGGTCAAAATTCCAGTGAGGAATCACAATTGCAGTTCAAGGCTTGAGGTCACAATGCCAGTTTGGAATCATAATTGCAGTTCAAGGCTTGAGGTCACAATGCCACTGAGGAATCACAATTGCAGTTCAAGGCTTGAGGTCACAATTGCAGTCTGAGCTCACAATGCCAGTTAGGAATCACAATTGCAGTTCAAGGCTTGAGGTCACAATTGCAGTCTGAGCTCACAATGCCAGTTAGGAATCACAATTGCAGTTCAAGGCTTGAGGTCACAATGCCAGTTTGGAATCACAATTGCAGTTCAAGGCTTGAGGTCACAATTGCAGTCTGAGCTCACAATGCCAGTTAGGAATCACAATTGCAGTTCAAGGCTTGAGCTCACAATGCCAGTTAGGAATCACAATTGCAGTTCAAGGCTTGATGTCACAATTGCAGTCTGAGCTCACAATGCCAGTTAGGAATCACAATTGCAGTTGAAGGCTTGATGTCACAATGCCAATTAGGAATCACAATTGCAGTTCAAGGCTTGAGGTCATAATTGCAGTCTGAGCTCACAATGCCAGTTAGGAATCACAATTGCTGTTGAAGGCTTGAGGTCCCAATTGCAGTCTTAGCTCACAATGCCAGTTAGGAATCACAATTACAGTTCAAGGCTTGAGGTCACAATTCCAGTGAGGAATCACAATTGCAGTTCAAGGCTTGAGGTCACAATGCCAGTTTGGAATCACAATTGCAGTTTAAGGCTTGAGGTCACAATTGCAGTCTGAGCTCACAATGGCAGTTTGGAATCACAATTGCAGTTCAAGGCTTGAGGTCACAATTGCAGTCTGAGCTCACAATGGCAGTTAGGAATCACAATTTCAGTTCAAGGCTTGAGGTCACAATTGCAGTCTGAGCTCACAATGCCAGTTAGGAATCACAATTGCAGTTGAAGGCTTGATGTCACAATGCCAGTTAGGAATCACAATTGCAGTTCAAGGCTTGAGGTCACAATTGCAGTCTGAGCTCACAATGCCAGTTAGGAATCACAATTGCAGTTCAAGGCTTGAGGTCACAATTGCAGTCTGAGCTCACAATGTCAGTTAGGAATCACAATTGCAGTTCAAGGCTTGAGGTCACAATTGCAGTCTGAGCTCACAATGCCAGTTAGGAATCACAATTGCAGTTCAAGGCTTGAGGTCACAATTGCAGTCTGAGCTCACAATGCCAGTTAGGAATCACAATTGCAGTTCAAGGCTTGAGGTCACAATGCCAGTTAGGAATCACAATTGCAGTTCAAGGCTTGAGGTCACAATGCCAGTGAGGAATCACAATTGCAGTTCAAGGCTTGATGTCACAATGCCACTTAGGAATCACAATTGCATTTCAATGCTTGAGCTCACAATGCCAGTTAGGAATCACAATTGCAGTTCAAGGCTTGAGCTCACAATGCCAGTTTGGAATCACAATTGAACTTCAAGGCTTGAGGTCACAATGCCAGTTAGGAATCACAATTGCAGTTCTAGGCTTGAGGTCACAATGCCAGTTTGAAATCACAATTGCAGTTCAAGGCTTGAGGTCACAATGCCAGTTTGGAATCACAATTGAACTTCAAGGCTTGAGGTCACAATGCCAGTTAGGAATCACAATTGCATTTCAATGCTTGAGCTCACAATGCCAGTTAGGAATCACAATTGCAGTTCAAGGCTTGAGGTCACAATGCCAGTTTGGAATCACAATTGAACTTCAAGGCTTGAGGTCACAATGCCAGTTAGGAATCACAATTGCAGTTCAAGGCTTGAGGTCACAATGCCAGTTTGGAATCACAATTGCAGTTCAAGGCTTGAGGTCACAATTGCAGTCTGAGCTCACAATGCCAGTTTGGAATCACAATTGCAGTTCAAGGCTAGAGGTCACAAATGCAGTCTGAGCTCACAATGGCAGTTTGGAATCACAATTGCAGTTCAAGGCTTGAGGTCACAATTGCAGTCAGAGCTCACAATGCCAGTAAGGAATCACAATTGCAGTTCAAGTCTTGAGGTCACAATTGCAGTCTGAGCTCACAATGCCAGTTAGGAATCACAATTGCAGTTCAAGGCTTGAGGTCACAATTCCAGTGAGGAATCACAATTGCAGTTCAAGTCTTGAGGTCACAATGCCAGATAGGAATCACAATTGCAGTTCAAGGCTTGAGCTCACAATGCCAGTTAGGAATCACAATTGCAGTTCAAGGCTTGAGGTCACAATGCCAGTTTGGAATCACAATTTCAGTTCAAGGCTTGATGTCACAATGCCAGTTAGGAATCACAATTGCAGTTCAAGGCTTGAGGTCACAATTGCAGTCTGAGCTCACAATGCCAGTTAGGAATCACAATTGCAGTTCAAGGCTTGAGGTCACAATTGCAGTCTGAGCTCACAATGCCAGTTAGGAATCACAATTGCAGTTCAAGGCTTGAGGTCACAAATGCAGTCTGAGCTCACAATGCCAGTTAGGAATCACAATTGCAGTTCAAGGCTTGAGGTCACAATTGCAGTCTGAGCTCACAATGCCAGTTAGGAATCACAATTGCAGTTCAAGGCTTGAGGTCACAATGCCAGTGAGGAATCACAATTGCAGTTCAAGGCTTGAGGTCACAATGCCAGTTAGGAATCACAATTGCAATTCAAGGCTTGAGGTCAAAATTCCAGTGAGGAATCACAATTGCAGTTCAAGGCTTGAGGTCACAATGCCAGTTTGGAATCATAATTGCAGTTCAAGGCTTGAGGTCACAATGCCACTGAGGAATCACAATTGCAGTTCAAGGCTTGAGGTCACAATTGCAGTCTGAGCTCACAATGCCAGTTAGGAATCACAATTGCAGTTCAAGGCTTGAGGTCACAATTGCAGTCTGAGCTCACAATGCCAGTTAGGAATCACAATTGCAGTTCAAGGCTTGAGGTCACAATTGCAGTCTGAGCTCACAATGCCAGTTAGGAATCACAATTGCAGTTCAAGGCTTGAGCTCACAATGCCAGTTAGGAATCACAATTGCAGTTCAAGGCTTGATGTCACAATTGCAGTCTGAGCTCACAATGCCAGTTAGGAATCACAATTGCAGTTGAAGGCTTGATGTCACAATGCCAATTAGGAATCACAATTGCAGTTCAAGGCTTGAGGTCATAATTGCAGTCTGAGCTCACAATGCCAGTTAGGAATCACAATTGCAGTTGAAGGCTTGAGGTCCCAATTGCAGTCTTAGCTCACAATGCCAGTTAGGAATCACAATTACAGTTCAAGGCTTGAGGTCACAATTCCAGTGAGGAATCACAATTGCAGTTCAAGGCTTGAGGTCACAATGCCAGTTTGGAATCACAATTGCAGTTTAAGGCTTGAGGTCACAATTGCAGTCTGAGCTCACAATGGCAGTTTGGAATCACAATTGCAGTTCAAGGCTTGAGGTCACAATTGCAGTCTGAGCTCACAATGGCAGTTAGGAATCACAATTTCAGTTCAAGGCTTGAGGTCACAATTGCAGTCTGAGCTCACAATGCCAGTTAGGAATCACAATTGCAGTTGAAGGCTTGAGGTCACAATTGCAGTCTGAGCTCACAATGCCAGTTAGGAATCACAATTGCAGTTCAAGGCTTGAGGTCACAATTGCAGTCTGAGCTCACAATGCCAGTTAGGAATCACAATTGCAGTTCAAGGCTTGAGGTCACAATTGCAGTCTGAGCTCACAATGCCAGTTAGGAATCACAATTGCAGTTCAAGGCTTGAGGTCACAATGCCAGTTAGGAATCACAATTTCAGTTCAAGGCTTGAGGTCACAATGCCAGTGAGGAATCACAATTGCAGTTCAAGGCTTGATGTCACAATGCCACTTAGGAATCACAATTGCATTTCAATGCTTGAGCTCACAATGCCAGTTAGGAATCACAATTGCAGTTCAAGGCTTGAGCTCACAATGCCAGTTTGGAATCACAATTGAACTTCAAGGCTTGAGGTCACAATGCCAGTTAGGAATCACAATTGCAGTTCTAGGCCTGAGGTCACAATGCCAGTTTGGAATCACAATTGCAGTTCAAGGCTTGAGGTCACAATGCCAGTTTGGAATCACAATTGAACTTCAAGGCTTGAGGTCACAATGCCAGTTAGGAATCACAATTGCATTTCAATGCTTGAGCTCACCATGCCAGTTAGGAATCACAATTGCAGTTCAAGGCTTGAGGTCACAATGCCAGTTTGGAATCACAATTGAACTTCAAGGCTTGAGGTCACAATGCCAGTTAGGAATCACAATTGCAGTTCAAGGCTTGAGGTCACAATGCCAGTTTGGAATCACAATTGCAGTTCAAGGCTTGAGGTCACAATTGCAGTCTGAGCTCACAATGCCAGTTTGGAATCACAATTGCAGTTCAAGGCTAGAGGTCACAAATGCAGTCTGAGCTCACAATGGCAGTTTGGAATCACAATTGCAGTTCAAGGCTTGAGGTCACAATTGCAGTCTGAGCTCACAATGCCAGTAAGGAATCACAATTGCAGTTCAAGTCTTGAGGTCACAATTGCAGTCTGAGCTCACAATGCCAGTTAGGAATCACAATTGCAGTTCAAGGCTTGAGGTCACAATTCCAGTGAGGAATCACAATTGCAGTTCAAGTCTTGAGGTCACAATGCCAGATAGGAATCACAATTGCAGTTCAAGGCTTGAGGTCACAATTGCAGTCTGAGCTCACAATGCCAGTTAGGAATCACAATTGCAGTTCAAGGCTTGAGGTCACAAATGCAGTCTGAGCTCACAATGGCAGTTTGGAATCACAATTGCAGTTCAAGGCTTGAGGTCACAATGGCAGTTAGGAATCACAATTGCAGTTCAAGGCTTGATGTCACAATGCCAGTTAGGAATCACAATTGCAGTTCAAGGCTTGAGGTCACAATTGCAGTCTGAGCTCACAATGCCAGTTAGGAATCACAATTGCAGTTCAAGGCTTGAGGTCACAATGCCAGTTAGGAATCACAATTGCAGTTCAAGGCTTGAGGTCACAATGCCAGTTTGGAATCACAATTGCAGTTCAAGGCTTGAGGTCCCAATTGCAATCTGAGCTCACAATGCCAGTGAGGAATCACAATTGCAGTTCAAGGCTTGAGGTCACAATGCCAGTTAGGAATCACAATTGCATTTCAAGGCTTGAGGTCACAATTGCAGTCTGAGCTCACAATGGCAGTTAGGAATCACAATTGCAGTTCAAGGCTTGAGCTCACAATGCCAGTTTGGAATCACAATTGCAGTTCAAGGCTTGAGGTCAAAATTCCAGTTAGGAATCACAATTGCAGTTCAAGGCTTGAGGTCACAATGCCAGTTTGGAATCATAATTGCAGTTCAAGGCTTGAGGTCACAATGCCACTGAGGAATCACAATTGCAGTTCAAGGCTTGAGGTCACAATTGCAGTCTGAGCTCACAATGCCAGTTAGGAATCACAATTGCAGTTCAAGGCTTGAGGTCACAATGCCAGTTTGGAATCACAATTGCAGTTCAAGGCTTGAGGTCACAATTGCAGTCTGAGCTCACAATGCCAGTTAGGAATCACAATTGCAGTTCAAGGCTTGAGGTCATAATGCCAGTTAGGAATCACAATTTCAGTTCAAGGCTTGAGGTCATAATTGCAGTCTGAGCTCACAATGCCAGTTAGGAATCACAATTGCAGTTGAAGGCTTGATGTCACAATGCCAGTTTGGAATCACAATTGCAGTTCAAGGCTTGAGGTCACAATTGCAGTCTGAGCTCACAATGCCAGTTAGGAATCACAATTGCAGTTCAAGGCTTGAGCTCACAATGCCAGTTAGGAATCACAATTGCAGTTCAAGGCTTGATGTCACAATTGCAGTCTGAGCTCACAATGCCAGTTAGGAATCACAATTGCAGTTGAAGGCTTGATGTCACAATGCCAGTTAGGAATCACAATTGCAGTTCAAGGCTTGAGGTCATAATGCCAGTTAGGAATCACAATTGCAGTTCAAGGCTTGAGGTCATAATTGCAGTCTGAGCTCACAATGCCAGTTAGGAATCACAATTGCAGTTGAAGGCTTGATGTCACAATGCCAATTAGGAATCACAATTGCAGTTCAAGGCTTGAGGTCATAATTGCAGTCTGAGCTCACAATGCCAGTTAGGAATCACAATTGCAGTTGAAGGCTTGAGGTCCCAATTGCAGTCTTAGCTCACAATGCCAGTTAGGAATCACAATTACAGTTCAAGGCTTGAGGTCACAATTCCAGTGAGGAATCACAATTGCAGTTCAAGGTTTGAGGTCACAATGCCAGTTTGGAATCACAATTGCAGTTTAAGGCTTGAGGTCACAATTGCAGTCTGAGCTCACAATGGCAGTTTGGAATCACAATTGCAGTTCAAGGCTTGAGGTCACAATTGCAGTCTGAGCTCACAATGGCAGTTAGGAATCACAATTGCAGTTCAAGGCTTGAGGTCACAATTGCAGTCTGAGCTCACAATGCCAGTTAGAAATCACAATTGCAGTTGAAGGCTTGATGTCACAATGCCAGTTAGGAATCACAATTGCAGTTCAAGGCTTGAGGTCACAATTGCAGTCTGAGCTCACAATGCCAGTTAGGAATCACAATTGCAGTTCAAGGCTTGAGGGCACAATTGCAGTCTGAGCTCACAATGCCAGTTAGGAATCACAATTGCAGTTCAAGGCTTGCGGTCACAATGCCAGTTAGGAATCACAATTTCAGTTCAAGGCTTGAGGTCACAATGCCAGTGAGGAATCACAATGGCAGTTCAAGGCTTGATGTCACAATGCCACTTAGGAATCACAATTGCATTTCAATGCTTGAGATCACAATGCCAGTTAGGAATCACAATTGCAGTTCAAGGCTTGAGCTCACAATGCCAGTTTGGAATCACAATTGCAGTTCAAGGCTTGAGGTCACAATGCCAGTTTGGAATCACAATTGAACTTCAAGGCTTGAGGTCACAATGCCAGTTAGGAATCACAATTGCAGTTCAAGGCTTGAGGTCACAATGCCAGTTTGGAATCACAATTGCAGTTCAAGGCTTGAGGTCACAATTGCAGTCTGAGCTCACAATGCCAGTTTGGAATCACAATTGCAGTTCAAGGCTAGAGGTCACAAATGCAGTCTGAGCTCACAATGGCAGTTTGGAATCACAATTGCAGTTCAAGGCTTGAGGTCACAATTGCAGTCAGAGCTCACAATGCCAGTTAGGAATCACAATTGCAGTTCAAGGCTTGAGGTCACAATTGCAGTCTGAGCTCACAATGCCAGTTAGGAATCACAATTGCAGTTCAAGGCTTGAGGTCACAATTCCAGTGAGGAATCACAATTGCAGTTCAAGGCTTGAGGTCACAATGCCAGTTAGGAATCACAATTGCAGTTCAAGGCTTGAGGTCACAATTCCAGTGAGGAATCACAATTGCAGTTCAAGGCTTGAGGTCACAATGCCAGTTAGGAATCACAATTGCAGTTCAAGGCTTGAGGTCACAATTGCAGTCTGAGCTCACAATGCCAGTTAGGAATCACAATTGCAGTTCAAGGCTTGATGTCACAATGCCAGTTAGGAATCACAATTGCAGTTCAAGGCTTGAGGTCATAATGCCAGTTAGGAATCACAATTGCAGTTCAAGGCTTGAGGTCATAATTGCAGTCTGAGCTCACAATGCCAGTTAGGAATCACAATTGCAGTTGAAGGCTTGATGTCACAATGCCAATTAGGAATCACAATTGCAGTTCAAGGCTTGAGGTCATAATTGCAGTCTGAGCTCACAATGCCAGTTAGGAATCACAATTGCAGTTGAAGGCTTGATGTCACAACGCCAGTTAGGAATCAGAATTGCAGTTCAAGGCTTGAGGTCCCAATGCCAGTTTGGAATCAAAATTGCAGTTCAAGGCTTGAGGTCACAATGCCAGTTAGGAATTACAATTTCAGTTCAAGGCTTGAGCTCACAGTGCCAGTTAGGAATCACAATTGCAGTTCAAGGCTTGAGGTCCCAATTGCAGTCTGAGCTCACAATGCCAGTTAGGAATCACAATTGCAGTTCAAGGCTTGAGGTCACAATGCCAGTTAGGAATCACAATTGCAGTTCAAGGCTTGAGGTCACAATTGCAGTCTGAGCTCACAATGGCAGTTAGGAATCACAATTGCAGTTCAAGGCTTGAGGTCACAATTGCAGTCTGAGCTCGCAATGCCAGTTAGGAATCATAATTGCAGTTCAAGGCTTGAGGTCACAATTGCAGTCTGAGCTCACAATGCCAGTGAGGAATCACAATTGCAGTTCAAGGCTTGAGGTCACAATGCCAGATAGGAATCACAATTGCAGTTCAAGGCTTGAGCTCACAATGCCAGTTAGGAATCACAATTGCAGTTCAAGGCTTGAGGTCACAATGCCAGTTTGGAATCACAATTTCAGTTCAAGGCTTGATGTCACAAATGCAGTCTGAGCTCACAATGGCAGTTTGGAATCACAATTGCAGTTCAAGGCTTGAGGTCACAAATGCAGTCTGAGCTCACAATGGCAGTTTGGAATCACAATTGCAGTTCAAGGCTTGAGGTCACAATGCCAGTTAGGAATCACAATTGCAGTTCAAGGCTTGATGTCACAATGCCAGTTAGGAATCACAATTTCAGTTCAAGGCTTGAGGTCACAATTGCAGTCTGAGCTCACAATGCCAGTTAGGAATCACAATTGCAGTTCAAGGCTTGAGGTCACAATGCCAGTTAGGAATCACAATTGCAGTTCAAGGCTTGAGGTCACAATGCCAGTTTGGAATCACAATTGCAGTTCAAGGCTTGAGGTCACAATGCCAGTTAGGAATTACAATTTCAGTTCAAGGCTTCAGCTCACAATGCCAGTTAGGAATCACAATTGCAGTTCAAGGCTTGAGGTCCCAATTGCAATCTGAGCTCACAATGCCAGTGAGGAATCACAATTGCAGTTCAAGGCTTGAGGTCACAATGCCAGTTAGGAATCACAATTGCAGTTCAAGGCTTGAGGTCACAATTGCAGTCTGAGCTCACAATGGCAGTTAGGAATCACAATTGCAGTTCAAGGCTTGAGCTCACAATGCCAGTTTGGAATCACAATTGCAATTCAAGGCTTGAGGTCAAAATTCCAGTGAGGAATCACAATTGCAGTTCAAGGCTTGAGGTCACAATGCCAGTTTGGAATCATAATTGCAGTTCAAGGCTTGAGGTCACAATGCCACTGAGGAATCACAATTGCAGTTCAAGGCTTGAGGTCACAATTGCAGTCTGAGCTCACAATGCCAGTTAGGAATCACAATTGCAGTTCAAGGCTTGAGGTCACAATTGCAGTCTGAGCTCCCAATGCCAGTTAGGAATCACAATTGCAGTTGAAGGCTTGATGTCACAATGCCAGTTTGGAATCACAATTGCAGTTCAAGGCTTGAGGTCACAATTGCAGTCTGAGCTCACAATGCCAGTTAGGAATCACAATTGCAGTTCAAGGCTTGAGCTCACAATGCCAGTTAGGAATCACAATTGCAGTTCAAGGCTTGATGTCACAATTGCAGTCTGAGCTCACAATGCCAGTTAGGAATCACAATTGCAGTTGAAGGCTTGATGTCACAATGCCAATTAGGAATCACAATTGCAGTTCAAGGCTTGAGGTCATAATTGCAGTCTGAGCTCACAATGCCAGTTAGGAATCACAATTACAGTTCAAGGCTTGAGGTCACAATTCCAGTGAGGAATCACAATTGCAGTTCAAGGCTTGAGGTCACAATGCCAGTTTGGAATCACAATTGCAGTTTAAGGCTTGAGGTCACAATTGCAGTCTGAGCTCACAATGGCAGTTTGGAATCACAATTGCAGTTCAAGGCTTGAGGTCACAATTGCAGTCTGAGCTCACAATGGCAGTTAGGAATCACAATTTCAGTTCAAGGTTTGAGGTCACAATTGCAGTCTGAGCTCACAATGCCAGTTAGGAATCACAATTGCAGTTGAAGGCTTGATGTCACAATGCCAGTTAGGAATCACAATTGCAGTTCAAGGCTTGAGGTCACAATTGCAGTCTGAGCTCACAATGCCAGTTAGGAATCACAATTGCAGTTCAAGGCTTGAGGTCACAATTGCAGTCTGAGCTCACAATGCCAGTTAGGAATCACAATTGCAGTTCAAGGCTTGAGGTCACAATTGCAGTCTGAGCTCACAATGCCAGTTAGGAATCACAATTGCAGTTCAAGGCTTGAGGTCACAATTGCAGTCTGAGCTCACAATGCCAGTTAGGAATCACAATTGCAGTTCAAGGCTTGAGGTCACAATGCCAGTTAGGAATCACAATTTCAGTTCAAGGCTTGAGGTCACAATGCCAGTGAGGAATCACAATTGCAGTTCAAGGCTTGATGTCACAATGCCACTTAGGAATCACAATTGCATTTCAATGCTTGAGCTCACAATGCCAGTTAGGAATCACAATTGCAGTTCAAGGCTTGAGCTCACAATGCCAGTTTGGAATCACAATTGAACTTCAAGGCTTGAGGTCACAATGCCAGTTAGGAATCACAATTGCAGTTCTAGGCTTGAGGTCACAATGCCAGTTTGGAATCACAATTGCAGTTCAAGGCTTGAGGTCACAATGCCAGTTTGGAATCACAATTGAACTTCAAGGCTTGAGGTCACAATGCCAGTTAGGAATCACAATTGCATTTCAATGCTTGAGCTCACAATGCCAGTTAGGAATCACAATTGCAGTTCAAGGCTTGAGGTCACAATGCCAGTTTGGAATCACAATTGAACTTCAAGGCTTGAGGTCACAATGCCAGTTAGGAATCACAATTGCAGTTCAAGGCTTGAGGTCACAATTGCAGTCTGAGCTCACAATGCCAGTTTGGAATCACAATTGCAGTTCAAGGCTAGAGGTCACAAATGCAGTCTGAGCTCACAAAGGCAGTTTGGAATCACAATTGCAGTTCAAGGCTTGAGGTCACAATTGCAGTCAGAGCTCACAATGCCAGTAAGGAATCACAATTGCAGTTCAAGGCTTGAGGTCACAATTGCAGTCTGAGCTCACAATGCCAGTTAGGAATCACAATTGCAGTTCAAGGCTTGAGGTCACAATGCCAGTGAGGAATCACAATTGCAGTTCAAGTCTTGAGGTCACAATGCCAGATAGGAATCACAATTGCAGTTCAAGGCTTGAGCTCACAATGCCAGTTAGGAATCACAATTGCAGTTCAAGGCTTGAGGTCACAATTGCAGTCTGAGCTCACAATGCCAGTTAGGAATCACAATTGCAGTTCAAGGCTTGAGGTCACAATTGCAGTCTGAGCTCACAATGCCAGTTAGGAATCACAATTGCAGTTCAAGGCTTGAGGTCACAAATGCAGTCTGAGCTCACAATGGCAGTTTGGAATCACAATTGCAGTTCAAGGCTTGAGGTCACAATGCCAGTTAGGAATCACAATTGCAGTTCAAGGCTTGATGTCACAATGCCAGTTAGGAATCACAATTTCAGTTCAAGGCTTGAGGTCACAATTGCAGTCTGAGCTCACAATGCCAGTTAGGAATCACAATTGCAGTTCAAGGCTTGAGGTCACAATGCCAGTTTGGAATCACAATTGCAGTTCAAGGCTTGAGGTCACAATGCCAGTTAGGAATTACAATTTCAGTTCAAGGCTTCAGCTCACAATGCCAGTTAGGAATCACAATTGCAGTTCAAGGCTTGAGGTCCCAATTGCAATCTGAGCTCACAATGCCAGTGAGGAATCACAATTGCAGTTCAAGGCTTGAGGTCACAATGCCAGTTAGGAATCACAATTGCATTTCAAGGCTTGAGGTCACAATTGCAGTCTGAGCTCACAATGGCAGTTAGGAATCACAATTGCAGTTCAAGGCTTGAGCTCATAATGCCAGTTTGGAATCACAATTGCAGTTCAAGGCTTGAGGTCAAAATTCCAGTGAGGAATCACAATTGCAGTTCAAGGCTTGAGGTCACAATGCCAGTTTGGAATCATAATTGCAGTTCAAGGCTTGAGGTCACAATGCCACTGAGGAATCACAATTGCAGTTCAAGGCTTGAGGTCACAATTGCAGTCTGAGCTCACAATGCCAGTTAGGAATCACAATTGCAGTTCAAGGCTTGAGGTCACAATGCCAGTTTGGAATCACAATTGCAGTTCAAGGCTTGAGGTCACAATTGCAGTCTGAGCTCACAATGCCAGTTAGGAATCACAATTGCAGTTCAAGGCTTGATGTCACAATTGCAGTCTGAGCTCACAATGCCAGTTAGGAATCACAATTGCAGTTGAAGGATTGATGTCACAATGCCAGTTAGGAATCACAATTGCAGTTCAAGGCTTGAGGTCATAATGCCAGTTAGGAATCACAATTGCACTTCAAGGCTTGAGGTCATAATTGCAGTCTGAGCTCACAATGCCAGTTAGGAATCACAATTGCAGTTGAAGGCTTGATGTCACAATGCCAGTTTGGAATCACAATTGCAGTTCAAGGCTTGAGGTCACAATTGCAGTCTGAGCTCACAATGCCAGTTAGGAATCACAATTGCAGTTCAAGGCTTGAGCTCACAATGCCAGTTAGGAATCACAATTGCAGTTCAAGGCTTGAGGTCACAATTGCAGTCTGAGCTCACAATGCCAGTTAGGAATCACAATTGCAGTTGAAGGCTTGATGTCACAATGCCAGTTAGGAATCACAATTGCAGTTCAAGGCTTGAGGTCATAATGCCAGTTAGGAATCACAATTGCAGTTCAAGGCTCGAGGTCATAATTGCAGTCTGAGCTCACAATGCCAGTTAGGAATCACAATTGCAGTTGAAGGCTTGATGTCACCATGCCAATTAGGAATCACAATTGCAGTTCAAGGCTTGAGGTCATAATTGCAGTCTGAGCTCACAATGCCAGTTAGGAATCACAATTGCAGTTGAAGGCTTGAGGTCCCAATTGCAGTCTTAGCTCACAATGCCAGTTAGGAATCACAATTACAGTTCAAGGCTTGAGGTCACAATTCCAGTGAGGAATCACAATTGCAGTTCAAGGCTTGAGGTCACAATGCCAGTTTGGAATCACAATTGCAGTTTAAGGCTTGAGGTCACAATTGCAGTCTGAGCTCACAATGGCAGTTTGGAATCACAATTGCAGTTCAAGGCTTGAGGTCACAATTGCAGTCTGAGCTCACAATGGCAGTTAGGAATCACAATTGCAGTTCAAGGCTTGAGGTCACAATTGCAGTCTGAGCTCACAATGCCAGTTAGGAATCACAATTGCAGTTGAAGGCTTGATGTCACAATGCCAGTTAGGAATCACAATTGCAGTTCAAGGCTTGAGGTCACAATTGCAGTCTGAGCTCACAATGCCAGTTAGGAATCACAATTGCAGTTCAAGGCTTGAGGTCACAATTGCAGTCTGAGCTCACAATGCCAGTTAGGAATCACAATTGCAGTTCAAGGCTTGAGGTCACAATTGCAGTCTGAGCTCACAATGCCAGTTAGTAATCACAATTGCAGTTCAAGGCTTGAGGTCACAATGCCAGTTAGGAATCACAATTTCAGTTCAAGGCTTGAGGTCACAATGCCAGTGAGGAATCACAATTGCAGTTCAAGGCTTGATGTCACAATGCCACTTAGGAATCACAATTGCATTTCAATGCTTGAGATCACAATGCCAGTTAGGAATCACAATTGCAGTTCAAGGCTTGAGGTCACAATGCCAGTTTGGAATCACAATTGCAGTTCAAGGCTTGAGGTCACAATGCCAGTTTGGAATCACAATTGAACTTCAAGGCTTGAGGTCACAATGCCAGTTAGGAATCACAATTGCAGTTCAAGGCTTGAGGTCACAATGCCAGTTTGGAATCACAATTGCAGTTCAAGGCTTGAGGTCACAATTGCAGTCTGAGCTCACAATGCCAGTTTGGAATCACAATTGCAGTTCAAGGCTAGAGGTCACAAATGCAGTCTGAGCTCACAATGGCAGTTTGGAATCACAATTGCAGTTCAAGGCTTGAGGTCACAATTGCAGTCAGAGCTCACAATGCCAGTAAGGAATCACAATTGCAGTTCAAGTCTTGAGGTCACAATTGCAGTCTGAGCTCACAATGCCAGTTAGGAATCACAATTGCAGTTCAAGGCTTGAGGTCACAATTCCAGTGAGGAATCACAATTGCAGTTCAAGGCTTGAGGTCACAATTCCAGTTAGGAATCACAATTGCAGTTCAAGGCTTGAGGTCACAATGCCAGTTAGGAATCACAATTGCAGTTCAAGGCTTGAGGTCACAATTGCAGTCTGAGCTCACAATGCCAGTTAGGAATCACAATTGCAGTTCAAGGCTTGAGGTCACAATTGCAGTCTGAGCTCACAATGCCAGTTAGGAATCACAATTGCAGTTCAAGGCTTGAGGTCACAATTGCAGTCTGAGCTCACAATGCCAGTTAGGAATCACAATTGCAGTTCAAGGCTTGAGGTCACAATTGCAGTCTGAGCTCACAATGGCAGTTTGGAATCACAATTGCAGTTCAAGGCTTGAGGTCACAATGCCAGTTAGGAATCACAATTGCAGTTCAAGGCTTGATGTCACAATGCCAGTTAGGAATCACAATTTCAGTTCAAGGCTTGAGGTCCCAATTGCAGTCTGAGCTCACAATGCCAGTTAGGAATCACAATTGCAGTTCAAGGCTTGAGGTCACAATGCCAGTTAGGAATCACAATTGCAGTTCAAGGCTTGAGGTCACAATTCCAGTGAGGAATCACAATTGCAGTCCAAGGCTTGAGGTCACAATGCCAGATAGGAATCAAAATTGCAGTTCAAGGCTTGAGGTCACAATTGCAGTCTGAGCTCACAATGCCAGTTAGGAATCACAATTGCAGTTCAAGGCTTGAGGTCACAATTGCAGTCTGAGCTCACAATGCCAGTTTGGAATCACAATTGCAGTTCAAGGCTTGAG
The DNA here is from genome assembly GCF_052056855.1 of Sturnus vulgaris. Classification (NCBI taxonomy): domain Eukaryota; kingdom Metazoa; phylum Chordata; class Aves; order Passeriformes; family Sturnidae; genus Sturnus; species Sturnus vulgaris. The sequence goes on along the minus strand of NC_142270.1, from coordinate 1,586,207 downwards.
GTCACAATTGCAGTCTGAGCTCACAATGCCAGTTAGGAATCACAATTGCAGTTCAAGGCTTGAGGTCACAATTGCAGTCTGAGCTCACAATGCCAGTTAGGAATCACAATTGCAGTTCAAGGCCTGAGGTCACAATGCCAGTTAGGAATCACAATTGCAGTTCAAGGCTTTAGGTCACAATTCCAGTGAGGAATCACAATTGCAGTTCAAGGCTTGAGGTCACAATGCCAGTTAGGAATCACAATTGCAGTTCAAGGCTTGAGCTCACAATTGCAGTCTGAGCTCACAATGGCAGTTAGGAATCACAATTGCAGTTCAAGGCTTGAGGTCACAATTGCAGTCTGAGCTCACAATGCCAGTTAGGAATCACAATTGCAGTTGAAGGCTTGATGTCACAATGCCAGTTAGGAATCACAATTGCAGTTCAAGGCTTGAGGTCACAATTGCAGTCTGAGCTCACAATGCCAGTTAGGAATCACAATTGCAGTTCAAGGCTTGAGGTCACAATTGCAGTCTGAGCTCACAATGCCAGTTAGGAATCACAATTGCAGTTCAAGGCTTGAGGTCACAATGCCAGTGAGGAATCACAATTTCATTTCAAGGCTTGAGGTCACAATGCCAGTGAGGAATCTCATTTGCAGTTCAAGGCTTGATGTCACAATGCCACTTAGGGATCACAATTGCAGTTCAATGCTTGAGCTCACAATGCCAGTTAGGAATCACAATTTCAGTTCAAGGCTTGAGGTCACAATTCCAGTGAGGAATCACAATTGCAGTTCAAGGCTTGAGGTCACAATGCCAGTTTGGAATCACAATTGCACTTCAAGGCTTGAGGTCACAATGCCAGTTAGGAATCACAATTGCAGTTCAGGGCCAGAGTTCACAATTGCAGTCTGAGCTCACAATGCCAGTTAGGAATCACAATTGCAGTTCAAGGCTTGAGGTCACAATTGCAGTCTGAGCTCACAATGCCAGTTTGGAATCACAATTGCAGTTCAAGGCTTGAGGTCACAATTGCAGTCTGAGCTCACAATGCCAGTTAGGAATCACAATTGCAGTTCAAGGCTTGAGGTCACAATTGCAGTCTGAGCTCACAATGCCAGTTAGGAATCACAATTGCAGTTCAAGGCTTGAGGTCACAATTCCAGTGAGGAATCACAATTGCAGTTCAAGGCTTGAGGTCACAATGCCAGTTAGGAATCACAATTGCAGTTCAAGGCTTGAGCTCACAATTGCAGTCTGAGCTCACAATGGCAGTTTGGAATCACAATTGCAGTTCAAGGCTTGAGGTCCCAATGCCAGTTTGGAATCAAAATTGCAGTTCAAGGCTTGATGTCACAATGCCAGTTAGGAATTACAATTTCAGTTCAAGGCTTGAGCTCACAGTGCCACTTAGGAATCACAATTGCAGTTCAAGGCTTGAGGTCCCAATGCCAGTTAGGAATTACAATTTCAGTTCAAGGCTTGAGCTCACAATGCCAGTTAGGAATCACAATTGCAGTTCAAGGCTTGAGGTCCCAATTGCAGTCTGAGCTCACAATGCCAGTTAGGAATCACAATTGCAGTTCAAGGCTTGAGGTCACAATGCCAGTTTGGAATCACAATTGCAGTTCAAGGCTTGAGCTCACAATGCCAGTTAGGAATCACAATTGCAGTTCAAGGCTTGAGGTCACAATTGCAGTCTGAGCTCACAATGGCAGTTAGGAATCACAATTGCAGTTCAAGGCTTGAGGTCACAATTGCAGTCTGAGCTCACAATGCCAGTTAGGAATCACAATTGCAGTTCAAGGCTTGAGGTCACAATGCCAGTGAGGAATCACAATTGCAGTTCAAGGCTTGAGGTCACAATGCCAGTTAGGAATCACAATTGCAGTTCAAGGCTTGAGGTCACAATGCCAGTTTGGAATCACAATTGCACTTCAAGGCTTGAGGTCACAATGCCAGTGAGGAATCACAATTGTAGTTCAAGGCTTGAGGTCACAATGCCAGATAGGAATCACAATTGCATTTCAAGGCTTGAGGTCACAATGCCAGTTAGGAATCACAATTGCAGTTCAAGGCTTGAGGTCACAATGCCAGTTTGGAATCACAATTTCAGTTCAAGGCTTGATGTCACAATGCCAGTTAGGAATCACAATTGCAGTTCAAGGCTTGAGGTCACAATTGCAGTCTGAGCTCACAATGCCAGTTAGGAATCACAATTGCAGTTCAAGGCTTGAGGTCACAATTGCAGTCTGAGCTCACAATGCCAGTTAGGAATCACAATTGCAGTTCAAGGCTTGAGGTCACAAATGCAGTCTGAGCTCACAATGGCAGTTTGGAATCACAATTGCAGTTCAAGGCTTGAGGTCACAATGCCAGTTAGGAATCACAATTGCAGTTCAAGGCTTGATGTCACAATGCCAGTTAGGAATTACAATTTCAGTTCAAGGCTTGAGGTCACAATGCCAGTTAGGAATCACAATTGCAGTTCAAGGCTTGAGGTCACAATTGCAGTCTGAGCTCACAATGCCAGTTAGGAATCACAATTGCAGTTCAAGGCTTGAGGTCACAATTGCAGTCTGAACTCACAATGGCAGTTTGGAATCACAATTGCAGTTCAAGGCTTGAGGTCACAATGCCAGTTAGGAATCACAATTGCAGTTCAAGGCTTGAGGTCACAATTGCAGTCTGAGCTCACAATGCCAGTTTGGAAACACAATTGCAGTTCAAGGCTTGAGGTCACAATTCCAGTTAGGAATCATAATTGCAGTTCAAGGCTTGAGGCCCCAATGCCAGTTTGGAATCAAAATTGCAGTTCAAGGCTTGAGGTCACAATGCCAGTTAGGAATTACAATTTCAGTTCAAGGCTTGAGCTCACAATGCCAGTTAGGAATCACAATTGCAGTTCAAGGCTTGAGGTCACAATGTCAGTTAGGAATTACAATTTCAGTTCAAGGCTTGAGCTCACAATGCCAGTTAGGAATCACAATTGCAGTTCAAGGCTTGAGGTCACAATTGCAGTCTGAGCTCACAATGCCAGTTAGGAATCACAATTGCAGTTCAAGGCTTGAGGTCCCAATTGCAGTCTGAGCTCACAATGCCAGTTAGGAATCACAATTGCAGTTCAAGGCTTGAGGTCACAATGCCAGTGAGGAATCACAATTGCAGTTCAAGGCTTGAGGTCACAATGCCAGTTAGGAATCACAATTGCAGTTCAAGGCTTGAGGTCACAATGGCAGTTAGGAATCACAATTGCAGTTCAAGGCTTGAGGTCACAAATGCAGTCTGAGCTCACAATGGCAGTTTGGAATCACAATTGCAGTTCAAGGCTTGAGGTCACAATGCCAGTTAGGAATCACAATTGCAGTTCAAGGCTTGATGTCACAATGCCAGTTAGGAATCACAATTTCAGTTCAAGGCTTGAGGTCACAATTGCAGTCTGAGCTCACAATGCCAGTTAGGAATCACAATTGCAGTTCAAGGCTTGAGGTCACAATGCCAGTTAGGAATCACAATTGCAGTTCAAGGCTTGAGGTCACAATGCCAGTTTGGAATCACAATTGCAGTTCAAGGCTTGAGGTCACAATGCCAGTTAGGAATTACAATTTCAGTTCAAGGCTTCAGCTCACAATGCCAGTTAGGAATCACAATTGCAGTTCAAGGCTTGAGGTCCCAATTGCAGTCTGAGCTCACAATGCCAGTGAGGAATCACAATTGCAGTTCAAGGCTTGAGGTCACAATGCCAGTTAGGAATCACAATTGCATTTCAAGGCTTGAGGTCACAATTGCAGTCTGAGCTCACAATGCCAGTTAGGAATCACAATTGCAGTTCAAGGCTTGAGCTCACAATGCCAGTTTGGAATCACAATTGCAGTTCAAGGCTTGAGGTCAAAATTCCAGTGAGGAATCACAATTGCAGTTCAAGGCTTGATGTCACAATTATAGTTAGGAATCACAATTGCAGATCAAGGCTTGAGGTCACAATGCCAGTTTGGAATCATAATTGCAGTTCAAGGCTTGAGGTCACAATGCCAGTGAGGAATCACAATTGCAGTTCAAGGCTTGAGGTCACAATTGCAGTCTGAGCTCACAATGCCAGTTAGGAATCACAATTGCTGTTCAAGGCTTGAGCTCACAATGCCAGTTAGGAATCACAATTGCAGTTCAAGGCTTGAGGTCACAATTGCAGTCTGAGCTCACAATGCCAGTTAGGAATCACAATTGCAGTTGAAGGCTTGATGTCACAATGCCAATTAGGAATCACAATTGCAGTTCAAGGCTTGAGGTCATAATTGCAGTCTGAGCTCACAATGCCAGTTAGGAATCACAATTGCAGTTGAAGACTTGATGTCACAATGCCAGTTAGGAATCACAATTGCAGTTCAAGGCTTGAGGTCATAATGCCAGTTAGCAATCACAATTGCAGTTCAAGGCTTGAGGTCATAATTGCAGTCTGAGCTCACAATGCCAGTTAGGAATCACAATTGCAGTTCAAGGCTTGAGGTCACAATGCCAGTTTGGAATCATAATTGCAGTTCAAGGCTTGAGGTCACAATTCCAGTGAGGAATCACAATTGCAGTTCAAGGCTTGAGGTCACAATGCCAGTTTGGAATCACAATTGCAGTTTAAGGCTTGAGGTCACAATTGCAGTCTGAGCTCACAATGGCAGTTTGGAATCACAATTGCAGTTCAAGGCTTGAGGTCACAATTGCAGTCTGAGCTCACAATGGCAGTTAGGAATCACAATTGCAGTTCAAGGCTTGAGGTCACAATTGCAGTCTGAGCTCACAATGCCAGTTAGGAATCACAATTGCAGTTGAAGGCTTGATGTCACAATGCCAGTTAGGAATCACAATTGCAGTTCAAGGCTTGAGGTCACAATTGCAGTCTGAGCTCACAATGCCAGTTAGGAATCACAATTGCAGTTCAAGGCTTGAGGTCACAATTGCAGTCTGAGCTCACAATGCCAGTTAGGAATCACAATTGCAGTTCAAGGCTTGAGGTCACAATTGCAGTCTGAGCTCACAATGCCAGTTAGGAATCACAATTGCAGTTCAAGGCTTGAGGTCACAATGCCAGTTAGGAATCACAATTTCAGTTCAAGGCTTGAGGTCACAATGCCAGTGAGGAATCACAATTGCAGTTCAAGGCTTGATGTCACAATGCCACTTAGGAATCACAATTGCTGTTCAATGCTTGAGCTCACAATGCCAGTTAGGAATCACAATTGCAGTTCAAGGCTTGAGCTCACAATGCCAGTTTGGAATCACAATTGCAGTTCAAGGCTTGAGGTCACAATGCCAGTTTGGAATCACAATTGAACTTCAAGGCTTGAGGTCACAATGCCAGTTAGGAATCACAATTGCAGTTCAAGGCTTGAGGTCACAATGCCAGTTTGGAATCACAATTGCAGTTCAAGGCTTGAGGTCACAATTGCAGTCTGAGCTCACAATGCCAGTTTGGAATCACAATTGCAGTTCAAGGCTAGAGGTCACAAATGCAGTCTGAGCTCACAATGGCAGTTTGGAATCACAATTGCAGTTCAAGGCTTGAGGTCACAATTGCAGTCAGAGCTCACAATGCCAGTAAGGAATCACAATTGCAGTTCAAGGCTTGAGGTCACAATTGCAGTCTGAGCTCACAATGCCAGTTAGGAATCACAATTGCAGTTCAAGGCTTGAGGTCACAATTCCAGTGAGGAATCACAATTGCAGTTCAAGGCTTGAGGTCACAATGCCAGTTAGGAATCACAATTGCAGTTCAAGGCTTGAGGTCACAATTCCAGTGAGGAATCACAATTGCAGTTCAAGGCTTGAGGTCACAATTCCAGTGAGGAATCACAATTGCACTTCAAGGCTTGAGGTCACAATGCCACTTAGGAATCACAATTGCAGTTCAAGGCTTGAGGTCACAATGCCAGTTAGGAATCACAATTGCAGTTCAAGGCTTGAGGTCACAATTCCAGTGAGGAATCACAATTGCAGTTCAAGGCTTGAGGTCACAATGCCAGTTAGGAATCACAATTGCAGTTCAAGGCTTGAGCTCACAATTGCAGTCTGAGCTCACAATGCCAGTTAGGAATCACAATTGCAGTTCAAGGCTTGAGGTCACAATTGCAGTCTGAGCTCACAATGCCAGTTAGGAATCACAATTGCAGTTCAAGGCTTGAGGTCACAATTGCAGTCTGAGCTCACAATGGCAGTTTGGAATCACAATTGCAGTTCAAGGCTTGAGGTCACAATGCCAGTTAGGAATCACAATTTCAGTTCAAGGCTTGAGGTCACAATTGCAGTCTGAGCTCACAATGCCAGTTAGGAATCACAATTGCAGTTCAAGGCTTGAGGTCACAATGCCAGTTAGGAATCACAATTGCAGTTCAAGGCTTGAGGTCACAATTCCAGTGAGGAATCACAATTGCAGTTCAAGGCTTGAGGTCACAATGCCAGATAGGAATCACAATTGCAGTTCAAGGCTTGAGGTCACAATTGCAGTCTGAGCTCACAATGCCAGTTAGGAATCACAATTGCAGTTCAAGGCTTGAGGTCACAATTGCAGTCTGAGCTCACAATGGCAGTTTGGAATCACAATTGCAGTTCAAGTCTTGAGGTCACAATGCCAGTTTGGAATCACAATTGCAGTCAAGGCTTGAGGTCACAATTGCAGTCTGAGCTCACAATGCCAGTTTGGAATCACAATTGCAGTTCAAGGCTTGAGGTCACAATTGCAGTCTGAGCTCACAATGCCAGTTAGGAATCACAATTGCAGTTCAAGGCTTGAGGTCACAATTGCAGTCTGAGCTCACAATGCCAGTTAGGAATCACAATTGCAGTTCAAGGCTTGAGGTCACAATGCCAGTTAGGAATCACAATTGCAGTTCAAGGCTTGAGGTCACAATTCCAGTGAGGAATCACAATTGCAGTTCAAGGCTTGAGGTCACAATGCCAGTTAGGAATCACAATTGCAGTTCAAGGCTTGAGCTCACAATTGCAGTCTGAGCTCACAATGCCAGTTAGGAATCACAATTGCAGTTCAAGGCTTGAGGTCACAATTGCAGTCTGAGCTCACAATGGCAGTTAGGAATCACAATTGCAGTTCAAGGCTTGAGGTCACAAATGCAGTCTGAGCTCACAATGGCAGTTTGGAATCACAATTGCAGTTCAAGGCTTGATGTCACAATGCCAGTTAGGAATCACAATTGCAGTTCAAGGCTTGAGCTCACAATGCCAGTTTGGAATCACAATTGCAGTTCAAGGCTTGAGGTCACAATGCCAGTTTGGAATCACAATTGCACTTCAAGGCTTGAGGTCACAATGCCAGTTAGGAATCACAATTGCAGTTCAGGGCTAGAGTTCACAATTGCAGTCTGAGCTCACAATGCCAGTTTGGAATCACAATTGCAGTTCAAGGCTTGAGGTCACAATGCCAGTTAGGAATTACAATTTCAGTTCAAGGCTTCAGCTCACAATGCCAGTTAGGAATCACAATTGCAGTTCAAGGCTTGAGGTCCCAATTGCAGTCTGAGCTCACAATGCCAGTGAGGAATCACAATTGCAGTTCAAGGCTTGAGGTCACAATGCCAGTTAGGAATCACAATTGCATTTCAAGGCTTGAGGTCACAATTGCAGTCTGAGCTCACAATGCCAGTTAGGAATCACAATTGCAGTTCAAGGCTTGAGCTCACAATGCCAGTTTGGAATCACAATTGCAGTTCAAGGCTTGAGGTCAAAATTCCAGTGAGGAATCACAATTGCAGTTCAAGGCTTGATGTCACAATTATAGTTAGGAATCACAATTGCAGATCAAGGCTTGAGGTCACAATGCCAGTTTGGAATCATAATTGCAGTTCAAGGCTTGAGGTCACAATGCCAGTGAGGAATCACAATTGCAGTTCAAGGCTTGAGGTCACAATTGCAGTCTGAGCTCACAATGCCAGTTAGGAATCACAATTGCTGTTCAAGGCTTGAGCTCACAATGCCAGTTAGGAATCACAATTGCAGTTCAAGGCTTGAGGTCACAATTGCAGTCTGAGCTCACAATGCCAGTTAGGAATCACAATTGCAGTTGAAGGCTTGATGTCACAATGCCAATTAGGAATCACAATTGCAGTTCAAGGCTTGAGGTCATAATTGCAGTCTGAGCTCACAATGCCAGTTAGGAATCACAATTGCAGTTGAAGGCTTGATGTCACAATGCCAGTTAGGAATCACAATTGCAGTTCAAGGCTTGAGGTCATAATGCCAGTTAGCAATCACAATTGCAGTTCAAGGCTTGAGGTCATAATTGCAGTCTGAGCTCACAATGCCAGTTAGGAATCACAATTGCAGTTCAAGGCTTGAGGTCACAATGCCAGTTTGGAATCATAATTGCAGTTCAAGGCTTGAGGTCACAATTCCAGTGAGGAATCACAATTGCAGTTCGAGGCTTGAGCTCACAATGCCAGTTTGGAATCACAATTGCAGTTTAAGGCTTGAGCTCACAATTGCAGTCTGAGCTCACAATGGCAGTTTGGAATCACAATTGCAGTTCAAGGCTTGAGGTCACAATTGCAGTCTGAGCTCACAATGGCAGTTAGGAATCACAATTGCAGTTCAAGGCTTGAGGTCACAATTGCAGTCTGAGCTCACAATGCCAGTTAGGAATCACAATTGCAGTTGAAGGCTTGATGTCACAATGCCAGTTAGGAATCACAATTGCAGTTCAAGGCTTGAGGTCACAATTGCAGTCTGAGCTCACAATGCCAGTTAGGAATCACAATTGCAGTTCAAGGCTTGAGGTCACAATTGCAGTCTGAGCTCACAATGCCAGTTAGGAATCACAATTGCAGTTCAAGGCTTGAGGTCACAATTGCAGTCTGAGCTCACAATGCCAGTTAGGAATCACAATTGCAGTTCAAGGCTTGAGGTCACAATGCCAGTTAGGAATCACAATTTCAGTTCAAGGCTTGAGGTCACAATGCCAGTGAGGAATCACAATTGCAGTTCAAGGCTTGATGTCACAATGCCACTTAGGAATCACAATTGCTGTTCAATGCTTGAGCTCACAATGCCAGTTAGGAATCACAATTGCAGTTCAAGGCTTGAGCTCACAATGCCAGTTTGGAATCACAATTGCAGTTCAAGGCTTGAGGTCACAATGCCAGTTTGGAATCACAATTGCAGTTCAAGGCTTGAGGTCACAATGCCAGTTTGGAATCACAATTGCAGTTCAAGGCTTGAGGTCACAATTGCAGTCTGAGCTCACAATGCCAGTTTGGAATCACAATTGCAGTTCAAGGCTAGAGGTCACAAATGCAGTCTGAGCTCACAATGGCAGTTTGGAATCACAATTGCAGTTCAAGGCTTGAGGTCACAATTGCAGTCAGAGCTCACAATGCCAGTAAGGAATCACAATTGCAGTTCAAGGCTTGAGGTCACAATTGCAGTCTGAGCTCACAATGCCAGTTAGGAATCACAATTGCAGTTCAAGGCTTGAGGTCACAATTCCAGTGAGGAATCACAATTGCAGTTCAAGGCTTGAGGTCACAATGCCAGTTAGGAATCACAATTGCAGTTCAAGGCTTGAGGTCACAATTCCAGTGAGGAATCACAATTGCAGTTCAAGGCTTGAGGTCACAATTCCAGTGAGGAATCACAATTGCACTTCAAGGCTTGAGGTCACAATTCCAGTGAGGAATCACAATTGCAGTTCAAGGCCTGAGGTCACAATGCCAGTTAGGAATCACAATTGCAGTTCAAGGCTTGAGGTCACAATTCCAGTGAGGAATCACAATTGCAGTTCAAGGCTTGAGGTCACAATGCCAGTTAGGAATCACAATTGCAGTTCAAGGCTTGAGCTCACAATTGCAGTCTGAGCTCACAATGCCAGTTAGGAATCACAATTGCAGTTCAAGGCTTGAGGTCACAATTGCAGTCTGAGCTCACAATGCCAGTTAGGAATCACAATTGCAGTTCAAGGCTTGAGGTCACAATGCCAGTTAGGAATCACAATTGCAGTTCAAGGCTTGAGGTCACAATTCCAGTGAGGAATCACAATTGCAGTTCAAGGCTTGAGGTCACAATGCCAGATAGGAATCACAATTGCAGTTCAAGGCTTGAGGTCACAATTGCAGTCTGAGCTCACAATGCCAGTTAGGAATCACAATTGCAGTTCAAGGCTTGAGGTCACAATTGCAGTCTGAGCTCACAATGGCAGTTTGGAATCACAATTGCAGTTCAAGTCTTGAGGTCACAATGCCAGTTTGGAATCACAATTGCAGTCAAGGCTTGAGGTCACAATTGCAGTCTGAGCTCACAATGCCAGTTTGGAATCACAATTGCAGTTCAAGGCTTGAGGTCACAATTGCAGTCTGAGCTCACAATGCCAGTTAGGAATCAAAATTGCAGTTCAAGGCTTGAGGTCACAATTGCAGTCTGAGCTCACAATGCCAGTTAGGAATCACAATTGCAGTTCAAGGCTTGAGGTCACAATGCCAGTTAGGAATCACAATTGCAGTTCAAGGCTTGAGGTCACAATTCCAGTGAGGAATCACAATTGCAGTTCAAGGCTTGAGGTCACAATGCCAGTTAGGAATCACAATTGCAGTTCAAGGCTTGAGCTCACAATTGCAGTCTGAGCTCACAATGCCAGTTAGGAATCACAATTGCAGTTCAAGGCTTGAGGTCACAATTGCAGTCTGAGCTCACAATGGCAGTTAGGAATCACAATTGCAGTTCAAGGCTTGAGGTCACAAATGCAGTCTGAGCTCACAATGGCAGTTTGGAATCACAATTGCAGTTCAAGGCTTGATGTCACAATGCCAGTTAGGAATCACAATTGCAGTTCAAGGCTTGAGGTCACAATGCCAGTTAGGAATCACAATTGCAGTTCAAGGCTTGAGGTCACAATGCCAGTTTGGAATCACAATTGCACTTCAAGGCTTGAGGTCACAATGCCAGTTAGGAATCACAATTGCAGTTCAAGGCTTGAGGTCACAATTGCAGTCTGAGCTCACAATGCCAGTTAGGAATCACAATTGCAGTTCAAGGCTTGAGGTCACAATTCCAGTGAGGAATCACAATTGCAGTTCAAGGCTTGAGGTCACAATGCCAGTTAGGAATCACAATTGCAGTTCAAGGCTTGAGGTCACAATGCCAGTTTGGAATCACAATTGCAGTTCAAGGCTTGAGGTCACAATTGCAGTCTGAGCTCACAATGCCAGTTTGGAATCACAATTGCAGTTCAAGGCTAGAGGTCACAAATGCAGTCTGAGCTCACAATGCCAGTTAGGAATCACAATTGCAGTTCAAGGCTTGAGGACACAATTCCAGTGAGGAATCACAATTGCAGTTCAAGGCTTGAGGTCACAATGCCAGTTAGGAATCACAATTGCAGTTCAAGGCTTGAGGTCACAATTGCAGTCTGAGCTCACAATGGCAGTTTGGAATCACAATTGCAGTTCATGGCTTGAGGTCACAATGCCAGTTAGGAATCACAATTGCAGTTCAAGGCTTGATGTCACAATGCCAGTTAGGAATCACAATTTCAGTTCAAGGCTTGAGGTCACAATTGCAGTCTGAGCTCACAATGCCAGTTAGAAATCACAATTGCAGTTCAAGGCTTGAGGTCACAATTCCAGTTAGGAATCAGAATTGCAGTTGAAGGCTTGAGGTCCCAATGCCAGTTTGGAATCAAAATTGCAGTTCAAGGCTTGAGGTCACAATGCCAGTTAGGAATTACAATTTCAGTTCAAGGCTTGAGCTCACAGTGCCAGTTAGGAATCACAATTGCAGTTCAAGGCTTGAGGTCCCAATGCCAGTTAGGAATTACAATTTCAGTTCAAGGCTTGAGCTCACAATGCCAGTTAGGAATCACAATTGCAGTTCAAGGCTTGAGGTCACAATTGCAGTCTGAGCTCACAATGCCAGTTTGGAATCACAATTGCAGTTCAAGGCTTGAGGTCACAATTGCAGTCTGAGCTCACAATGCCAGTTTGGAATCACAATTGCAGTTCAAGGCTAGAGGTCACAAATGCAGTCTGAGCTCACAATGGCAGTTTGGAATCACAATTGCAGTTCAAGGCTTGAGGTCACAATTGCAGTCAGAGCTCACAATGCCAGTAAGGAATCACAATTGCAGTTCAAGGCTTGAGGTCACATTTGCAGTCTGAGCTCACAATGCCAGTTTGGAATCACAATTGCAGTTCAAGGCTTGAGGTCACAATTCCAGTGAGGAATCACAATTGCAGTTCAAGGCTTGAGGTCACAATGCCAGTTAGGAATCACAATTGCAGTTCAAGGCTTGAGGTCACAATTCCAGTGAGGAATCACAATTGCAGTTCAAGGCTTGAGGTCACAATGCCAGTTAGGAATCACAATTGCAGTTCAAGGCTTGAGCTCACAATTGCAGTCTGAGCTCACAATGCCAGTTAGGAATCACAATTGCAGTTCAAGGCTTGAGGTCACAATTGCAGTCTGAGCTCACAATGCCAGTTAGGAATCACAATTGCAGTTCAAGGCTTGAGGTCACAATTGCAGTCTGAGCTCACAATGCCAGTTAGGAATCACAATTGCAGTTCAAGGCTTGAGGTCACAATTGCAGTCTGAGCTCACAATGGCAGTTTGGAATCACAATTGCAGTTCAAGGCTTGAGGTCACAATGCCAGTTAGGAATCACAATTGCAGTTCAAGGCTTGATGTCACAATGCCAGTTAGGAATCACAATTTCAGTTCAAGGCTTGAGGTCACAATTGCAGTCTGAGCTCACAATGCCAGTTAGGAATCAAAATTGCAGTTCAAGGCTTGAGGTCACAATGCCAGTTAGGAATCACAATTGCAGTTCAAGGCTTGAGGTCACAATTCCAGTGAGGAATCACAATTGCAGTTCAAGGCTTGAGGTCACAATGCCAGATAGGAATCACAATTGCAGTTCAAGGCTTGAGGTCACAATTGCAGTCTGAGCTCACAATGCCAGTTAGGAATCACAATTGCAGTTCAAGGCTTGAGGTCACAATTGCAGTCTGAGCTCACAATGGCAGTTTGGAATCACAATTGCAGTTCAAGGCTTGAGGTCACAATGCCAGTTTGGAATCACAATTGCAGTTCAAGGCTTGAGGTCACAATTGCAGTCTGAGCTCACAATGCCAGTTTGGAATCACAATTGCAGTTCAAGACTTGAGGTCACAATTGCAGTCTGAGCTCACAATGCCAGTTAGGAATCACAATTGCAGTTCAAGGCTTGAGGTCACAATTGCAGTCTGAGCTCACAATGCCAGTTAGGAATCACAATTGCAGTTCAAGGCTTGAGGTCACAATTGCAGTGAGGAATCACAATTGCAGTTCAAGGCTTGAGGTCACAATGCCAGTTAGGAATCACAATTGCAGTTCAAGGCTTGAGGTCACAATTCCAGTGAGGAATCACAATTGCAGTTCAAGGCTTGAGGTCACAATGCCAGTTAGGAATCACAATTGCAGTTCAAGGCTTGAGCTCACAATTGCAGTCTGAGCTCACAATGCCAGTTAGGAATCACAATTGCAGTTCAAGGCTTGAGGTCACAATTGCAGTCTGAGCTCACAATGGCAGTTAGGAATCACAATTGCAGTTCAAGGCTTGAGGTCACAATTGCAGTCTGAGCTCACAATGCCAGTTAGGAATCACAATTGCAGTTCAATGCTTGAGCTCACAATGCCAGTTAGGAATCACAATTGCAGTTCAAGGCTTGAGCTCACAATGCCTGTTTGGAATCACAATTGCAGTTCAAGGCTTGAGGTCACAATGCCAGTTTGGAATCACAATTGCACTTCAAGGCTTGAGGTCACAATGCCAGTTAGGAATCACAATTGCAGTTCAGGGCTAGAGTTCACAATTGCAGTCTGAGCTCACAATGCCAGTTTGGAATCACAATTGCAGTTCAAGGCTTGAGGTCACAATGCCAGTTAGGAATCACAATTGCAGTTCAAGGCTTGAGGTCACAATTGCAGTCTGAGCTCACAATGCCAGTTAGGAATCACAATTGCAGTTCAAGGCTTGATGTCACAATGCCAGTGAGGAATCACAATTGCAGTTCAAGGCTTGAGGTCACAATGCCAGTTAGGAATCACAATTGCAGTTCAAGGCTTGAGGTCACAATGCCAGTTTGGAATCACAATTGCAGTTCAAGGCTTGATGTCACAATTGCAGTCTGAGCTCACAATGCCAGTTTGGAATCACAATTGCAGTTCAAGGCTAGAGGTCACAAATGCAGTCTGAGCTCACAATGCCAGTTAGGAATCACAATTGCAGTTCAAGGCTTGAGGTCACAATTCCAGTGAGGAATCACAATTGCAGTTCAAGGCTTGAGGTCACAATGCCAGTTAGGAATCACAATTGCAGTTCAAGGCTTGAGCTCACAATGCCAGTTTGGAATCACAATTGCAGTTCAAGGCTTGAGGTCACAATTGCAGTCAGAGCTCACAATGCCAGTAAGGAATCACAATTGCAGTTCAAGGCTTGAGGTCACAATTGCAGTCTGAGCTCACAATGCCAGTTAGGAATCACAATTGCAGTTCAAGGCTTGAGGTCACAATTCCAGTGAGGAATCACAATTGCAGTTCAAGGCTTGAGGTCACAATGCCAGTTAGGAATCACAATTGCAGTTCAAGGCTTGAGGTCACAATTCCAGTGAGGAATCACAATTGCAGTTCAAGGCTTGAGGTCACAATGCCAGTTAGGAATCACAATTGCAGTTCAAGGCTTGAGGTCACAATTCCAGTGAGGAATCACAATTGCAGTTCAAGGCTTGAGGTCACAATGCCAGTTAGGAATCACAATTGCAGTTCAAGGCTTGAGCTCACAATTGCAGTCTGAGCTCACAATGCCAGTTAGGAATCACAATTGCAGTTCAAGGCTTGAGGTCACAATTGCAGTCTGAGCTCACAATGCCAGTTAGGAATCACAATTGCAGTTCAAGGCTTGAGGTCACAATTGCCGTCTGAGCTCACAATGGCAGTTTGGAATCACAATTGCAGTTCAAGGCTTGAGGTCACAATGCCAGTTAGGAATCACAATTGCAGTTCAAGGCTTGATGTCACAATGCCAGTTAGGAATCACAATTTCAGTTCAAGGCTTGAGGTCACAATTGCAGTCTGAGCTCACAATGCCAGTTAGGAATCACAATTGCAGTTCAAGGCTTGAGGTCACAATGCCAGTTAGGAATCACAATTGCAGTTCAAGGCTTGAGGTCACAATTCCAGTGAGGAATCACAATTGCAGTTCAAGGCTTGAGGTCACAATGCCAGATAGGAATCACAATTGCAGTTCAAGGCTTGAGGTCACAATTGCAGTCTGAGCTCACAATGCCAGTTAGGAATCACAATTGCAGTTCAAGGCTTGAGGTCACAATGCCAGTTAGGAATCACAATTGCAGTTCAAGGCTTGATGTCACAATGCCAGTTAGGAATCACAATTTCAGTTCAAGGCTTGAGGTCACAATTGCAGTCTGAGCTCACAATGCCAGTTAGGAATCACAATTGCAGTTCAAGGCTTGAGGTCACAATTGCAGTCTGAGCTCACAATGCCAGTTAGGAATCACAATTGCAGTTCAAGGCTTGAGGTCACAATTGCAGTCTGAGCTCACAATGCCAGTTAGGAATCACAATTGCAGTTCAAGGCTTGAGGTCACAATGCCAGTTAGGAATCACAATTGCAGTTCAAGGCTTGAGGTCACAATTCCAGTGAGGAATCACAATTGCAGTTCAAGGCTTGAGGTCACAATGCCAGATAGGAATCACAATTGCAGTTCAAGGCTTGAGGTCACAATTGCAGTCTGAGCTCACAATGCCAGTTAGGAATCACAATTGCAGTTCAAGGCTTGAGGTCACAATTGCAGTCTGAGCTCACAATGCCAGTTTGGAATCACAATTGCAGTTCAAGGCTTGAGGTCACAATTGCAGTCTGAGCTCACAATGGCAGTTAGGAATGACAATTTCAGTTCAAGGCTTGAGGTCACAATTGCAGTCTGAGCTCACAATGCCAGTTAGGAATCACAATTGCAGTTCAAGGCTTGAGGTCACAATTGCAGTGAGGAATCACAATTGCAGTTCAAGGCTTGAGGTCACAATGCCAGTTAGGAATCACAATTGCAGTTCAAGGCTTGAGGTCACAATTCCAGTGAGGAATCACAATTGCAGTTCAAGGCTTGAGGTCACAATGCCAGTTAGGAATCACAATTGCAGTTCAAGGCTTGAGCTCACAATTGCAGTCTGAGCTCACAATGCCAGTTAGGAATCACAATTGCAGTTCAAGGCTTGAGGTCACAATTGCAGTCTGAGCTCACAATGCCAGTTAGGAATCACAATTGCAGTTCAAGGCTTGAGGTCACAATTGCAGTCTGAGCTCACAATGCCAGTTTGGAATCACAATTGCAGTTCAATGCTTGAGCCCACAATGCCAGTTAGGAATCACAATTGCAGTTCAAGGCTTGAGCTCACAATGCCAGTTAGGAATCACAATTGCAGTTCAAGGCTTGAGGTCACAATGCCAGTTAGGAATCACAATTGCAGTTCAAGGCTTGATGTCACAATGCCACTTAGGAATCACAATTGCAGTTCAATGCTTGAGCTCACAATGCCAGTTAGGAATCACAATTGCAGTTCAAGGCTTGAGCTCACAATGCCAGTTTGGAATCACAATTGCAGTTCAAGGCTTGAGGTCACAATGCCAGTTTGGAATCACAATTGAACTTCAAGGCTTGAGGTCACAATGCCAGTTTGGAATCACAATTGCAGTTCAAGGCTTGAGGTCACAATTGCAGTCTGAGCTCACAATGCCAGTTTGGAATCACAATTGCAGTTCAAGGCTAGAGGTCACAAATGCAGTCTGAGCTCACAATGGCAGTTTGGAATCACAATTGCAGTTCAAGGCTTGAGGTCACAATTGCAGTCAGAGCTCACAATGCCAGTAAGGAATCACAATTGCAGTTCAAGGCTTGAGGTCACAATTGCAGTCTGAGCTCACAATGGCAGTTAGGAATCACAATTGCAGTTCAAGGCTTGAGGTCACAATTCCAGTGAGGAATCACAATTGCAGTTCAAGGCTTGAGGTCACAATGCCAGTTAGGAATCACAATTGCAGTTCAAGGCTTGAGGTCACAATTCCAGTGAGGAATCACAATTGCAGTTCAAGGCTTGAGGTCACAATGCCAGTTAGGAATCACAATTGCAGTTCAAGGCTTGAGGTCACAATTCCAGTGAGGAATCACAATTGCAGTTCAAGGCTTGAGGTCACAATGCCAGTTAGGAATCACAATTGCAGTTCAAGGCTTGAGCTCACAATTGCAGTCTGAGCTCACAATGCCAGTTAGGAATCACAATTGCAGTTCAAGGCTTGAGGTCACAATTGCAGTCTGAGCTCACAATGCCAGTTAGGAATCACAATTGCAGTTCAAGGCTTGAGGTCACAATTGCAGTCTGAGCTCACAATGCCAGTTAGGAATCACAATTGCAGTTCAAGGCTTGAGGTCACAATTGCAGTCTGAGCTCACAATGGCAGTTAGGAATCACAATTGCAGTTCAAGGCTTGAGGTCACAATTGCAGTCTGAGCTCACAATGCCAGTTTGGAATCACAATTGCAGTTCAAGGCTTGAGGTCACAATGCCAGTTAGGAATCACAATTGCAGTTCAAGGCTTGATGTCACAATGCCAGTTAGGAATCACAATTTCAGTTCAAGGCTTGAGGTCACAATTGCAGTCTGAGCTCACAATGCCAGTTAGGAATCACAATTGCAGTTCAAGGCTTGAGGTCACAATGCCAGTTAGGAATCACAATTGCAGTTCAAGGCTTGAGGTCACAATTCCAGTGAGGAATCACAATTGCAGTTCAAGGCTTGAGGTCACAATGCCAGATAGGAATCACAATTGCAGTTCAAGGCTTGAGGTCACAATTGCAGTCTGAGCTCACAATGCCAGTTAGGAATCACAATTGCAGTTCAAGGCTTGAGGTCACAATGCCAGTTAGGAATCACAATTGCAGTTCAAGGCTTGATGTCACAATGCCAGTTAGGAATCACAATTTCAGTTCAAGGCTTGAGGTCACAATTGAAGTCTGAGATCACAATGCCAGTTAGGAATCACAATTGCAGTTCAAGGCTTGAGGTCACAATTGCAGTCTGAGCTCACAATGCCAGTTAGGAATCACAATTGCAGTTCAAGGCTTGAGGTCACAATTGCAGTCTGAGCTCACAATGCCAGTTAGGAATCACAATTGCACTTCAAGGCTTGAGGTCACAATGCCAGTTAGGAATCACAATTTCAGTTCAAGGCTTGAGGTCACAATGCCAGTGAGGAATCACAATTGCAGTTCAAGGCTTGATGTCACAATGCCACTTAGGAATCACAATTGCAGTTCAATGCATGAGCTCACAATGCCAGTTAGGAATCACAATTGCAGTTCAAGGCTTGAGCTCACAATGCCAGTTAGGAATCACAATTGCAGTTGAAGGCTTGATGTCACAATGCCAGTTTGGAATCACAATTGAACTTCAAGGCTTGAGGTCACAATGCCAGTTAGGAATCACAATTGCAGTTCAAGGCTTGAGGTCACAATGCCAGTTTGGAATCACAATTGCAGTTCAAGGCTTGAGGTCACAATTGCAGTCTGAGCTCACAATGCCAGTTTGGAATCACAATTGCAGTTCAAGGCTAGAGGTCACAAATGCAGTCTGAGCTCACAATGGAAGTTTGGAATCACAATTGCAGTTCAAGGCTTGAGGTCACAATTGCAGTCAGAGCTCACAATGGCAGTAAGGAATCACAATTGCAGTTCAAGGCTTGAGGTCACCATTGCAGTCTGAGCTCACAATGCCAGTTAGGAATCACAATTGCAGTTCAAGGCTTGAGGTCACAATTGCAGTGAGGAATCACAATTGCAGTTCAAGGCTTGAGGTCACAATGCCAGTTAGGAATCACAATTGCAGTTCAAGGCTTGAGGTCACAATTGCAGTCTGAGCTCACAATGGCAGTTAGGAATCACAATTGCAGTTCAAGGCTTGAGGTCACAATTGCAGTCTGAGCTCACAATGCCAGTTAGGAATCACAATTGCAGTTGAAGGCTTGATGTCACAATGCCAGTTAGGAATCACAATTGCAGTTCAAGGCTTGAGGTCACAATTGCAGTCTGAGCTCACAATGCCAGTTAGGAATCACAATTGCAGTTCAATGCTTGAGCTCACAATGCCAGTTAGGAATCACAATTGCAGTTCAAGGCTTGAGCTCACAATGCCAGTTAGGAATCACAATTGCAGTTCAAGGCTTGAGGTCACAATGCCAGTTTGGAATCACAATTGCACTTCAAGGCTTGAGGTCACAATGCCAGTTAGGAATCACAATTGCAGTTCAGGGCTAGAGTTCACAATTGCAGTCTGAGCTCACAATGCCAGTTTGGAATCACAATTGCAGTTCAAGGCTTGAGGTCACAATGCCAGTTAGGAATCACAATTGCAGTTCAAGGCTTGAGGTCACAATTGCAGTCTGAGCTCACAATGCCAGTTAGGAATCACAATTGCAGTTCAAGGCTTGATGTCACAATGCCAGTGAGGAATCACAATTGCAGTTCAAGGCTTGAGGTCACAATGCCAGTTAGGAATCACAATTGCAGTTCAAGGCTTGAGGTCACAATGCCAGTTTGGAATCACAATTGCAGTTCAAGGCTTGATGTCACAATTGCAGTCTGAGCTCACAATGCCAGTTTGGAATCACAATTGCAGTTCAAGGCTAGAGGTCACAAATGCAGTCTGAGCTCACAATGCCAGTTAGGAATCACAATTGCAGTTCAAGGCTTGAGGTCACAATTCCAGTGAGGAATCACAATTGCAGTTCAAGGCTTGAGGTCACAATGCCAGTTAGGAATCACAATTGCAGTTCAAGGCTTGAGCTCACAATTGCAGTCTGAGCTCACAATGCCAGTTAGGAATCACAATTGCAGTTCAAGGCTTGAGGTCACAATTGCAGTCTGAGCTCACAATGGCAGTTTGGAATCACAATTGCAGTTCAAGGCTTGAGGTCACAATGCCAGTTAGGAATCACAATTGCAGTTCAAGGCTTGATGTCACAATGCCAGTTAGGAATCACAATTTCAGTTCAAGGCTTGAGGTCACAATTGCAGTCTGAGCTCACAATGCCAGTTAGGAATCACAATTGCAGTTCAAGGCTTGAGGTCACAATGCCAGTTAGGAATCACAATTTCAGTTCAAGGCTTGAGGTCACAATTGCAGTCTGAGCTCACAATGCCAGTGAGGAATCACAATTGCAGTTCAAGGCTTGATGTCACAATGCCACTTAGGAATCACAATTGCAGTTCAATGCTTGAGCTCACAATGCCAGTTAGGAATCACAATTGCAGTTCAAGGCTTGAGCTCACAATGCCAGTTTGGAATCACAATTGCAGTTCAAGCCTTGAGGTCACAATGCCAGTTTGGAATCACAATTGAACTTCAAGGCTTGAGGTCACAATGCCAGTTAGGAATCACAATTGCAGTTCAAGGCTTGAGGTCACAATGCCAGTTTGGAATCACAATTGCAGTTCAAGGCTTGAGGTCACAATTGCAGTCTGAGCTCACAATGGCAGTTTGGAATCACAATTGCAGTTCAAGGCTTGAGGTCACAATTGCAGTCAGAGCTCACAATGCCAGTAAGGAATCACAATTGCAGTTCAAGGCTTGAGGTCACAATTGCAGTCTGAGCTCACAATGCCAGTTAGGAATCACAATTGCAGTTCAAGGCTTGAGGTCACAATTCCAGTGAGGAATCACAATTGCAGTTCAAGGCTTGAGGTCACAATGCCAGTTAGGAATCACAATTGCAGTTCAAGGCTTGAGGTCACAATTCCAGTGAGGAATCACAATTGCAGTTCAAGGCTTGAGGTCACAATGCCAGTTAGGAATCACAATTGCAGTTCAAGGCTTGAGCTCACAATTCCAGTGAGGAATCACAATTGCAGTTCAAGGCTTGAGGTCACAATGCCAGTTAGGAATCACAATTGCAGTTCAAGGCTTGAGGTCACAATTCCAGCGAGGAATCACAATTGCAGTTCAAGGCTTGAGGTCACAATGCCAGTTAGGAATCACAATTGCAGTTCAAGGCTTGAGCTCACAATTGCAGTCTGAGCTCACAATGCCAGTTAGGAATCACAATTGCACTTCAAGGCTTGAGGTCACAATTGCAGTCTGAGCTCACAATGCCAGTTAGGAATCACAATTGCAGTTCAAGGCTTGAGGTCACAATTGCAGTCTGAGCTCACAATGCCAGTTAGGAATCACAATTGCAGTTCAAGGCTTGAGGTCACAATTGCAGTCTGAGCTCACAATGGCAGTTTGGAATCACAATTGCAGTTCAAGGCTTGAGGTCACAATGCCAGTTAGGAATCACAATTGCAGTTCAAGGCTTGATGTCACAATGGCAGTTAGGAATCACAATTGCAGTTCAAGGCTTGAGGTCACAATTGCAGTCTGAGCTCACAATGCCAGTTAGGAATCACAATTGCAGTTCAAGGCTTGAGGTCACAATGCCAGTTAGGAATCACAATTGCAGTTCAAGGCTTGAGGTCACAATGCCAGTTAGGAATCACAATTGCAGTTCAAGGCTTGAGGTCACAATGCCAGATAGGAATCACAATTGCAGTTCAAGGCTTGAGGTCACAATTGCAGTCTGAGCTCACAATGCCAGTTAGGAATCACAATTGCAGTTCAAGGCTTGAGGTCACAATGCCAGTTAGGAATCACAATTGCAGTTCAAGGCTTGATGTCACAATGCCAGTTAGGAATCACAATTTCAGTTCAAGGCTTGAGGTCACAATTGCAGTCTGAGCTCACAATGCCAGTTAGGAATCACAATTGCAGTTCAAGGCTTGAGGTCACAATTGCAGTCTGAGCTCACAATGCCAGTTAGGAATCACAATTGCAGTTCAAGGCTTGAGGTCACAATTGCAGTCTGAGCTCACAATGCCAGTTAGGAATCACAATTGCAGTTCAAGGCTTGAGGTCACAATGCCAGTTAGGAATCACAATTGCAGTTCAAGGCTTGAGGTCACAATTCCAGTGAGGAATCACAATTGCAGTTCAAGGCTTGAGGTCACAATGCCAGATAGGAATCACAATTGCAGTTCAAGGCTTGAGGTCACAATTGCAGTCTGAGCTCACAATGCCAGTTAGGAATCACAATTGCAGTTCAAGGCTTGAGGTCACAATTGCAGTCTGAGCTCACAATGCCAGTTAGGAATCACAATTGCAGTTCAAGGCTTGAGGTCACAATTGCAGTGAGGAATCACAATTTCAGTTCAAGGCTTGAGGTCACAATGCCAGTTAGGAATCACAATTGCAGTTCAAGGCTTGAGGTCACAATTCCAGTGAGGAATCACAATTGCAGTTCAAGGCTTGAGGTCACAATGCCAGTTAGGAATCACAATTGCAGTTCAAGGCTTGAGCTCACAATTGCAGTCTGAGCTCTCAATGCCAGTTAGGAATCACAATTGCAGTTCAAGGCTTGAGGTCACAATTGCAGTCTGAGCTCACAATGGCAGTTAGGAATCACAATTGCAGTTCAAGGCTTGAGGTCACAATTGCAGTCTGAGCTCACAATGCCAGTTAGGAATCACAATTGCAGTTGAAGGCTTGATGTCACAATGCCAGTTAGGAATCACAATTGCAGTTCAAGGCTTGAGGTCACAATTGCAGTCTGAGCTCACAATGCCAGTTAGGAATCACAATTGCAGTTCAATGCTTGAGCCCACAATGCCAGTTAGGAATCACAATTGCAGTTCAAGGCTTGAGCTCACAATGCCAGTTTGGAATCACAATTGCAGTTCAAGGCTTGAGGTCACAATGCCAGTTTGGAATCACAATTGCAGTTCAAGGCTTGAGGTCACAATGCCAGTTAGGAATCACAATTGCAGTTCAGGGCTAGAGTTCACAATTGCAGTCTGAGTTCACAATGCCAGTTTGGAATCACAATTGCAGTTCAAGGCTTGAGGTCACAATGCCAGTTAGGAATCACAATTGCAGTTCAAGGCTTGAGGTCACAATTGCAGTCTGAGCTCACAATGCCAGTTAGGAATCACAATTGCAGTTCAAGGCTTGATGTCACAATGCCAGTGAGGAATCACAATTGCAGTTCAAGGCTTGAGGTCACAATGCCAGTTAGGAATCACAATTGCAGTTCAAGGCTTGAGGTCACAATGCCAGTTTGGAATCACAATTGCAGTTCAAGGCTTGATGTCACAATTGCAGTCTGACCTCACAATGCCAGTTTGGAATCACAATTGCAGTTCAAGGCTAGAGGTCACAAATGCAGTCTGAGCTCACAATGCCAGTTAGGAATCACAATTGCAGTTCAAGGCTTGAGGTCACAATTCCAGTGAGGAATCACAATTGCAGTTCAAGGCTTGAGGTCACAATGCCAGTTAGGAATCACAATTGCAGTTCAAGGCTTGAGCTCACAATTGCAGTCTGAGCTCACAATGCCAGTTAGGAATCACAATTGCAGTTCAAGGCTTGAGGTCACAATTGCAGTCTGAGCTCACAATGGCAGTTTGGAATCACAATTGCAGTTCAAGGCTTGAGGTCACAATGCCAGTTAGGAATCACAATTGCAGTTCAAGGCTTGATGTCACAATGCCAGTTAGGAATCACAATTTCAGTTCAAGGCTTGAGGTCACAATTGCAGTCTGAGCTCACAATGCCAGTTAGGAATCACAATTGCAGTTCAAGGCTTGAGGTCACAATTGCAGTCTGAGCTCACAATGCCAGTTAGGAATCACAATTGCAGTTCAAGGCTTGAGGTCACAATGCCAGTTAGGAATCACAATTGCAGTTCAAGGCTTGAGGTCACAATGCCAGTGAGGAATCACAATTGCAGTTCAAGGCTTGATGTCACAATGCCACTTAGGAATCACAATTGCAGTTCAATGCTTGAGCTCACAATGCCAGTTAGGAATCACAATTGCAGTTCAAGGCTTGAGCTCACAATGCCAGTTTGGAATCACAATTGCAGTTCAAGGCTTGAGGTCACAATGCCAGTTTGGAATCACAATTGAACTTCAAGGCTTGAGGTCACAATGCCAGTTTGGAATCACAATTGCAGTTCAAGGCTTGAGGTCACAATTGCAGTCTGAGCTCACAATGCCAGTTTGGAATCACAATTGCAGTTCAAGGCTAGAGGTCACAAATGCAGTCTGAGCTCACAATGGCAGTTTGGAATCACAATTGCAGTTCAAGGCTTGAGGTCACAATTGCAGTCTGAGCTCACAATGGCAGTTAGGAATCACAATTGCAGTTCAAGGCTTGAGGTCACAATGCCAGTTAGGAATCACAATTGCAGTTCAAGGCTTGAGGTCACAATTCCAGTGAGGAATCACAATTGCAGTTCAAGGCTTGAGGTCACAATGCCAGTTAGGAATCACAATTGCAGTTCAAGGCTTGAGGTCACAATTCCAGTGAGGAATCACAATTGCAGTTCAAGGCTTGAGGTCACAATGCCAGTTAGGAATCACAATTGCAGTTCAAGGCTTGAGCTCACAATTGCAGTCTGAGCTCACAATGCCAGTTAGGAATCACAATTGCAGTTCAAGGCTTGAGGTCACAATTGCAGTCTGAGCTCACAATGCCAGTTAGGAATCACAATTGCAGTTCAAGGCTTGAGGTCACAATTGCAGTCTGAGCTCACAATGCCAGTTAGGAATCACAATTGCAGTTCAAGGCTTGAGGTCACAATTGCAGTCTGAGCTCACAATGGCAGTTTGGAATCACAATTGCAGTTCAAGGCTTGAGGTCACAATGCCAGTTAGGAATCACAATTTCAGTTCAAGGCTTGAGGTCACAATTGCAGTCTGAGCTCACAATGCCAGTTAGGAATCACAATTGCAGTTCAAGGCTTGAGGTCACAATGCCAGTTAGGAATCACAATTGCAGTTCAAGGCTTGAGGTCACAATTCCAGTGAGGAATCACAATTGCAGTTCAAGGCTTGAGGTCACAATGCCAGATAGGAATCACAATTGCAGTTCAAGGCTTGAGGTCACAATTGCAGTCTGAGCTCACAATGCCAGTTAGGAATCACAATTGCAGTTCAAGGCTTGAGGTCACAATGCCAGTTAGGAATCACAATTGCAGTTCAAGGCTTGATGTCACAATGCCAGTTAGGAATCACAATTTCAGTTCAAGGCTTGAGGTCACAATTGCAGTCTGAGCTCACAATGCCAGTTAGGAATCACAATTGCAGTTCAAGGCTTGAGGTCACAATTGCAGTCTGAGCTCACAATGCCAGTTAGGAATCACAATTGCAGTTCAAGGCTTGAGGTCACAATTGCAGTCTGAGCTCACAATGCCAGTTAGGAATCACAATTGCAGTTCAAGGCTTGAGGTCACAATGCCAGTTAGGAATCACAATTTCAGTTCAAGGCTTGAGGTCACAATGCCAGTGAGGAATCACAATTGCAGTTCAAGGCTTGATGTCACAATGCCACTTAGGAATCACAATTGCAGTTCAATGCTTGAGCTCACAATGCCAGTTAGGAATCACAATTGCAGTTCAAGGCTTGAGCTCACAATGCCAGTTTGGAATCACAATTGCAGTTCAAGGCTTGAGGTCACAATGCCAGTTTGGAATCACAATTGAACTTCAAGGCTTGAGGTCACAATGCCAGTTAGGAATCACAATTGCAGTTCAAGGCTTGAGGTCACAATGCCAGTTTGGAATCACAATTGCAGTTCAAGGCTTGAGGTCACAATTGCAGTCTGAGCTCACAATGCCAGTTTGGAATCACAATTGCAGTTCAAGGCTAGAGGTCACAAATGCAGTCTGAGCTCACAATGGCAGTTTGGAATCACAATTGCAGTTCAAGGCTTGAGGTCACAATTGCAGTCAGAGCTCACAATGCCAGTAAGGAATCACAATTGCAGTTCAAGGCTTGAGGTCACAATTGCAGTCTGAGCTCACAATGCCAGTTAGGAATCACAATTGCAGTTCAAGGCTTGAGGTCACAATGCCAGTGAGGAATCACAATTGCAGTTCAAGGCTTGAGGTCACAATGCCAGTTAGGAATCACAATTGCAGTTCAAGGCTTGAGGTCACAATTCCAGTGAGGAATCACAATTGCAGTTCAAGGCTTGAGGTCACAATGCCAGTTAGGAATCACAATTGCAGTTCAAGGCTTGAGGTCACAATTCCAGTGAGGAATCACAATTGCAGTTCAAGGCTTGAGGTCACAATGCCAGTTAGGAATCACAATTGCAGTTCAAGGCTTGAGGTCATAATTGCAGTCTGAGCTCACAATGCCAGTTAGGAATCACAATTGCAGTTCAAGGCTTGAGGTCACAATTGCAGTCTGAGCTCACAATGCCAGTTAGGAATCACAATTGCAGTTCAAGGCTTGAGGTCACAATGCCAGTTAGGAATCACAATTGCAGTTCAAGGCTTGAGGTCACAATTCCAGTGAGGAATCACAATTGCAGTTCAAGGCTTGAGGTCACAATGCCAGATAGGAATCACAATTGCAGTTCAAGGCTTGAGGTCACAATTGCAGTCTGAGCTCACAATGCCAGTTAGGAATCACAATTGCAGTTCAAGGCTTGAGGTCACAATTGCAGTCTGAGCTCACAATGCCAGTTAGGAATCACAATTGCAGTTCAAGGCTTGAGGTCACAATTGCAGTGAGGAATCACAATTTCAGTTCAAGGCTTGAGGTCACAATGCCAGTTAGGAATCACAATTGCAGTTCAAGGCTTGAGGTCACAATTCCAGTGAGGAATCACAATTGCAGTTCAAGGCTTGAGGTCACAATTGCAGTCTGAGCTCACAATGGCAGTTAGGAATCACAATTGCAGTTCAAGGCTTGAGGTCACAATTGCAGTCTGAGCTCACAATGCCAGTTAGGAATCACAATTGCAGTTGAAGGCTTGATGTCACAATGCCAGTTAGGAATCACAATTGCAGTTCAAGGCTTGAGGTCACAATTGCAGTCTGAGCTCACAATGCCAGTTAGGAATCACAATTGCAGTTCAATGCTTGAGCCCACAATGCCAGTTAGGAATCACAATTGCAGTTCAAGGCTTGAGCTCACAATGCCAGTTTGGAATCACAATTGCAGTTCAAGGCTTGAGGTCACAATGCCAGTTTGGAATCACAATTGCACTTCAAGGCTTGAGGTCACAATGCCAGTTAGGAATCACAATTGCAGTTCAAGGCTTGAGGTCATAATTGCAGTCTGAGCTCACAATGCCAGTTAGGAATCACAATTGCAGTTCAAGGCTTGAGGTCACAATTGCAGTCTGAGCTCACAATGCCAGTTAGGAATCACAATTGCAGTTCAAGGCTTGAGGTCACAATTGCAGTCTGAGCTCACAATGCCAGTTAGGAATCACAATTGCAGTTCAAGGCTTGAGGTCACAATGCCAGTTAGGAATCACAATTGCAGTTCAAGGCTTGAGGTCACAATGCCAGTGAGGAATCACAATTGCAGTTCAAGGCTTGATGTCACAATGCCACTTAGGAATCACAATTGCAGTTCAATGCTTGAGCTCACAATGCCAGTTAGGAATCACAATTGCAGTTCAAGGCTTGAGCTCACAATGCCAGTTTGGAATCACAATTGCAGTTCAAGGCTTGAGCTCACAATGGCAGTTTGGAATCACAATTGCAGTTCAAGGCTTGAGGTCACAATGCCAGTTAGGAATCACAATTTCAGTTCAAGGCTTGAGGTCACAATTGCAGTCTGAGCTCACAATGCCAGTTAGGAATCACAATTGCAGTTCAAGGCTTGAGGTCACAATGCCAGTTAGGAATCACAATTGCAGTTCAAGGCTTGAGGTCACAATTCCAGTGAGGAATCACAATTGCAGTTCAAGGCTTGAGGTCACAATGCCAGATAGGAATCACAATTGCAGTTCAAGGCTTGAGGTCACAATTGCAGTCTGAGCTCACAATGCCAGTTAGGAATCACAATTGCAGTTCAAGGCTTGAGGTCACAATGCCAGTTAGGAATCACAATTGCAGTTCAAGGCTTGATGTCACAATGCCAGTTAGGAATCACAATTTCAGTTCAAGGCTTGAGGTCACAATTGCAGTCTGAGCTCACAATGCCAGTTAGGAATCACAATTGCAGTTCAAGGCTTGAGGTCACAATTGCAGTCTGAGCTCACAATGCCAGTTAGGAATCACAATTGCAGTTCAAGGCTTGAGGTCACAATTGCAGTCTGAGCTCACAATGCCAGTTAGGAATCACAATTGCAGTTCAAGGCTTGAGGTCACAATGCCAGTTAGGAATCACAATTTCAGTTCAAGGCTTGAGGTCACAATGCCAGTGAGGAATCACAATTGCAGTTCAAGGCTTGATGTCACAATGCCAGTTAGGAATCACAATTGCAGTTCAAGGCTTGAGCTCACAATGCCAGTTTGGAATCACAATTGCAGTTCAAGGCTTGAGGTCACAATGCCAGTTTGGAATCACAATTGAACTTCAAGGCTTGAGGTCACAATGCCAGTTAGGAATCACAATTGCAGTTCAAGGCTTGAGGTCACAATGCCAGTTTGGAATCACAATTGCAGTTCAAGGCTTGAGGTCACAATTGCAGTCTGAGCTCACAATGCCAGTTTGGAATCACAATTGCAGTTCAAGGCTAGAGGTCACAAATGCAGTCTGAGCTCACAATGGCAGTTTGGAATCACAATTGCAGTTCAAGGCTTGAGGTCACAATTGCAGTCCGAGCTCACAATGCCAGTAAGGAATCACAATTGCAGTTCAAGGCTTGAGGTCACAATTGCAGTCTGAGCTCACAATGCCAGTTAGGAATCACAATTGCAGTTCAAGGCTTGAGGTCACAATTCCAGTGAGGAATCACAATTGCAGTTCAAGGCTTGAGGTCACAATGCCAGTTAGGAATCACAATTGCAGTTCAAGGCTTGAGGTCACAATTCCAGTGAGGAATCACAATTGCAGTTCAAGGCTTGAGGTCACAATGCCAGTTAGGAATCACAATTGCAGTTCAAGGCTTGAGGTCACAATTCCAGTGAGGAATCACAATTGCAGTTCAAGGCTTGAGGTCACAATGCCATTTAGGAATCACAATTGCAGTTCAAGGCTTGAGGTCACAATTCCAGTGAGGAATCACAATTGCAGTTCAAGGCTTGAGGTCACAATGCCAGTTAGGAATCACAATTGCAGTTCAAGGCTTGAGGTCACAATTGCAGTCTGAGCTCACAATGCCAGTTAGGAATCACAATTGCAGTTCAAGGCTTGAGGTCACAATTCCAGTGAGGAATCACAATTGCAGTTCAAGGCTTGAGGTCACAATGCCAGTTAGGAATCACAATTGCAGTTCAAGGCTTGAGGTCACAATTCCAGTGAGGAATCACAATTGCAGTTCAAGGCTTGAGGTCACAATGCCAGTTAGGAATCACAATTGCAGTTCAAGGCTTGAGCTCACAATTGCAGTCTGAGCTCACAATGCCAGTTAGGAATCACAATTGCAGTTGAAGGCTTGATGTCACAATGCCAGTTAGGAATCACAATTGCAGTTCAAGGCTTGAGGTCACAATTGCAGTCTGAGCTCACAATGCCAGTTAGGAATCACAATTGCAGTTCAATGCTTGAGCTCACAATGCCAGTTAGGAATCACAATTGCAGTTCAAGGCTTGAGCTCACAATGCCAGTTTGGAATCACAATTGCAGTTCAAGGCTTGAGGTCACAATGCCAGTTTGGAATCACAATTGCACTTCAAGGCTTGAGGTCACAATGCCAGTTAGGAATCACAATTGCAGTTCAGGGCTAGAGTTCACAATTGCAGTCTGAGCTCACAATGCCAGTTTGGAATCACAATTGCAGTTCAAGGCTTGAGGTCACAATGCCAGTTAGGAATCACAATTGCAGTTCAAGGCTTGAGGTCACAATTGCAGTCTGAGCTCACAATGCCAGTTAGGAATCACAATTGCAGTTCAAGGCTTGATGTCACAATGCCAGTGAGGAATCACAATTGCAGTTCAAGGCTTGAGGTCACAATGCCAGTTAGGAATCACAATTGCAGTTCAAGGCTTGAGGTCACAATGCCAGTTTGGAATCACAATTGCAGTTCAAGGCTTGATGTCACAATTGCAGTCTGAGCTCACAATGCCAGTTTGGAATCACAATTGCAGTTCAAGGCTAGAGGTCACAAATGCAGTCTGAGTTCACAATGCCAGTTAGGAATCACAATTGCAGTTCAAGGCTTGAGGTCACAATGCCAGTTAGGAATCACAATTGCAGTTCAAGGCTTGAGGTCACAATTCCAGTGAGGAATCACAATTGCAGTTCAAGGCTTGAGGTCACAATGCCAGTTAGGAATCACAATTGCAGTTCAAGGCTTGAGCTCACAATTGCAGTCTGAGCTCACAATGCCAGTTAGGAATCACAATTGCAGTTCAAGGCTTGAGGTCACAATTGCAGTCTGAGCTCACAATGGCAGTTTGGAATCACAATTGCAGTTCAAGGCTTGAGGTCACAATGCCAGTTAGGAATCACAATTTCAGTTCAAGGCTTGAGGTCACAATGCCAGTTAGGAATCACAATTTCAGTTCAAGGCTTGAGGTCACAATTGCAGTCTGAGCTCACAATGCCAGTTAGGAATCACAATTGCAGTTCAAGGCTTGAGGTCACAATTCCAGTGAGGAATCACAATTGCAGTTCAAGGCTTGAGGTCACAATGCCAGTTAGGAATCACAATTGCAGTTCAAGGCTTGAGGTCACAATTCCAGTGAGGAATCACAATTGCAGTTCAAGGCTTGAGGTCACAATGCCAGTTAGGAATCACAATTGCAGTTCAAGGCTTGAGGTCACAATGCCAGTTAGGAATCACAATTGCAGTTCAAGGCTTGAGGTCACAATTCCAGTGAGGAATCACAATTGCAGTTCAAGGCTTGAGGTCACAATGCCAGTTTGGAATCATAATTGCAGTTCAAGGCTTGAGGTCACAATGCCAGTTTGGAATCATAATTGCAGTTCAAGGCTTGAGGTCACAATGCCAGTGAGGAATCACAATTGCAGTTCAAGGCTTGAGGTCACAATTGCAGTCTGAGCTCACAATGCCAGTTAGGAATCACAATTGCAGTTCAATGCTTGAGCCCACAATGCCAGTTAGGAATCACAATTGCAGTTCAAGGCTTGAGCTCACAATGCCAGTTTGGAATCACAATTGCAGTTCAAGGCTTGAGGTCACAATGCCAGTTTGGAATCACAATTGCACTTCAAGGCTTGAGGTCACAATGCCAGTTAGGAATCACAATTGCAGTTCAAGGCTTGAGGTCATAATTGCAGTCTGAGCTCACAATGCCAGTTAGGAATCACAATTGCAGTTCAAGGCTTGAGGTCACAATTGCAGTCTGAGCTCACAATGCCAGTTAGGAATCACAATTGCAGTTCAAGGCTTGAGGTCACAATTGCAGTCTGAGCTCACAATGCCAGTTAGGAATCACAATTGCAGTTCAAGGCTTGAGGTCACAATGCCAGTTAGGAATCACAATTGCAGTTCAAGGCTTGAGGTCACAATGCCAGTGAGGAATCACAATTGCAGTTCAAGGCTTGATGTCACAATGCCACTTAGGAATCACAATTGCAGTTCAATGCTTGAGCTCACAATGCCAGTTAGGAATCACAATTGCAGTTCAAGGCTTGAGCTCACAATGCCAGTTTGGAATCACAATTGCAGTTCAAGGCTTGAGCTCACAATGGCAGTTTGGAATCACAATTGCAGTTCAAGGCTTGAGGTCACAATGCCAGTTAGGAATCACAATTTCAGTTCAAGGCTTGAGGTCACAATTGCAGTCTGAGCTCACAATGCCAGTTAGGAATCACAATTGCAGTTCAAGGCTTGAGGTCACAATGCCAGTTAGGAATCACAATTGCAGTTCAAGGCTTGAGGTCACAATTCCAGTGAGGAATCACAATTGCAGTTCAAGGCTTGAGGTCACAATGCCAGATAGGAATCACAATTGCAGTTCAAGGCTTGAGGTCACAATTGCAGTCTGAGCTCACAATGCCAGTTAGGAATCACAATTGCAGTTCAAGGCTTGAGGTCACAATGCCAGTTAGGAATCACAATTGCAGTTCAAGGCTTGATGTCACAATGCCAGTTAGGAATCACAATTTCAGTTCAAGGCTTGAGGTCACAATTGCAGTCTGAGCTCACAATGCCAGTTAGGAATCACAATTGCAGTTCAAGGCTTGAGGTCACAATTGCAGTCTGAGCTCACAATGCCAGTTAGGAATCACAATTGCAGTTCAAGGCTTGAGGTCACAATTGCAGTCTGAGCTCACAATGCCAGTTAGGAATCACAATTGCAGTTCAAGGCTTGAGGTCACAATGCCAGTTAGGAATCACAATTTCAGTTCAAGGCTTGAGGTCACAATGCCAGTGAGGAATCACAATTGCAGTTCAAGGCTTGATGTCACAATGCCAGTTAGGAATCACAATTGCAGTTCAAGGCTTGAGGTCACAATGCCAGTTTGGAATCACAATTGCAGTTCAAGGCTTGAGGTCACAATGCCAGTTTGGAATCACAATTGAACTTCAAGGCTTGAGGTCACAATGCCAGTTAGGAATCACAATTGCAGTTCAAGGCTTGAGGTCACAATGCCAGTTTGGAATCACAATTGCAGTTCAAGGCTTGAGGTCACAATTGCAGTCTGAGCTCACAATGCCAGTTTGGAATCACAATTGCAGTTCAAGGCTAGAGGTCACAAATGCAGTCTGAGCTCACAATGGCAGTTTGGAATCACAATTGCAGTTCAAGGCTTGAGGTCACAATTGCAGTCCGAGCTCACAATGCCAGTAAGGAATCACAATTGCAGTTCAAGGCTTGAGGTCACAATTGCAGTCTGAGCTCACAATGCCAGTTAGGAATCACAATTGCAGTTCAAGGCTTGAGGTCACAATTCCAGTGAGGAATCACAATTGCAGTTCAAGGCTTGAGGTCACAATGCCAGTTAGGAATCACAATTGCAGTTCAAGGCTTGAGGTCACAATTCCAGTGAGGAATCACAATTGCAGTTCAAGGCTTGAGGTCACAATGCCAGTTAGGAATCACAATTGCAGTTCAAGGCTTGAGGTCACAATTCCAGTGAGGAATCACAATTGCAGTTCAAGGCTTGAGGTCACAATGCCATTTAGGAATCACAATTGCAGTTCAAGGCTTGAGGTCACAATTCCAGTGAGGAATCACAATTGCAGTTCAAGGCTTGAGGTCACAATGCCAGTTAGGAATCACAATTGCAGTTCAAGGCTTGAGGTCACAATTGCAGTCTGAGCTCACAATGCCAGTTAGGAATCACAATTGCAGTTCAAGGCTTGAGGTCACAATTCCAGTGAGGAATCACAATTGCAGTTCAAGGCTTGAGGTCACAATGCCAGTTAGGAATCACAATTGCAGTTCAAGGCTTGAGGTCACAATTCCAGTGAGGAATCACAATTGCAGTTCAAGGCTTGAGGTCACAATGCCAGTTAGGAATCACAATTGCAGTTCAAGGCTTGAGCTCACAATTGCAGTCTGAGCTCACAATGCCAGTTAGGAATCACAATTGCAGTTGAAGGCTTGATGTCACAATGCCAGTTAGGAATCACAATTGCAGTTCAAGGCTTGAGGTCACAATTGCAGTCTGAGCTCACAATGCCAGTTAGGAATCACAATTGCAGTTCAATGCTTGAGCTCACAATGCCAGTTAGGAATCACAATTGCAGTTCAAGGCTTGAGCTCACAATGCCAGTTTGGAATCACAATTGCAGTTCAAGGCTTGAGGTCACAATGCCAGTTTGGAATCACAATTGCACTTCAAGGCTTGAGGTCACAATGCCAGTTAGGAATCACAATTGCAGTTCAGGGCTAGAGTTCACAATTGCAGTCTGAGCTCACAATGCCAGTTTGGAATCACAATTGCAGTTCAAGGCTTGAGGTCACAATGCCAGTTAGGAATCACAATTGCAGTTCAAGGCT
The DNA here is from genome assembly GCF_052056855.1 of Sturnus vulgaris. Taxonomy (NCBI): domain Eukaryota; kingdom Metazoa; phylum Chordata; class Aves; order Passeriformes; family Sturnidae; genus Sturnus; species Sturnus vulgaris. The sequence continues at coordinate 1,552,268 of NC_142270.1, read as the reverse complement.
TGAGGTCACAATTGCAGTCTGAGCTCACAATGCCAGTTAGGAATCACAATTGCAGTTCAAGGCTTGATGTCACAATGCCAGTGAGGAATCACAATTGCAGTTCAAGGCTTGAGGTCACAATGCCAGTTAGGAATCACAATTGCAGTTCAAGGCTTGAGGTCACAATGCCAGTTTGGAATCACAATTGCAGTTCAAGGCTTGATGTCACAATTGCAGTCTGAGCTCACAATGCCAGTTTGGAATCACAATTGCAGTTCAAGGCTAGAGGTCACAAATGCAGTCTGAGTTCACAATGCCAGTTAGGAATCACAATTGCAGTTCAAGGCTTGAGGTCACAATGCCAGTTAGGAATCACAATTGCAGTTCAAGGCTTGAGGTCACAATTCCAGTGAGGAATCACAATTGCAGTTCAAGGCTTGAGGTCACAATGCCAGTTAGGAATCACAATTGCAGTTCAAGGCTTGAGCTCACAATTGCAGTCTGAGCTCACAATGCCAGTTAGGAATCACAATTGCAGTTCAAGGCTTGAGGTCACAATTGCAGTCTGAGCTCACAATGGCAGTTTGGAATCACAATTGCAGTTCAAGGCTTGAGGTCACAATGCCAGTTAGGAATCACAATTTCAGTTCAAGGCTTGAGGTCACAATGCCAGTTAGGAATCACAATTTCAGTTCAAGGCTTGAGGTCACAATTGCAGTCTGAGCTCACAATGCCAGTTAGGAATCACAATTGCAGTTCAAGGCTTGAGGTCACAATTCCAGTGAGGAATCACAATTGCAGTTCAAGGCTTGAGGTCACAATGCCAGTTAGGAATCACAATTGCAGTTCAAGGCTTGAGGTCACAATTCCAGTGAGGAATCACAATTGCAGTTCAAGGCTTGAGGTCACAATGCCAGTTAGGAATCACAATTGCAGTTCAAGGCTTGAGGTCACAATGCCAGTTAGGAATCACAATTGCAGTTCAAGGCTTGAGGTCACAATTCCAGTGAGGAATCACAATTGCAGTTCAAGGCTTGAGGTCACAATGCCAGATAGGAATCACAATTGCAGTTCAAGGCTTGAGGTCACAATTGCAGTCTGAGCTCACAATGCCAGTTAGGAATCACAATTGCAGTTCAAGGCTTGAGGTCACAATTGCAGTCTGAGCTCACAATGGCAGTTTGGAATCACAATTGCAGTTCAAGGCTTGAGGTCACAATGCCAGTTTGGAATCACAATTGCAGTTCAAGGCTTGAGGTCACAATTGCAGTCTGAGCTCACAATGCCAGTTTGGAATCACAATTGCAGTTCAAGGCTTGAGGTCACAATTGCAGTCTGAGCTCACAATGCCAGTTAGGAATCACAATTGCAGTTCAAGGCTTGAGGTCACAATTCCAGTGAGGAATCACAATTGCAGTTCAAGGCTTGAGGTCACAATGCCAGTTAGGAATCACAATTGCAGTTCAAGGCTTGAGGTCACAATTCCAGTGAGGAATCACAATTGCAGTTCAAGGCTTGAGGTCACAATGCCAGTTAGGAATCACAATTGCAGTTCAAGGCTTGAGCTCACAATTGCAGTCTGAGCTCACAATGCCAGTTAGGAATCACAATTGCAGTTCAAGGCTTGAGGTCACAATTGCAGTCTGAGCTCACAATGGCAGTTAGGAATCACAATTGCAATTCAAGGCTTGAGGTCACAATTGCAGTCTGAGCTCACAATGCCAGTTAGGAATCACAATTGCAGTTGAAGGCTTGATGTCACAATGCCAGTTAGGAATCACAATTGCAGTTCAAGGCTTGAGGTCACAATTGCAGTCTGAGCTCACAATGCCAGTTAGGAATCACAATTGCAGTTCAATGCTTGAGCTCACAATGCCAGTTAGGAATCACAATTGCAGTTCAAGGCTTGAGCTCACAATGCCAGTTTGGAATCACAATTGCAGTTCAAGGCTTGAGGTCACAATGCCAGTTTGGAATCACAATTGCACTTCAAGGCTTGAGGTCACAATGCCAGTTAGGAATCACAATTGCAGTTCAGGGCTAGAGTTCACAATTGCAGTCTGAGCTCACAATGCCAGTTAGGAATCACAATTGCAGTTCAAGGCTTGAGGTCACAATGCCAGTTAGGAATCACAATTGCAGTTCAAGGCTTGAGGTCACAATTGCAGTCTGAGCTCACAATGCCAGTTAGGAATCACAATTGCAGTTCAAGGCTTGATGTCACAATGCCAGTGATGAATCACAATTGCAGTTCAAGGCTTGAGGTCACAATGCCAGTTAGGAATCACAATTGCAGTTCAAGGCTTGAGGTCACAATGCCAGTTTGGAATCACAATTGCAGTTCAAGGCTTGATGTCACAATTGCAGTCTGAGCTCACAATGCCAGTTTGGAATCACAATTGCAGTTCAAGGCTAGAGGTCACAAATGCAGTCTGAGCTCACAATGCCAGTTAGGAATCACAATTGCAGTTCAAGGCTTGAGGTCACAATTCCAGTGAGGAATCACAATTGCAGTTCAAGGCTTGAGGTCACAATGCCAGTTAGGAATCACAATTGCAGTTCAAGGCTTGAGGTCACAATTCCAGTGAGGAATCACAATTGCAGTTCAAGGCTTGAGGTCACAATGCCAGTTAGGAATCACAATTGCAGTTCAAGGCTTGAGCTCACAATTGCAGTCTGAGCTCACAATGCCAGTTAGGAATCACAATTGCAGTTCAAGGCTTGAGGTCACAATTGCAGTCTGAGCTCACAATGGCAGTTTGGAATCACAATTGCAGTTCAAGGCTTGAGGTCACAATGCCAGTCAGGAATCACAATTGCAGTTCAAGGCTTGATGTCACAATGCCAGTTAGGAATCACAATTTCAGTTCAAGGCTTGAGGTCACAATTGCAGTCTGAGCTCACAATGCCAGTTAGGAATCACAATTGCAGTTTAAGGCTTGAGGTCACAATTCCAGTTAGGAATCAGAATTGCAGTTCAAGGCTTGAGGTCCCAATGCCAGTTTGGAATCAAAATTGCAGTTCAAGGCTTGAGGTCACAATGCCAGTTAGGAATTACAATTTCAGTTCAAGGCTTGAGCTCACAGTGCCAGTTAGGAATCACAATTGCAGTTCAAGGCTTGAGGTCCCAATGCCAGTTAGGAATCACAATTGCAGTTCAAGGCTTGAGCTCACAATGCCAGTTAGGAATCACAATTGCAGTTCAAGGCTTGAGGTCACAATTGCAGTCTGAGCTCACAATGCCAGTTAGGAATCACAATTGCAGTTCAAGGCTTGAGGTCACAATGCCAGTGAGGAATCACAATTGCAGTTCAAGGCTTGAGGTCACAATGCCAGTTAGGAATCACAATTGCAGTTCAAGGCTTGAGGTCACAATTGCAGTCTGAGCTCACAATGCCAGTTAATAATCACAATTGCAGTTCAAGGCTTGAGGTCACAATTGCAGTCTGAGCTCATAATGGCAGTTTGGAATCACAATTGCAGTTCAAGGCTTGAGGTCACAATTGCAGTCTGAGCTCACAATGCCAGTTAGGAATCACAATTGCAGTTCAAGGCTTGAGGTCACAATTCCAGTGAGGAATCACAATTGCAGTTCAAGCCTTGAGGTCACAATGCCAGTTAGGAATCACAATTGCAGTTCAAGGCTTGAGCTCACAATTGCAGTCTGAGCTCACAATGCCAGTTAGGAATCACAATTGCAGTTCAAGGCTTGAGGTCACAATTGCAGGCTGAGCTCACAATGGCAGTTAGGAATCACAATTGCAGTTCAAGGCTTGAGGTCACAATTGCAGTCTGAGCTCACAATGCCAGTTAGGAATCACAATTGCAGTTGAAGGCTTGATGTCACAATGCCAGTTAGGAATCACAATTGCAGTTCAAGGCTTGAGGTCACAATTGCAGTCTGAGCTCACAATGCCAGTTAGGAATCACAATTGCAGTTCAATGCTTGAGCTCACAATGCCAGTTAGGAATCACAATTGCAGTTCAAGGCTTGAGCTCACAATGCCAGTTTGGAATCACAATTGCAGTTCAAGGCTTGAGGTCACAATGCCAGTTTGGAATCACAATTGCAGTTCAGGGCTAGAGTTCACAATTGCAGTCTGAGCTCACAATGCCAGTTTGGAATCACAATTGCAGTTCAAGGCTTGATGTCACAATGCCAGTGAGGAATCACAATTGCAGTTCAAGGCTTGAGGTCACAATGCCAGTTAGGAATCACAATTGCAGTTCAAGGCTTGAGGTCACAATGCCAGTTTGGAATCACAATTGCAGTTCAAGGCTTGAGGTCACAATTGCAGTCTGAGCTCACAATGCCAGTTTGGAATCACAATTGCAGTTCAAGGCTAGAGGTCACAATTGCAGTCTGAGCTCACAATGCCAGTTAGGAATCACAATTGCAGTTCAAGGCTTGAGGTCACAATTCCAGTGAGGAATCACAATTGCAGTTCAAGGCTTGAGGTCACAATGCCAGTTAGGAATCACAATTGCAGTTCAAGGCTTGAGGTCACAATTCCTGGTTGGAATCACAATTGCAGTTCAAGGCTTGAGCTCACAATGGCAGTTAGGAATCACAATTGCAGTTCAAGGCTTGAGCTCACAATTGCAGTCTGAGCTCACAATGCCAGTTTGGAATCACAATTGCAGTTCAAGGCTTGAGGTCACAATGCCAGTTAGGAATCACAATTGCAGTTCAAGGCTTGATGTCACAATGCCAGTTAGGAATCACAATTTCAGTTCAAGGCTTGAGGTCACAATTGCAGTCTGAGCTCACAATGCCAGTTAGGAATCACAATTGCAGTTCAAGGCTTGAGGTCACAATTCCAGTTAGGAATCAGAATTGCAGTTCAAGGCTTGAGGTCCCAATGCCAGTTTGGAATCAAAATTGCAGTTCAAGGCTTGAGGTCACAATGCCAGTTAGGAATTACAATTTCAGTTCAAGGCTTGAGCTCACAGTGCCAGTTAGGAATCACAATTGCAGTTCAAGGCTTGAGGTCCCAATGCCAGTTAGGAATTACAATTTCAGTTGAAGGCTTGAGCTCACAATGCCAGTTAGGAATCACAATTGCAGTTCAAGGCTTGAGGTCACAATTGCAGTCTGAGCTCACAATGCCAGTTAGGAATCACAATTGCAGTTCAAGGCTTGAGGTCCCAATTGCAGTCTGAGCTCACAATGCCAGTTAGGAATCACATTTGCAGTTCAAGGCTTGAGGTCACAATGCCAGTTTGGAATCACAATTCCAGTTCAAGGCTTGAGGTCACAATTGCAGTCTGAGCTCACAATGCCAGTTAGGAATCACAATTGCATTTCAAGGCTTGAGGTCACAATTGCAGTCTGAGCTCACAATGCCAGTTAGGAATCACAATTGCAGTTCAAGGCTTGAGGTCACAATTGCAGTCTGAGCTCACAATGCCAGTTAGGAATCACAATTGCAGTTCAAGGCTTGAGGTCACAATGCCAGTGAGGAATCACAATTGCAGTTCAAGGCTTGAGGTCACAATGCCAGTTAGGAATCACAATTGCAGTTCAAGGCTTGAGGTCACAATTGCAGTCTGAGCTCACAATGCCAGTTAATAATCACAATTGCAGTTCAAGGCTTGAGGTCACAATTGCAGTCTGAGCTCATAATGGCAGTTTGGAATCACAATTGCAGTTCAAGGCTTGAGGTCACAATTGCAGTCTGAGCTCACAATGCCAGTTAGGAATCACAATTGCAGTTCAAGGCTTGAGGTCACAATTCCAGTGAGGAATCACAATTGCAGTTCAAGGCTTGAGGTCACAATGCCAGTTAGGAATCACAATTGCAGTTCAAGGCTTGAGCTCACAATTGCAGTCTGAGCTCACAATGCCAGTTAGGAATCACAATTGCAGTTCAAGGCTTGAGGTCCCAATTGCAGTCTGAGCTCACAATGCCAGTTAGGAATCACAATTGCAGTTCAAGGCTTGAGGTCACAATTGCAGTCTGAGCTCACAATGCCAGTTAGGAATCACAATTGCAGTTCAAGGCTTGAGGTCACAATGCCAGTTTGGAATCACAATTGCAGTTCAAGGCTTGAGGTCACAATTGCAGTCTGAGCTCACAATGCCAGTTTGGAATCACAATTGCAGTTCAAGGCTAGAGGTCACAAATGCAGTCTGAGCTCACAATGCCAGTTAGGAATCACAATTGCAGTTCAAGGCTTGAGGTCACAATTCCAGTGAGGAATCACAATTGCAGTTCAAGGCTTGAGGTCACAATGCCAGTTAGGAATCACAATTGCAGTTCAAGGCTTGAGGTCACAATTCCAGTGAGGAATCACAATTGCAGTTCAAGGCTTGAGGTCACAATGCCAGTTTGGAATCACAATTGCAGTTCAAGGCTTGAGGTCACAATTGCAGTCTGAGCTCACAATGGCAGTTTGGAATCACAATTGCAGTTCAAGGCTTGAGGTCACAATGCCAGTTAGGAATCACAATTGCAGTTGAAGGCTTGATGTCACAATGCCAGTTAGGAATCACAATTTCAGTTCAAGGCTTGAGGTCACAATTGCAGTCTGAGCTCTCAATGCCAGTTAGGAATCACAATTGCAGTTCAAGGCTTGAGGTCACAATTCCAGTTAGGAATCAGAATTGCAGTTCAAGGCTTGAGGTCCCAATGCCAGTTTGGAATCAAAATTGCAGTTCAAGGCTTGAGGTCACAATGCCAGTTAGGAATTACAATTTCAGTTCAAGGCTTGAGCTCACAGTGCCAGTTAGGAATCACAACTGCAGTTCAAGGCTTGAGGTCCCAATGCCAGTTAGGAATTACAATTTCAGTTCAAGGCTTGAGCTCACAATGCCAGTTAGGAATCACAATTGCAGTTCAAGGCTTGAGGTCACAATTGCAGTCTGAGCTCACAATGCCAGTTAGGAATCACAATTGCACTTCAAGGCTTGAGGTCCCAATTGCAGTCTGAGCTCACAATGCCAGTTAGGAATCACAATTGCAGTTCAAGGCTTGAGGTCACAATGCCAGTTTGGAATCACAATTGCAGTTCAAGGCTTGAGGTCACAATTGCAGTCTGAGCTCACAATGCCAGTTAGGAATCACAATTGCATTTCAAGGCTTGAGGTCACAATTGCAGTCTGAGCTCACAATGCCAGTTAGGAATCACAATTGCAGTTCAAGGCTTGAGGTCACAATTGCAGTCTGAGCTCACAATGCCTGTTAGGAATCACAATTGCAGTTCAAGGCTTGAGGTCACAATGCCAGTGAGGAATCACAATTGCAGTTCAAGGCTTGAGGTCACAATGCCAGTTAGGAATCACAATTGCAGTTCAAGGCTTGAGGTCACAATTGCAGTCTGAGCTCACAATGCCAGTTAGGAATCACAATTGCAGTTCAAGGCTTGAGGTCACAATTGCAGTCTGAGCTCACAATGGCAGTTTGGAATCACAATTGCAGTTCAAGGCTTGAGGTCACAATTGCAGTCTGAGCTCACAATGCCAGTTAGGAATCACAATTGCAGTTCAAGGCTTGAGGTCACAATTGCAGTCTGAGCTCACAATGCCAGTTAGGAATCACAATTGCACTTCAAGGCTTGAGGTCACAATGCCAGTTAGGAATCACAATTGCAGTTCAAGGCTTGAGGTCACAATGCCAGTTAGGAATCACAAATTCAGTTCAAGGCTTGAGGTCATAATGCCAGTGAGGAATCAAAATTGCACTTCAAGGCTTGAGGTCACAATGCCAGTTAGGAATCACAATTGCAGTTCAAGGCTTGAGGTCACAATTGCAGTCTGAGCTCACAATGCCAGTTAGGAATCACAATTGCAGTTCAAGGCTTGATGTCACAATGCCAGTGAGGAATCACAATTGCAGTTCAAGGCTTGAGGTCACAATGCCAGTTAGGAATCACAATTGCAGTTCAAGGCTTGAGGTCACAATGCCAGTTTGGAATCACAATTGCAGTTCAAGGCTTGAGGTCACAAATGCAGTCTGAGCTCACAATGCCAGTTTGGAATCACAATTGCAGTTCAAGACTAGAGGTCACAAATGCAGTCTGAGCTCACAATGGCAGTTTGGAATCACAATTGCAGTTCAAGGCTTGAGGTCACAATGCCAGTTAGGAATCACAATTGCAGTTCAAGGCTTGATGTCACAATGCCAGTTAGGAATCACAATTTCAGTTCAAGGCTTGAGGTCACAATTGCAGTCTGAGCTCACAATGCCAGTTAGGAATCACAATTGCAGTTCAAGGCTTGAGGTCACAATTCCAGTTAGGAATCAGAATTGCAGTTCAAGGCTTGAGGTCCCAATGCCAGTTTGGAATCAAAATTGCAGTTCAAGGCTTGAGGTCACAATGCCAGTTAGGAATTACAATTTCAGTTCAAGGCTTGAGCTCACAGTGCCAGTTAGGAATCACAATTGCAGTTCAAGGCTTGAGGTCCCAATGCCAGTTAGGAATTACAATTTCAGTTCAAGGCTTGAGCTCACAATGCCAGTTAGGAATCACAATTGCAGTTCAAGGCTTGAGGTCACAATGCCAGTTTGGAATCACAATTGCAGTTCAAGGCTTGAGGTCACAATTGCAGTCTGAGCTCACAATGCCAGTTAGGAATCACAATTGCAGTTCAAGGCTTGAGGTCACAATTCCAGTGAGGAATCACAATTACTGTTCAAGGCTTGAGGTCACAATGCCAGTTAGGAATGACAATTGCAGTTCAAGGCTTGAGCTCACAATTCCAGTGAGGAATCACAATTGCAGTTCAAGGCTTGAGGTCACAATGCCAGTTAGGAATCACAATTGCAGTTCAAGGCTTGAGCTCACAATTGCAGTCTGAGCTCACAATGCCAGTTAGGAATCACAATTGCAGTTCAAGGCTTGAGGTCACAATTGCAGTCTGAGCTCACAATGGCAGTTTGGAATCACAATTGCAGTTCAAGGCTTGAGGTCACAATGCCAGTTAGGAATCACAATTGCAGTTCAAGGCTTGATGTCACAATGCCAGTTAGGAATCACAATTTCAGTTCAAGGCTTGAGGTCACAATTGCAGTCTGAGCTCACAATGCCAGTTAGGAATCACAATTGCAGTTCAAGGCTTGAGGTCACAATTCCAGTTAGGAATCAGAATTGCAGTTCAAGGCTTGAGGTCCCAATGCCAGTTTGGAATCAAAATTGCAGTTCAAGGCTTGAGGTCACAATGCCAGTTAGGAATTACAATTTCAGTTCAAGGCTTGAGCTCACAGTGCCAGTTAGGAATCACAATTGCAGTTCAAGGCTTGAGGTCCCAATGCCAGTTAGGAATTACAATTTCAGTTCAAGGCTTGAGCTCACAATGCCAGTTAGGAATCACAATTGCAGTTCAAGGCTTGAGGTCACAATTGCAGTCTGAGCTCACAATGCCAGTTAGGAATCACAATTGCAGTTCAAGGCTTGAGGTCCCAATTGGAGTCTGAGCTCACAATGCCAGTTAGGAATCACAATTGCAGTTCAAGGCTTGAGGTCACAATGCCAGTTTGGAATCACAATTGCAGTTCAAGGCTTGAGGTCACAATTGCAGTCTGAGCTCACAATGCCAGTTAGGAATCACAATTGCAGTTCAAGGCTTGAGGTCACAATTGCAGTCTGAGCTCACAATGCCAGTTAGGAATCACAATTGCAGTTCAAGGCTTGAGGTCACAATTGCAGTCTGAGCTCACAATGCCAGTTAGGAATCACAATTGCAGTTCAAGGCTTGAGGTCACAATGCCAGTGAGGAATCACAATTGCAGTTCAAGGCTTGAGGTCACAATGCCAGTTAGGAATCACAATTGCAGTTCAAGGCTTGAGGTCACAATTGCAGTCTGAGCTCACAATGCCAGTTAGGAATCACAATTGCAGTTCAAGGCTTGAGCTCACAATTGCAGTCTGAGCTCATAATGGCAGTTTGGAATCACAATTGCAGTTCAAGGCTTGAGGTCACAATTGCAGTCTGAGCTCACAATGGCAGTTAGGAATCACAATTGCAGTTCAAGGCTTGAGGTCACAATGCCAGTTTGGAATCACAATTGCAGTTGAAGGCTTGAGGTCACAATGCCAGTTAGGAATCACAAATTCAGTTCAAGGCTTGAGGTCATAATGCCAGTGAGGAATCACAATTGCAGTTCAAGGCTTGAGGTCACAATGCCAGTTAGGAATCAGAATTGCACTTCAAGGCTTGAGCTCACAATGCCAGTTTGGAATCACAATTGCAGTTCAAGGCTTGAGGTCACAATGCCAGTTTGGAATCACAATTGCACTTCAAGGCTTGAGGTCACAATGCCAGTTAGGAATCACAATTGCAGTTGAGGGCTAGAGTTCACAATTGCAGTCTGAGCTCACAATGCCAGTTAGGAATCACAATTGCAGTTCAAGGCTTGAGGTCACAATTCCAGAGAGGAATCACAATTGCAGTTCAAGGCTTGAGCTCACAATGCCAGTTTGGAATCACAATTGCAGTTCAAGGCTTGAGGTCCCAATGCCAGTTAGGAATCACAATTGCAGTTCAAGGCTAGAGGTCATAAATGCAGTCTGAGCTCACAATGGCAGTTAGGAATCACAATTGCAGTTCAAGGCTTGAGGTCACAATTGCAGTGTGAGCTCACAATGCCAGTTAGGAATCACAATTGCAATTCAAGGCTTGAGGTCACAATGGCAGTTTGGTATCACAATTGCAGTTCAAGGCTTGAGGTCACAATTGCAGTCTGAGCTCACAATGCCAGTTAGGAATCACAATTGCAGTTCAAGGCTTGATGTCACAATGCCAGTGAGGAATCACAATTGCAGTTCAAGGCTTGAGGTCACAATGCCAGTTTGGAATCACAATTGCACTTCAAGGCTTGAGGTCACAATGCCAGTTAGGAATCACAATTGCAGTTCAAGGCTTGAGGTCACAATTGCAGTCTGAGCTCACAATGCCAGTTAGGAATCACAATTGCAGTTCAAGGCTTGAGGGCACAATTGCAGTCTGAGCTCACAATGCCAGTTAGGAATCACAATTGCAGTTCAAGGCTTGAGCTCACAATGCCAGTTTGGAATCACAATTGCAGTTCAAGGCTTGAGCTCACAATGCCAGTTAGGAATCACAATTGCAGTTCAGGGCTAGATTTCACAATTGCAGTCTGAGCTCAAAATGCCAGTTAGGAATCACAATTGCAGTTCAAGGCTTGAGGTCACAATGCCAGTTAGGAATCACAATTGCAGTTCAAGGCTTGATATCACAATGCCAGTGAGGAATCACAATTGCAGTTCAAGGCTTGAGGTCACAATGCCAGTTAGGAATCACAATTGCAGTTCAAGGCTTGATATCACAATGCCAGTTTGGAATCACAATTGCAGTTCAAGGCTTGAGGTCACAATGCCAGTTTGGAATCACAATTGCAGTTCAAGGCTTGAGGTCACAATTGCAGTCTGAGCTCACAATGCCAGTTAGGAATCACAATTGCAGTTCAAGGCTTGAGGTCACAATTGCAGTCTGAGCTCACAATGCCAGTTAGGAATCACAATTGCAGTTCAAGGCTTGAGGTCACAATGCCAGTTAGGAATCACAATTGCAGTTCAAGGCTTGAGGTCACAATGCCAGTTAGGAATTACAATTTCAGTTCAAGGCTTGAGCTCACAATGCCAGTTAGGAATCACAATTGCAGTTCAAGGCTTGAGGTCCCAATTGCAGTCTGAGCTCACAATGGCAGTTAGGAATCACAATTGCAGTTCAAGGCTTGAGCTCACAATGCCAGTTCGGAAACACAATTGCATTTCAAGGCTTGAGGTCACAATTGCAGTCTGAGCTCACAATGGCAGTTAGGAATCACAATTGCAGTTCAAGGCTTGAGCTCACAATGCCAGTTTGGAATCACAATTGCAGTTCAAGGCTTGAGGTCACAATTCCAGTGAGGAATCACAATTGCAGTTCAAGGCTTGATGTCACAATTCTAGTTAGGAATCACAATTGCAGTTCAAGGCTTGAGGTCACAATGCCAGTTTGGAATCATAATTGCAGTTCAAGGCTTGAGGTCACAATGCCAGTGAGGAATCACAATTGCAGTTCAAGGCTTGAGGTCACAATTGCAGTCTGAGCTCACAATGCCAGTTAGGAATCACAATTGCAGTTCAAGGCTTGAGGTCACAATTGCAGTCTGAGCTCACAATGCCAGTTAGGAATCACAATTGCAGTTCAAGTCTTGAGGTCACAATTGCAGTCTGAGCTCACAATGCCAGTTAGGAATCACAATTGCAGTTGAAGGCTTGATGTCACAATGCCAGTTAGGAATCACAATTGCAGTTCAAGGCTTGAGGTCACAATTGCAGTCTGAGCTCACAATGCCAGTTAGGAATCACAATTGCAGTTCAAGGCTTGAGCTCACAATGCCAGTTAGGAATCACAATTGCAGTTCAAGGCTTGAGGTCATAATGCCAGTTACGAATCACAATTGCAGTTCAAGGCTTGAGGTCACAATGCCAGTTTGGAATCATAATTGCAGTTCAAGGCTTGAGGTCACAATACCAGTGAGGAATCACAATTGCAGTTCAAGGCTTGAGGTCACAATGCCAGTTTGGAATCACAATTGCAGTTTAAGGCTTGAGGTCACAATTGCAGTCTGAGCTCACAATGCCAGTTAGGAATCACAATTGCAGTTCAAGGCTTGAGGTCACAATTGCAGTCTGAGCTCACAATGCCAGTTAGGAATCACAATTGCAGTTCAAGGCTTGAGGTCACAATGCCAGTTAGGAATCACAATTGCAGTTCAAGGCTTGAGGTCACAATGCCAGTTAGGAATCACAATTGCAGTTCAAGGCTTGAGGTCACAATGCCAGTTTGGAATCACAATTTCAGTTCAAGGCTTGATGTCACAATGCCAGTTTGAAATCACAATTGCAGTTCAAGGCTTGAGGTCACAATTGCAGTCTGAGCTCACAATGCCAGTTAGGAATCACAATTGCAGTTCAAGGCTTGAGGTCACAATTGCAGTCTGAGCTCACAATGGCAGTTTGGAATCACAATTGCAGTTCAAGGCTTGAGGTCACAATTGCAGTCTGAGCTCACAATGCCAGTTAGGAATCACAATTGCAGTTCAAGGCTTGAGGTCACAATTGCAGTCTGAGCTCACAATGCCAGTTAGGAATCACAATTGCAGTTCAAGGCTTGAGGTCACAATTGCAGTCTGAGCTCACAATGCCAGTTAGGAATCACAATTGCAGTTCAAGGCTTGAGGTCACAATTGCAGTCTGAGCTCACAATGCCAGTTAGGAATCACAATTGCAGTTCAAGGCTTGAGGTCACAATGCCAGTGAGGAATCACAATTGCTGTTCAAGGCTTGAGCTCACAATTGCAGTCTGAGCTCACAATGCCAGTTAGGAATCACAATTGCAGTTCAAGGCTTGAGGTCACAATGCCAGTTAGGAATCACAATTGCAGTTCAAGGCTTGAGGTCACAATGGCAGTGAGGAATCACAATTGCAGTTCAAGACTTGATGTCACAATGCCACTTAGGAATCACAATTGCAGTTCAGGGCTAGAGTTCACAATTGCAGTCTGAGCTCACAATGCCAGTTAGGAATCACAATTGCAGTTCAAGGCTTGAGGTCACAATGCCAGTTAGGAATCAAATTTGCAGTTCAAGGCTTGAGCTCACAACGCCAGTTTGGAATCACAATTGCAGTTCAAGGCTAGAGGTCACAAATGCAGTCTGAGCTCACAATGGCAGTTTGAATCACAATTGCAGTTCAAGACTTGAGGTCACAATGCCAGTTAGGAATCAGAATTGCAGTTCAAGGCTTGAGGTCACAATGCCAGTTTGGAATCACAATTGCAGTTCAAGGCTTGAGGTCACAATGCCAGTTAGGAATCACAATTGCAGTTCAAGGCTTGAGGTCACAATTGCAGTCTGAGCTCACAATGCCAGTTAGGAATCACAATTGCAGTTCAAGGCTTGAGGTCACAATTGCAGTCTGAGCTCACAATGCCAGTTAGGAATCACAATTGCAGTTCAAGGCTTGAGGTCACAAATGCAGTCTGAGCTCACAATGGCAGTTTGGAATCACAATTTCAGTTCAAGGCTTGAGGTCACAATGCCAGTTAGGAATCACAATTGCAGTTCAAGGCTTGATGTCACAATGCCAGTTAGGAATCACAATTGCAGTTCAAGGCTTGAGGTCACAATTGCAGTCTGAGCTCACAATGCCAGTTAGGAATCACAATTGCAGTTCAAGGCTTGAGGTCACAATGCCAGTTAGGAATCACAATTGCAGTTCAAGGCTTGAGGTCACAATGCCAGTTTGGAATCACAATTGCAGTTCAAGGCTTGAGGTCACAATGCCAATTAGGAATTACAATTTCAGTTCAAGGCTTGAGCTCACAATGCCAGTTAGGAATCACAATTGCAGTTCAAGGCTTGAGCTCACAATTGCAGTCTGAGCTCACCATGCCAGTTAGGAATCACAATTGCAGTTCAAGGCTTGAGGTCACAATGCCACTTAGGAATCACAATTTCAGTTCAAGGCTTGAGGTCACAATGGCAGTGAGGAATCACAATTGCAGTTCCAGGCTTGATGTCACAATGCCACTTAGGAATCACAATTGCAGTTCAATGCTTGAGCTCACAATGCCAGTTAGGAATCACAATTGCAGTTCAAGGCTTGAGGTCACAATGCCAGTTAGGAATCACAATTTCAGTTCAAGGCTTGAGGTCACAATGCCACTTAGGAATCACAATTGCAGTTCAGGGCTAGAGTTCACAATTGCAGTCTGAGCTCACAATGCCAGTTAGGAATCACAATTGCAGTTCAAGGCTTGAGGTCACAATGCCAGTTAGGAATCAAAATTGCAGTTCAAGGCTTGAGGTCACAATGCCAGTTTGGAATCACAATTGCAGTTCAAGGCTTGAGGTCACAATTGCAATCTGAGCTCACAATGCCAGTTAGGAATCACAATTGCAGTTCAAGGCTAGATGTCACAAATGCAGTCTGAGCTCACAATGCCAGTTAGGAATCACAATTGCAGTTCAAGGCTTGAGGTCACAATTGCAGTCTGAGCTCACAATGCCAGTTAGGAATCACAATTGCAGTTCAAGGCTTGAGGTCACAATTGCAGTCTGAGCTCACAATGGCAGTTAGGAATCACAATTGCAGTTCAAGGCTTGAGGTCACAATGCCAGTTAGGAATCACAATTTCAGTTCAAGGCTTGAGGTCACAATGCCAGTGAGGAATCACAATTGCAGTTCAAGGCTTGATGTCACAATGCCACTTAGGAATCACAATTGCAGTTCAATGCTTGAGCTCACAATGCCAGTTAGGAATCACAATTGCAGTTCAAGGCTTGAGCTCACAATGCCAGTTTGGAATCACAATTGCAGTTCAAGGCTTGAGGTCACAATGCCAGTTTGGAATCACAATTGAACTTCAAGGCTTGAGGTCACAATGCCAGTTAGGAATCACAATTGCAGTTCAAGGCTTGAGGTCACAATGCCAGTTTGGAATCACAATTGCAGTTCAAGGCTTGAGGTCACAATTGCAGTCTGAGCTCACAATGCCAGTTTGGAATCACAATTGCAGTTCAAGGCTAGAGGTCACAAATGCAGTCTGAGCTCACAATGGCAGTTTGGAATCACAATTGCAGTTCAAGGCTTGAGGTCACAATTGCAGTCAGAGCTCACAATGCCAGTAAGGAATCACAATTGCAGTTCAAGGCTTGAGGTCACAATTGCAGTCTGAGCTCACAATGCCAGTTAGGAATCACAATTGCAGTTCAAGGCTTGAGGTCACAATTCCAGTGAGGAATCACAATTGCAGTTCAAGGCTTGAGGTCACAATGCCAGTTAGGAATCACAATTGCAGTTCAAGGCTTGAGGTCACAATTCCAGTGAGGAATCACAATTGCAGTTCAAGGCTTGAGGTCACAATGCCAGTTAGGAATCACAATTGCAGTTCAAGGCTTGAGGTCACAATTCCAGTGAGGAATCACAATTGCAGTTCAAGGCTTGAGGTCACAATGCCATTTAGGAATCACAATTGCAGTTCAAGGCTTGAGGTCACAATTCCAGTGAGGAATCACAATTGCAGTTCAAGGCTTGAGGTCACAATGCCAGTTAGGAATCACAATTGCAGTTCAAGGCTTGAGCTCACAATTGCAGTCTGAGCTCACAATGCCAGTTAGGAATCACAATTGCAGTTCAAGGCTTGAGGTCACAATTGCAGTCTGAGCTCACAATGCCAGTTAGGAATCACAATTGCAGTTCAAGGCTTGAGGTCACAATTGCAGTCTGAGCTCACAATGGCAGTTTGGAATCACAATTGCAGTTCAAGGCTTGAGGTCACAATGCCAGTTAGGAATCACAATTGCAGTTCAAGGCTTGAGGTCACAATTGCAGTCTGAGCTCACAATGCCAGTTTGGAATCACAATTGCAGTTCAAGGCTTGAGGTCACAATTCCAGTGAGGAATCACAATTGCAGTTCAAGGCTTGAGGTCACAATGCCAGTTAGGAATCACAATTGCAGTTCAAGGCTTGAGCTCACAATTGCAGTCTGAGCTCACAATGCCAGTTAGGAATCACAATTGCAGTTCAAGGCTTGATGTCACAATGCCAGTTAGGAATCACAATTGCAGTTCAAGGCTTGAGGTCACAATTGCAGTCTGAGCTCACAATGCCAGTTAGGAATCACAATTGCAGTTCAATGCTTGAGCTCACAATGCCAGTTAGGAATCACAATTGCAGTTCAAGGCTTGAGCTCACAATGCCAGTTTGGAATCACAATTGCAGTTCAAGGCTTGAGGTCACAATGCCAGTTTGGAATCACAATTGCACTTCAAGGCTTGAGGTCACAATGCCAGTTAGGAATCACAATTGCAGTTCAGGGCTAGAGTTCACAATTGCAGTCTGAGCTCACAATGCCAGTTTGGAATCACAATTGCAGTTCAAGGCTTGAGGTCACAATGCCAGTTAGGAATCACAATTGCAGTTCAAGGCTTGAGGTCACAATTGCAGTCTGAGCTCACAATGCCAGTTAGGAATCACAATTGCAGTTCAAGGCTTGATGTCACAATGCCAGTGAGGAATCACAATTGCAGTTCAAGGCTTGAGGTCACAATGCCAGTTAGGAATCACAATTGCAGTTCAAGGCTTGAGGTCACAATGCCAGTTTGGAATCACAATTGCAGTTCAAGGCTTGATGTCACAATTGCAGTCTGAGCTCACAATGCCAGTTTGGAATCACAATTGCAGTTCAAGGCTAGAGGTCACAAATGCAGTCTGAGCTCACAATGCCAGTTAGGAATCACAATTGCAGTTCAAGGCTTGAGGTCACAATTCCAGTGAGGAATCACAATTGCTGTTCAAGGCTTGAGGTCACAATGCCAGTTAGGAATCACAATTGCAGTTCAAGGCTTGAGCTCACAATTCCAGTGAGGAATCACAATTGCAGTTCAAGGCTTGAGGTCACAATGCCAGTTAGGAATCACAATTGCAGTTCAAGGCTTGAGGTCACAATTGCAGTCTGAGCTCACAATGCCAGTTAGGAATCACAATTGCAGTTCAAGGCTTGAGGTCACAATTGCAGTCTGAGCTCACAATGCCAGTTAGGAATCACAATTGCAGTTCAAGGCTTGAGGTCACAATTGCAGTCTGAGCTCACAATGCCAGTTAGGAATCACAATTGCAGTTCAAGGCTTGAGGTCACAATGCCAGTGAGGAATCACAATTGCAGTTCAAGGCTTGAGGTCACAATGCCAGTTAGGAATCACAATTGCAGTTCAAGGCTTGAGGTCACAATTGCAGTCTGAGCTCACAATGCCAGTGAGGAATCACAATTGCAGTTCAAGGCTTGAGGTCACAATTGCAGTCTGAGCTCACAATGCCAGTTAGGAATCACAATTGCAGTTCAAGGCTTGAGGTCACAATGCCAGTTAGGAATCACAAATTCAGTTCAAGGCTTGAGGTCATAATGCCAGTGAGGAATCACAATTGCAGTTCAAGGCTTGAGGTCACAATGCCAGTTAGGAATAACAATTGCAGTTCAAGGTTTGAGGTCACAATGCCAGTGAGGAAGCACAATTGCAGTTCAATGCTTGAGGTCACAATGCCAGTTAGGAATCAGAATTGCAGTTCAAGGCTTGAGCTCACAATGCCAGTTTGGAATCACAATTGCAGTTCAAGGCTTGAGGTCACAATGCCAGTTTAGAATCACAATTGCACTTCAAGGCTTGAGGTCACAATGCCAGTTTGGAATCACAATTGCAGTTCAAGGCTTGAGGTCACAATGCCAGTTAGGAATCACAATTGCAGTTGAAGGCTTGAGCTCACAATGCCAGTTTGGAATCACAATTGCAGTTCAAGGCTTGAGGTCCCAATGCCAGTTAGGAATCACAATTGCAGTTCAAGGCTAGAGGTCATAAATGCAGTCTGAGCTCACAATGGCAGTTAGGAATCACAATTGCAGTTCAAGGCTTGAGGTCACAATTGCAGTGTGAGCTCACAATGCCAGTTAGGAATCACAATTGCAATTCAAGGCTTGAGGTCACAATGGCAGTTTGGTATCACAATTGCAGTTCAAGGCTTGAGGTCACAATTGCAGTCTGAGCTCACAATGCCAGTTAGGAATCACAATTGCAGTTCAAGGCTTGATGTCACAATGCCAGTGAGGAATCACAATTGCAGTTCAAGGCTTGAGGTCACAATGCCAGTTAGGAATCACAATTGCAGTTCAAGGCTTGAGGTCACAATGCCAGTTAGGAATCACAATAGCAGTTCAAGGCTTGAGGTCACAATTCCAGTGAGGAATCACAATTGCAGTTCAAGGCTTGAGGTCACAATTGCAGTCTGAGCTCACAATGGCAGTTTGGAATCACAATTGCAGTTCAAGGCTTGAGGTCACAATTGCAGTCTGAGCTCACAATGCCAATTAGGAATCACAATTGCAGTTCAAGGCTTGAGGTCACAATTGCAGTCTGAGCTCACAATGCCAGTTAGGAATCACAATTGCAGTTCAAGGCTTGAGGTCACAATTCCAGTGAGGAATCACAATTGCAGTTCAAGGCTTGAGGTCACAATGCCAGTTAGGAATCACAATTGCAGTTCAAGGCTTGAGGTCACAATTGCAGTCTGAGCTCACAATGCCAGTTAGGAATCACAATTGCAGTTCAAGGCTTGAGGGCACAATTGCAGTCTGAGCTCACAATGCCAGTTAGGAATCACAATTGCAGTTCAAGGCTTGAGCTCACAATGCCAGTTTGGAATCACAATTGCAGTTCAAGGCTTGAGCTCACAATGCCAGTTAGGAATCACAATTGCAGTTCAGGGCTAGATTTCACAATTGCAGTCTGAGCTCAAAATGCCAGTTAGGAATCACAATTGCAGATCAAGGCTTGAGGTCACAATGCCAGTTGGGAATCACAATTGCAGTTCAAGGCTTGATATCACAATACCAGTGAGGAATCACAATTGCAGTTCAAGGCTTGAGGTCACAATGCCAGTTAGGAATCACAATTGCAGTTCAAGGCTTGAGGTCACAATGCCAGTTTGGAATCACAATTGCAGTTCAAGGCTTGAGGTCACAATTGCAGTCTGAGCTCACAATGCCAGTTAGGAATCACAATTGCAGTTCAAGGCTTGAGGTCACAATTGCAGTCTGAGCTCACAATGCCAGTTAGGAATCACAATTGCAGTTCAAGGCTTGAGGTCACAATGCCAGTTAGGAAACACAATTGCATTTCAAGGCTTGAGGTCACAATTGCAGTCTGAGCTCACAATGGCAGTTAGGAATCACAATTGCAGTTCAAGGCTTGAGCTCACAATGCCAGTTTGGAATCACAATTGCAGTTCAAGGCTTGAGGTCACAATTCCAGTGAGGAATCACAATTGCAGTTCAAGGCTTGATGTCACAATTCTAGTTAGGAATCACAATTGCAGTTCAAGGCTTGAGGTCACAATGCCAGTTTGGAATCATAATTGCAGTTCAAGGCTTGAGGTCACAATGCCAGTGAGGAATCACAATTGCAGTTCAAGGCTTGAGGTCACAATTGCAGTCTGAGCTCACAATGCCAGTTAGGAATCACAATTGCAGTTCAAGGCTTGAGGTCACAATTGCAGTCTGAGCTCACAATGCCAGTTAGGAATCACAATTGCAGTTCAAGTCTTGAGGTCACAATTGCAGTCTGAGCTCACAATGCCAGTTAGGAATCACAATTGCAGTTGAAGGCTTGATGTCACAATGCCAGTTAGGAATCACAATTGCAGTTCAAGGCTTGAGGTCACAATTGCAGTCTGAGCTCACAATGCCAGTTAGGAATCACAATTGCAGTTCAAGGCTTGAGCTCACAATGCCAGTTAGGAATCACAATTGCAGTTCAAGGCTTGAGGTCATAATGCCAGTTAGGAATCACAATTGCAGTTCAAGGCTTGAGGTCATAATTGCAGTCTGAGCTCACAATGCCAGTTAGGAATCACAATTGCAGTTCAAGTCTTGAGGTCCCAATTGCAGTCTGAGCTCACAATGCCAGTTAGGAATCACAATTGCAGTTCAAGGCTTGAGGTCACAATGCCAGTTTGGAATCATAATTGCAGTTCAAGGCTTGAGGTCACAATACCAGTGAGGAATCACAATTGCAGTTCAAGGCTTGAGGTCACAATGCCAGTTTGGAATCACAATTGCAGTTTAAGGCTTGAGGTCACAATTGCAGTCTGAGCTCACAATGCCAGTTAGGAATCACAATTGCAGTTCAAGGCTTGAGGTCACAATTGCAGTCTGAGCTCACAATGCCAGTTAGGAATCACAATTGCAGTTCAAGGCTTGAGGTCACAATGCCAGTTAGGAATCACAATTGCAGTTCAAGGCTTGAGGTCACAATGCCAGTTAGGAATCACAATTGCAGTTCAAGGCTTGAGGTCACAATGCCAGTTAGGAATCACAATTGCAGTTCAAGGCTTGAGGTCACAATGCCAGTTTGGAATCACAATTTCAGTTCAAGGCTTGATGTCACAATGCCAGTTTGAAATCACAATTGCAGTTCAAGGCTTGAGGTCACAATTGCAGTCTGAGCTCACAATGCCAGTTAGGAATCACAATTGCAGTTCAAGGCTTGAGGTCACAATTGCAGTCTGAGCTCACAATGGCAGTTTGGAATCACAATTGCAGTTCAAGGCTTGAGGTCACAATTGCAGTCTGAGCTCACAATGCCAGTTAGGAATCACAATTGCAGTTCAAGGCTTGAGGTCACAATTGCAGTCTGAGCTCACAATGCCAGTTAGGAATCACAATTGCAGTTCAAGGCTTGAGGTCACAATTGCAGTCTGAGCTCACAATGCCAGTTAGGAATCACAATTGCAGTTCAAGGCTTGAGGTCACAATTGCAGTCTGAGCTCACAATGCCAGTTAGGAATCACAATTGCAGTTCAAGGCTTGAGGTCACAATTGCAGTCTGAGCTCACAATGCCAGTTAGGAATCACAATTGCAGTTCAAGGCTTGAGGTCACAATGCCAGTTAGGAATCACAATTGCAGTTCAAGGCTTGAGGTCACAATGCCAGTGAGGAATCACAATTGCAGTTCAAGGCTTGAGCTCACAATTGCAGTCTGAGCTCACAATGCCAGTTAGGAATCACAATTGCAGTTCAAGGCTTGAGGTCACAATTGCAGTCTGAGCTCACAATGCCAGTTAGGAATCACAATTGCAGTTCAAGTCTTGAGGTCACAATTGCAGTCTGAGCTCACAATGCCAGTTAGGAATCACAATTGCAGTTGAAGGCTTGATGTCACAATGCCAGTTAGGAATCACAATTGCAGTTCAAGGCTTGAGGTCACAATTGCAGTCTGAGCTCACAATGCCAGTTAGGAATCACAATTGCAGTTCAAGGCTTGAGCTCACAATGCCAGTTAGGAATCACAATTGCAGTTCAAGGCTTGAGGTCATAATGCCAGTTAGGAATCACAATTGCAGTTCAAGGCTTGAGGTCATAATTGCAGTCTGAGCTCACAATGCCAGTTAGGAATCACAATTGCAGTTCAAGTCTTGAGGTCCCAATTGCAGTCTGAGCTCACAATGCCAGTTAGGAATCACAATTGCAGTTCAAGGCTTGAGGTCACAATGCCAGTTTGGAATCATAATTGCAGTTCAAGGCTTGAGGTCACAATACCAGTGAGGAATCACAATTGCAGTTCAAGGCTTGAGGTCACAATGCCAGTTTGGAATCACAATTGCAGTTTAAGGCTTGAGGTCACAATTGCAGTCTGAGCTCACAATGCCAGTTAGGAATCACAATTGCAGTTCAAGGCTTGAGGTCACAATTGCAGTCTGAGCTCACAATGCCAGTTAGGAATCACAATTGCAGTTCAAGGCTTGAGGTCACAATGCCAGTTAGGAATCACAATTGCAGTTCAAGGCTTGAGGTCACAATGCCAGTTAGGAATCACAATTGCAGTTCAAGGCTTGAGGTCACAATGCCAGTTTGGAATCACAATTTCAGTTCAAGGCTTGATGTCACAATGCCAGTTTGAAATCACAATTGCAGTTCAAGGCTTGAGGTCACAATTGCAGTCTGAGCTCACAATGCCAGTTAGGAATCACAATTGCAGTTCAAGGCTTGAGGTCACAATTGCAGTCTGAGCTCACAATGGCAGTTTGGAATCACAATTGCAGTTCAAGGCTTGAGGTCACAATTGCAGTCTGAGCTCACAATGCCAGTTAGGAATCACAATTGCAGTTCAAGGCTTGAGGTCACAATTGCAGTCTGAGCTCACAATGCCAGTTAGGAATCACAATTGCAGTTCAAGGCTTGAGGTCACAATTGCAGTCTGAGCTCACAATGCCAGTTAGGAATCACAATTGCAGTTCAAGGCTTGAGGTCACAATTGCAGTCTGAGCTCACAATGCCAGTTAGGAATCACAATTGCAGTTCAAGGCTTGAGGTCACAATTGCAGTCTGAGCTCACAATGCCAGTTAGGAATCACAATTGCAGTTCAAGGCTTGAGGTCACAATGCCAGTTAGGAATCACAATTGCAGTTCAAGGCTTGAGGTCACAATGCCAGTGAGGAATCACAATTGCAGTTCAAGGCTTGAGCTCACAATTGCAGTCTGAGCTCACAATGCCAGTTAGGAATCACAATTGCAGTTCAAGGCTTGAGGTCCCAATTGCAGTCTGAGCTCACAATGCCAGTTAGGAATCACAATTGCAGTTCAAGGCTTGAGGTCACAATGCCAGTTTGGAATCATAATTGCAGTTCAAGGCTTGAGGTCACAATACCAGTGAGGAATCACAATTGCAGTTCAAGGCTTGAGGTCACAATGCCAGTTTGGAATCACAATTGCAGTTTAAGGCTTGAGGTCACAATTGCAGTCTGAGCTCACAATGCCAGTTAGGAATCACAATTGCAGTTCAAGGCTTGAGGTCACAATTGCATTCTGAGCTCACAATGCCAGTTAGGAATCACAATTGCAGTTCAAGGCTTGAGGTCACAATGCCAGTTAGGAATCACAATTGCAGTTCAAGGCTTGAGGTCACAATGCCAGTTAGGAATCACAATTGCAGTTCAAGGCTTGAGGTCACAATGCCAGTTAGGAATCACAATTGCAGTTCAAGGCTTGAGGTCACAATGCCAGTTTGGAATCACAATTTCAGTTCAAGGCTTGATGTCACAATGCCAGTTTGAAATCACAATTGCAGTTCAAGGCTTGAGGTCACAATTGCAGTCTGAGCTCACAATGCCAGTTAGGAATCACAATTGCAGTTCAAGGCTTGAGGTCACAATTGCAGTCTGAGCTCACAATGCCAGTTAGGAATCACAATTGCAGTTCAAGGCTTGAGGTCACAATTGCAGTCTGAGCTCACAATGCCAGTTAGGAATCACAATTGCAGTTCAAGGCTTGAGGTCACAATTGCAGTCTGAGCTCACAATGCCAGTTAGGAATCACAATTGCAGTTCAAGGCTTGAGGTCACAATGCCAGTTAGGAATCACAATTGCAGTTCAAGGCTTGAGGTCACAATGCCAGTGAGGAATCACAATTGCAGTTCAAGGCTTGAGCTCACAATTGCAGTCTGAGCTCACAATGCCAGTTAGGAATCACAATTGCAGTTCAAGGCTTGAGGTCACAATGCCAGTTAGGAATCACAATTTCAGTTCAAGGCTTGAGGTCACAATGGCAGTGAGGAATCACAATTGCAGTTCAAGGCTTGATGTCACAATGCCACTTAGGAATCACAATTGCAGTTCAGGGCTAGAGTTCACAATTGCAGTCTGAGCTCACAATGCCAGTTAGGAATCACAATTGCAGTTCAAGGCTTGAGGTCACAATGCCAGTTAGGAATCAAAATTGCAGTTCAAGGCTTGAGGTCACAATGCCAGTTAGGAATCACAATTGCAGTTCAAGGTTTGAGGTCACAATGCCAGTGAGGAAGCACAATTGCAGTTCAATGCTTGAGGTCACAATGCCAGTTAGGAATCAGAATTGCAGTTCAAGGCTTGAGCTCACAATGCCAGTTTGGAATCACAATTGCAGTTCAAGGCTTGAGGTCACAATGCCAGTTAGGAATCACAATTGCACTTCAAGGCTTGAGGTCACAATGCCAGTTTGGAATCACAATTGCAGTTCAAGGCTTGAGGTCACAATGCCAGTTAGGAATCACAATTGCAGTTGAAGGCTTGAGCTCACAATGCCAGTTTGGAATCACAATTGCAGTTCAAGGCTTGAGGTCCCAATGCCAGTTAGGAATCACAATTGCACTTCAAGGCTAGAGGTCATAAATGCAGTCTGAGCTCACAATGGCAGTTAGGAATCACAATTGCAGTTCAAGGCTTGAGGTCACAATTGCAGTGTGAGCTCACAATGCCAGTTAGGAATCACAATTGCAATTCAAGGCTTGAGGTCACAATGGCAGTTTGGTATCACAATTGCAGTTCAAGGCTTGAGGTCACAATTGCAGTCTGAGCTCACAATGCCAGTTAGGAATCACAATTGCAGTTCAAGGCTTGATGTCACAATGCCAGTGAGGAATCACAATTGCAGTTCAAGGCTTGAGGTCACAATGCCAGTTAGGAATCACAATTGCAGTTCAAGGCTTGAGGTCACAATGCCAGTTAGGAATCACAATAGCAGTTCAAGGCTTGAGGTCATAATTGCAGTCTGAGCTCACAATGCCAGTTAGGAATCACAATTGCACTTCAAGGCTTGAGGTCACAATTGCAGTCTGAGCTCACAATGCCAGTTAGGAATCACAATTGCAGTTCAAGGCTTGAGGTCACAATTCCAGTGAGGAATCACAATTGCAGTTCAAGGCTTGTGGTCATAATTGCAGTCTGAGCTCACAATGGCAGTTTGGAATCACAATTGCAGTTCAAGGCTTGAGGTCACAATTGCAGTCTGAGCTCACAATGCCAATTAGGAATCACAATTGCAGTTCAAGGCTTGAGGTCACAATTGCAGTCTGAGCTCACAATGCCAGTTAGGAATCACAATTGCAGTTCAAGGCTTGAGGTCACAATTCCAGTGAGGAATCACAATTGCAGTTCAAGGCTTGAGGTCACAATGCCAGTTAGGAATCACAATTGCAGTTCAAGGCTTGAGGTCACAATTGCAGTCTGAGCTCACAATGCCAGTTAGGAATCACAATTGCAGTTCAAGGCTTGAGGGCACAATTGCAGTCTGAGCTCACAATGCCAGTTAGGAATCACAATTGCAGTTCAAGGCTTGAGCTCACAATGCCAGTTTGGAATCACAATTGCAGTTCAAGGCTTGAGCTCACAATGCCAGTTAGGAATCACAATTGCAGTTCAGGGCTAGATTTCACAATTGCAGTCTGAGCTCAAAATGCCAGTTAGGAATCACAATTGCAGTTCAAGGCTTGAGGTCACAATGCCAGTTAGGAATCACAATTGCAGTTCAAGGCTTGATATCACAATACCAGTGAGGAATCACAATTGCAGTTCAAGGCTTGAGGTCACAATGCCAGTTAGGAATCACAATTGCAGTTCAAGGCTTGAGGTCACAATGCCAGTTTGGAATCACAATTGCAGTTCAAGGCTTGAGGTCACAATTGCAGTCTGAGCTCACAATGCCAGTTAGGAATCACAATTGCAGTTCAAGGCTTGAGGTCACAATTGCAGTCTGAGCTCACAATGCCAGTTAGGAATCACAATTGCAGTTCAAGGCTTGAGGTCACAATGCCAGTTAGGAATCACAATTGCAGTTCAAGGCTTGAGGTCACAATGCCAGTTAGGAATTACAATTTCAGTTCAAGGCTTGAGCTCACAATGCCAGTTAGGAATCACAATTGCAGTTCAAGGCTTGAGGTCCCAATTGCAGTCTGAGCTCACAATGGCAGTTAGGAATCACAATTGCAGTTCAAGGCTTGAGCTCACAATGCCAGTTCGGAAACACAATTGCATTTCAAGGCTTGAGGTCCCAATTGCAGTCTGAGCTCACAATGGCAGTTAGGAATCACAATTGCAGTTCAAGGCTTGAGCTCACAATGCCAGTTCGGAAACACAATTGCAGTTCAAGGCTTGAGGTCACAATTGCAGTCTGAGCTCACAATGCCAGTTAGGAATCACAATTGCAGTTCAAGGCTTGAGGTCACAATGCCAGTTAGGAATCACAATTGCAGTTCAAGGCTTGAGGTCACAATTCCAGTGAGGAATCACAATTGCAGTTCAAGGCTTGATGTCACAATTCTAGTTAGGAATCACAATTGCAGTTCAAGGCTTGAGGTCACAATGCCAGTTTGGAATCATAATTGCAGTTCAAGGCTTGAGGTCACAATGCCAGTTAGGAATCAAAATTGCAGTTCAAGGCTTGAGCTCACAACGCCAGTTTGGAATCACAATTGCAGTTCAAGGCTTGAGGTCACAATGCCAGTTAGGAATCACAATTGCAGTTCAAGGCTTGAGGTCACAATGCCAGTTTGGAATCACAATTGCAGTTCAAGGCTTGAGGTCACAATTGCAGTCTGAGCTCACAATGCCAGTTAGGAATCACAATTGCAGTTCAAGGCTTGAGGTCACAATTGCAGTCTGAGCTCACAATGCCAGTTAGGAATCACAATTGCAGTTCAAGGCTTGAGGTCACAATGCCAGTTAGGAATCACAATTGCAGTTCAAGGCTTGAGGTCACAATGCCAGTTAGGAATTACAATTTCAGTTCAAGGCTTGAGCTCACAATGCCAGTTAGGAATCACAATTGCAGTTCAAGGCTTGAGGGCACAATTGCAGTCTGAGCTCACAATGCCAGTTAGGAATCACAATTGCAGTTCAAGGCTTGAGGTCACAATGCCAGTTAGGAATCACAATTTCAGTTCAAGGCTTGAGGTCACAATGGCAGTGAGGAATCACAATTGCAGTTCAAGGCTTGATGTCACAATGCCACTTAGGAATCACAATTGCAGTTCAGGGCTAGAGTTCACAATTGCAGTCTGAGCTCACAATGCCAGTTAGGAATCACAATTGCAGTTCAAGGCTTGAGGTCACAATGCCAGTTAGGAATCAAAATTGCAGTTCAAGGCTTGAGCTCACAACGCCAGTTTGGAATCACAATTGCAGTTCAAGGCTTGAGGTCACAATGCCAGTTAGGAATCACAATTGCAGTTCAAGGCTTGAGGTCACAATGCCAGTTTGGAATCACAATTGCAGTTCAAGGCTTGAGGTCACAATTGCAGTCTGAGCTCACAATGCCAGTTAGGAATCACAATTGCAGTTCAAGGCTTGAGGTCACAATTGCAGTCTGAGCTCACAATGCCAGTTAGGAATCACAATTGCAGTTCAAGGCTTGAGGTCACAATGCCAGTTAGGAATCACAATTGCAGTTCAAGGCTTGAGGTCACAATGCCAGTTAGGAATTACAATTTCAGTTCAAGGCTTGAGCTCACAATGCCAGTTAGGAATCACAATTGCAGTTCAAGGCTTGAGGTCCCAATTGCAGTCTGAGATCACAATGGCAGTTAGGAATCACAATTGCAGTTCAAGGCTTGAGCTCACAATGCCAGTTCGGAAACACAATTGCATTTCAAGGCTTGAGGTCACAATTGCAGTCTGAGCTCACAATGGCAGTTAGGAATCACAATTGCAGTTCAAGGCTTGAGCTCACAATGCCAGTTTGGAATCACAATTGCAGTTCAAGGCTTGAGGTCACAATTCCAGTGAGGAATCACAATTGCAGTTCAAGGCTTGATGTCACAATTCTAGTTAGGAATCACAATTGCAGTTCAAGGCTTGAGGTCACAATGCCAGTTTGGAATCATAATTGCAGTTCAAGGCTTGAGGTCACAATGCCAGTTAGGAATCACAATTGCAGTTCAAGGCTTGAGGTCACAATGCCAGTGAGGAATCACAATTGCAGTTCAAGGCTTGAGCTCACAATTGCAGTCTGAGCTCACAATGCCAGTTAGGAATCACAATTGCAGTTCAAGGCTTGAGGTCACAATGCCAGTTAGGAATCACAATTTCAGTTCAAGGCTTGAGGTCACAATGGCAGTGAGGAATCACAATTGCAGTTCAAGGCTTGATGTCACAATGCCACTTAGGAATCACAATTGCAGTTCAGGGCTAGAGTTCACAATTGCAGTCTGAGCTCACAATGCCAGTTAGGAATCACAATTGCAGTTCAAGGCTTGAGGTCACAATGCCAGTTAGGAATCAAAATTGCAGTTCAAGGCTTGAGCTCACAACGCCAGTTTGGAATCACAATTGCAGTTCAAGGCTTGAGGTCACAATGCCAGTTAGGAATCACAATTGCAGTTCAAGGCTTGAGGTCACAATGCCAGTTTGGAATCACAATTGCAGTTCAAGGCTTGAGGTCACAATTGCAGTCTGAGCTCACAATGCCAGTTAGGAATCACAATTGCAGTTCAAGGCTTGAGGTCACAATTGCAGTCTGAGCTCACAATGGCAGTTAGGAATCACAATTGCAGTTCAAGGCTTGATGTCACAATGCCAGTTCGGAAACACAATTGCATTTCAAGGCTTGAGGTCACAATTGCAGTCTGAGCTCACAATGGCAGTTAGGAATCACAATTGCAGTTCAAGGCTTGAGCTCACAATGCCAGTTTGGAATCACAATTGCAGTTCAAGGCTTGAGGTCACAATTCCAGTGAGGAATCACAATTGCAGTTCAAGGCTTGATGTCACAATTCTAGTTAGGAATCACAATTGCAGTTCAAGGCTTGAGGTCACAATGCCAGTTAGGAATCACAATTGCAGTTCAAGGCTTGAGGTCACAATGCCAGTGAGGAATCACAATTGCAGTTCAAGGCTTGAGGTCACAATTGCAGTCTGAGCTCACAATGCCAGTTAGGAATCACAATTGCAGTTCAAGGCTTGAGGTCACAATTGCAGTCTGAGCTCACAATGCCAGTTAGGAATCACAATTGCAGTTCAAGTCTTGAGGTCACAATTGCAGTCTGAGCTCACAATGCCAGTTAGGAATCACAATTGCAGTTGAAGGCTTGATGTCACAATGCCAGTTAGGAATCACAATTGCAGTTCAAGGCTTGAGGTCACAATTGCAGTCTGAGCTCACAATGCCAGTTAGGAATCACAATTGCAGTTCAAGGCTTGAGCTCACAATGCCAGTTAGGAATCACAATTGCAGTTCAAGGCTTGAGGTCATAATGCCAGTTAGGAATCACAATTGCAGTTCAAGGCTTGAGGTCATAATTGCAGTCTGAGCTCACAATGCCAGTTAGGAATCACAATTGCAGTTCAAGTCTTGAGGTCCCAATTGCAGTCTGAGCTCACAATGCCAGTTAGGAATCACAATTGCAGTTCAAGGCTTGAGGTCACAATGCCAGTTTGGAATCATAATTGCAGTTCAAGGCTTGAGGTCACAATACCAGTGAGGAATCACAATTGCAGTTCAAGGCTTGAGGTCACAATGCCAGTTTGGAATCACAATTGCAGTTTAAGGCTTGAGGTCACAATTGCAGTCTGAGGTCACAATTCCAGTGAGGAATCACAATTGCAGTTCAAGGCTTGAGGTCACAATTGCAGTCTGAGCTCACAATGCCAGTTAGGAATCACAATTGCAGTTCAAGGCTTGAGGTCACAATGCCAGTTAGGAATCACAATTGCAGTTCAAGGCTTGAGGTCACAATGCCAGTTAGGAATCACAATTGCAGTTCAAGGCTTGAGGTCACAATGCCAGTTAGGAATCACAATTGCAGTTCAAGGCTTGAGGTCACAATGCCAGTTTGGAATCACAATTTCAGTTCAAGGCTTGATGTCACAATGCCAGTTTGAAATCACAATTGCAGTTCAAGGCTTGAGGTCACAATTGCAGTCTGAGCTCACAATGCCAGTTAGGAATCACAATTGCAGTTCAAGGCTTGAGGTCACAATTGCAGTCTGAGCTCACAATGGCAGTTTGGAATCACAATTGCAGTTCAAGGCTTGAGGTCACAATTGCAGTCTGAGCTCACAATGCCAGTTAGGAATCACAATTGCAGTTCAAGGCTTGAGGTCACAATTGCAGTCTGAGCTCACAATGCCAGTTAGGAATCACAATTGCAGTTCAAGGCTTGAGGTCACAATTGCAGTCTGAGCTCACAATGCCAGTTAGGAATCACAATTGCAGTTCAAGGCTTGAGGTCACAATTGCAGTCTGAGCTCACAATGCCAGTTAGGAATCACAATTGCAGTTCAAGGCTTGAGGTCACAATGCCAGTTAGGAATCACAATTGCAGTTCAAGGCTTGAGGTCACAATGCCAGTGAGGAATCACAATTGCAGTTCAAGGCTTGAGCTCACAATTGCAGTCTGAGCTCACAATGCCAGTTAGGAATCACAATTGCAGTTCAAGGCTTGAGGTCACAATTGCAGTCTGAGCTCACAATGCCAGTTAGGAATCACAATTGCAGTTCAAGTCTTGAGGTCACAATTGCAGTCTGAGCTCACAATGCCAGTTAGGAATCACAATTGCAGTTGAAGGCTTGATGTCACAATGCCAGTTAGGAATCACAATTGCAGTTCAAGGCTTGAGGTCACAATTGCAGTCTGAGCTCACAATGCCAGTTAGGAATCACAATTGCAGTTCAAGGCTTGAGCTCACAATGCCAGTTAGGAATCACAATTGCAGTTCAAGGCTTGAGGTCATAATGCCAGTTAGGAATCACAATTGCAGTTCAAGGCTTGAGGTCATAATTGCAGTCTGAGCTCACAATGCCAGTTAGGAATCACAATTGCAGTTCAAGTCTTGAGGTCCCAATTGCAGTCTGAGCTCACAATGCCAGTTAGGAATCACAATTGCAGTTCAAGGCTTGAGGTCACAATGCCAGTTTGGAATCATAATTGCAGTTCAAGGCTTGAGGTCACAATACCAGTGAGGAATCACAATTGCAGTTCAAGGCTTGAGGTCACAATGCCAGTTTGGAATCACAATTGCAGTTCAAGGCTTGAGGTCACAATTGCAGTCTGAGCTCACAATGCCAGTTAGGAATCACAATTGCAGTTCAAGGCTTGAGGTCACAATTGCAGTCTGAGCTCACAATGCCAGTTAGGAATCACAATTGCAGTTCAAGGCTTGAGGTCACAATGCCAGTTAGGAATCACAATTGCAGTTCAAGGCTTGAGGTCACAATGCCAGTTAGGAATCACAATTGCAGTTCAAGGCTTGAGGTCACAATGCCAGTTAGGAATCACAATTGCAGTTCAAGGCTTGAGGTCACAATGCCAGTTTGGAATCACAATTTCAGTTCAAGGCTTGATGTCACAATGCCAGTTTGAAATCACAATTGCAGTTCAAGGCTTGAGGTCACAATTGCAGTCTGAGCTCACAATGCCAGTTAGGAATCACAATTGCAGTTCAAGGCTTGAGGTCACAATTGCAGTCTGAGCTCACAATGGCAGTTTGGAATCACAATTGCAGTTCAAGGCTTGAGGTCACAATTGCAGTCTGAGCTCACAATGCCAGTTAGGAATCACAATTGCAGTTCAAGGCTTGAGGTCACAATTGCAGTCTGAGCTCACAATGCCAGTTAGGAATCACAATTGCAGTTCAAGGCTTGAGGTCACAATTGCAGTCTGAGCTCACAATGCCAGTTAGGAATCACAATTGCAGTTCAAGGCTTGAGGTCACAATTGCAGTCTGAGCTCACAATGCCAGTTAGGAATCACAATTGCAGTTCAAGGCTTGAGGTCACAATTGCAGTCTGAGCTCACAATGCCAGTTAGGAATCACAATTGCAGTTCAAGGCTTGAGGTCACAATGCCAGTTAGGAATCACAATTGCAGTTCAAGGCTTGAGGTCACAATGCCAGTGAGGAATCACAATTGCAGTTCAAGGCTTGAGCTCACAATTGCAGTCTGAGCTCACAATGCCAGTTAGGAATCACAATTGCAGTTCAAGGCTTGAGGTCACAATGCCAGTTAGGAATCACAATTTCAGTTCAAGGCTTGAGGTCACAATGGCAGTGAGGAATCACAATTGCAGTTCAAGGCTTGATGTCACAATGCCACTTAGGAATCACAATTGCAGTTCAGGGCTAGAGTTCACAATTGCAGTCTGAGCTCACAATGCCAGTTAGGAATCACAATTGCAGTTCAAGGCTTGAGGTCACAATGCCAGTTAGGAATCAAAATTGCAGTTCAAGGCTTGAGCTCACAACGCCAGTTTGGAATCACAATTGCAGTTCAAGGCTTGAGGTCACAAATGCAGTCTGAGCTCACAATGGCAATTTGAATCACAATTGCAGTTCAAGGCTTGAGGTCACAATGCCAGTTAGGAATCAGAATTGCAGTTCAAGGCTTGAGGTCACAATGCCAGTTTGGAATCAAAATTGCAGTTCAAGGCTTGATGTCACAATGCCAGTTAGGAATCACATTTGCAGTTCAAGGCTTGAGGTCACAATTCCAGTGAGGAATCAGAATTGCAGTTCAAGGCTTGAGGTCACAATGCCAGTTTGGAATCACAATTGCAGTTCAAGGCTTGAGGTCACAATTCCAGTGAGGAATCACAATTGCAGTTCAAGGCTTGAGGTCACAATGCCAGTGAGGAATCACAATTGCAGTTCAAGGCTTGAGGTCACAATTCCAGTTTGGAATCACAATTGCAGTTCAAGGCTTGAGGTCACAATGCCAGATAGGAATCACAATTGCAGTTCAAGGCTTGAGGTCACAATTGCAGTCTGAGCTCACAATGCCAGTTAGGAATCACAATTGCAGTTCAAGGCTTGAGGTCACAATTGCAGTCTGAGCTCACAATGCCAGTTAGGAATCACAATTGCAGTTCAAGGCTTGAGGTCACAATGCCAGTTAGGAATCACAATTGCAGTTCAAGGCTTGAGGTCACAATGCCAGTTTGGAATCACAATTGCAGTTCAAGGCTTGAGGTCACAATGCCAATTAGGAATTACAATTTCAGTTCAAGGCTTGAGCTCACAATGCCAGTTAGGAATCACAATTGCAGTTCAAGGCTTGAGCTCACAATTGCAGTCTGAGCTCACAATGCCAGTTAGGAATCACAATTGCAGTTCAAGGCTTGAGGTCACAATGCCACTTAGGAATCACAATTTCAGTTCAAGGCTTGAGGTCACAATGGCAGTGAGGAATCACAATTGCAGTTCAAGGCTTGATGTCACAATGCCACTTAGGAATCAAAATTGCAGTTCAATGCTTGAGCTCACAATGCCAGTTAGGAATCACAATTGCAGTTCAAGGCTTGAGGTCACAATGCCAGTTAGGAATCACAATTTCAGTTCAAGGCTTGAGGTCACAATGCCACTTAGGAATCACAATTGCAGTTCAGGGCTAGAGTTCACAATTGCAGTCTGAGCTCACAATGCCAGTTAGGAATCACAATTGCAGTTCAAGGCTTGAGGTCACAATGCCAGTTTGGAATCACAATTGCAGTTCAAGGCTTGAGGTCACAATTGCAGTCTGAGCTCACAATGCCAGTTTGGAATCACAATTGCAGTTCAAGGCTAGAGGTCACAAATGCAGTCTGAGCTCACAATGGCAGTTTGGAATCACAATTGCAGTTCAAGGCTTGAGGTCACAATTCCAATCTGAGCTCACAATGCCAGTTAGGAATCACAATTGCAGTTCAAGGCTAGATGTCACAAATGCAGTCTGAGCTCACAATGGCAGGTTGGAATCACAATTGCAGTTCAAGGCTTGAGGTCACAATGCCAGTTAGGAATCAGAATTGCAGTTCAAGGCTTGAGGTCACAATTCCAGTGAGGAATCACAATTGCAGTTCAAGGCTTGAGGTCACAATGCCAGTTAGGAATCACAATTGCAGTTCAAGGCTTGAGGTCACAATTCCAGTGAGGAATCACAATTGCAGTTCAAGGCTTGAGGTCACAATGCCAGTTAGGAATCACACTTGCAGTTCAAGGCTTGAGGTCACAATTCCAGTGAGGAATCACAATTGCAGTTCAAGGCTTGAGGTCACAATGCCAGTTAGGAATCACAATTGCAGTTCAAGGCTTGAGGTCACAATTGCAGTCTGAGCTCACAATGCCAGTTTGGAATCACAATTGCAGTTCAAGGCTTGAGGTCACAATTGCAGTCTGAGCTCACAATGCCAGTTAGGAATCACAATTGCAGTTCAAGGCTTGAGGTCACAAATGCAGTCTGAGCTCACAATGGTAGTTTGGAATCACAATTGCAGTTCAAGGCTTGAGGTCACAATGCCAGTTAGGAATCACAATTGCAGTTCAAGGCTTGATGTCACAATGCCAGTTAGGAATCACAATTGCAGTTCAAGGCTTGAGGTCCCAATTGCAGTCTGAGCTCACAATGCCAGTTAGGAATCACAATTGCAGTTCAAGGCTTGAGGTCACAATTCCAGTGAGGAATCACAATTGCAGTTCAAGGCTTGATGTCACAATTCTAGTTAGGAATCACAATTGCAGTTCAAGCCTTGAGGTCACAATGCCAGTTTGGAATCATAATTGCAGTTCAAGGCTTGAGGTCACAATGCCAGTGAGGAATCACAATTGCAGTTCAAGGCTTGAGGTCACAATTGCAGTCTGAGCTCACAATGCCAGTTAGGAATCACAATTGCAGTTCAAGGCTTGAGGTCACAATTGCAGTCTGAGCTCACAATGCCAGTTAGGAATCACAATTGCAGTTGAAGGCTTGATGTCACAATGCCAGTTAGGAATCACAATTGCAGTTGAAGGCTTGATGTCACAATGCCAGTTTGGAATCACAATTGCAGTTCAAGGCTTGAGCTCACAATTCCAGTGAGGAATCACAATTGCAGTTCAAGGCTTGAGGTCACAATGCCAGTTAGGAATCACAATTGCAGTTCAAGGCTTGAGGTCACAATTCCAGTTTGGAATCACAATTGCAGTTCAAGGCTTGAGGTCACAATGCCAGATAGGAATCACAATTGCAGTTCAAGGCTTGAGGTCACAATTGCAGTCTGAGCTCACAATGCCAGTTAGGAATCACAATTGCAGTTCAAGGCTTGAGGTCACAATTGCAGTCTGAGCTCACAATGCCAGTTAGGAATCACAATTGCAGTTCAAGGCTTGAGGTCACAAATGCAGTCTGAGCTCACAATGGCAGTTTGGAATCACAATTTCAGTTCAAGGCTTGAGGTCACAATGCCAGTTAGGAATCACAATTGCAGTTCAAGGCTTGATGTCACAATGCCAGTTAGGAATCACAATTGCAGTTCAAGGCTTGAGGTCACAATTGCAGTCTGAGCTCACAATGCCAGTTAGGAATCACAATTGCAGTTCAAGGCTTGAGGTCACAATGCCAGTTAGGAATCACAATTGCAGTTCAAGGCTTGAGGTCACAATGCCAGTTTGGAATCACAATTGCAGTTCAAGGCTTGAGGTCACAATGCCAGTTAGGAATTACAATTGCAGTTCAAGGCTTGAGCTCACAATGCCAGTTAGGAATCACAATTGCAGTTCAAGGCTTGAGCTCACAATTGCAGTCTGAGCTCACAATGCCAGTTAGGAATCACAATTGCAGTTCAAGGCTTGAGGTCCCAATGCCAGTTTGGAATCAAAATTGCAGTTCAAGGCTTGAGGTCACAATGCCAGTTAGGAATTACAATTTCAGTTCAAGGCTTGAGCTCACAATGCCAGTTAGGAATCACAATTGCAGTTCAAGGCTTGAGGTCCCAATGCCAGTTAGGAATTACAATTTCAGTTCAAGGCTTGAGCTCACAATGCCAGTTAGGAATCACAATTGCAGTTCAAGGCTTGAGGTCCCAATTGCAGTCTGAGCTCACAATGCCAGTTAGGAATCACAATTGCAGTTCAAGGCTTGAGGTCCCAATGCCAGTTAGGAATTACAATTTCAGTTCAAGGCTTGAGCTCACAATGCCAGTTTGGAATCACAATTGCAATTCAAGGCTTGACGTCACAATGCCAGTTAGGAATCACAATTTCAGTTCAAGGCTTGAGGTCACAATTGCAGTCTGAGCTCACAATGCCAGTTAGGAATCACAATTGCAGTTCAAGGCTTGAGGTCACAATGCCAGTTAGGAATCACAATTGCAGTTCAGGGCTTGAGGTCACAATGCCAGTTTGGAATCACAATTGCAGTTTAAGGCTTGAGGTCACAATGCCAGTTAGGAGTCACAATTGCAGTTCAAGGCTTGAGGTCACAATGCCAGTTTGGAATCACAATTGCAGTTCAAGGCTTGATGTCACAATTCTAGTTAGGAATCACAATTGCAGTTCAAGGCTTGAGGTCACAATGCCAGTTTGGAATCATAATTGCAGTTCAAGGCTTGAGATCACAATGCCAGTGAGGAATCACAATTGCAGTTCAAGGCTTGAGGTCACAATTGCAGTCTGAGCTCACAATGCCAGTTAGGAATCACAATTGCAGTTCAAGGCTTGAGGTCACAATTGCAGTCTGAGCTCACAATGCCAGTTAGGAATCACAATTGCAGTTGAAGGCTTGAGGTCACAATGCCAGATAGGAATCACAATTGCAGTTCAAGGCTTGAGGTCACAATTGCAGTCTGAGCTCACAATGCCAGTTAGGAATCACAATTGCAGTTCAAGGCTTGAGGTCACAATGCCAGTTAGGAATCACAATTGCAGTTCAAGGCTTGAGGTCACAATTGCAGTCTGAGCTCACAATGCCAGTTAGGAATCACAATTGCAGTTGAAGGCTTGATGTCACAATGCCAGTTAGGAATCACAATTGCAGTTCAAGGCTTGAGGTCATAACGCCAGTTAGGAATCACAATTGCAGTTCAAGGCTTGAGGTCATAATTGCAGTCTGAGCTCACAATGCCAGTTAGGAATCACAATTGCAGTTGAAGGCTTGATATCACAATACCAATTAGGAATCACAATTGCAGTTCAAGGCTTGATGTCACAATGCCAGTTAGGAATCACAATTGCAGTTCAAGGCTTGAGGTCACAATGCCAGTTAGGAATCACAATTGCAGTTCAAGGCTTGAGGTCACAATGCCAGTTAGGAATCACAATTGCAGTTCAAGGCTTGAGGTCACAATGGCAGTTTGGAATCACAATTGCAGTTCAAGGCTAGAGGTCACAAATGCAGTCTGAGCTCACAATGGCAGTTTGGAATCACAATTGCAGTTCAAGGCTTGAGGTCACAATTGCAGTCTGAGCTCACAATGCCAGTTAGGAATCACAATTGCAGTTCAAGGCTTGAGGTCACAATTGCAGTCTGAGCTCACAATGCCAGTTAGGAATCACAATTGCAGTTCAAGGCTTGTGGTCACAATTCCAGTGAGGAAACACAATTGCAGTTCAAGGCTTGAGGTCACAATTGCAGTCTGAGCTCACAATGCCAGTTAGGAATCACAATTGCAGTTCAAGGCTTGAGGTCATAATTGCAGTCTTAGCTCACAATGCCAGTTAGGAATCACAATTGCAGTTGAAGGCTTGATGTCACAACGCCAGTTAGGAATCACAATTGCAGTTCAAGGCTTGAGGTCATAATGCCAGTTAGGAATCACAATTGCAGTTCAAGGCTTGAGGTCCCAATTGCAGTCTGAGCTCACAATGCCAGTTAGGAATCACAATTGCAGTTCAAGGCTTGAGGTCACAGTGCCAGTTTGGAATCATAATTGCAGTTCAAGGCCTGAGGTCACAATTCCAGTGAGGAATCACAATTGCAGTTCAAGGCTTGAGGTCACAATGCCAGTTTGGAATCACAATTGCAGTTTAAGGCTTGAGGTCACAATTGCAGTCTGAGCTCACAATGGCAGTTAGGAATCACAATTGCAGTTCAAGGCTTGAGATCACAATGCCAGTTTGGAATCACAATTGCAGTTCAAGGCTTGAGGTCACAATTGCAGTCTGAGCTCACAATGCCAGTTTGGAATCACAATTGCAGTTCAAGGCTTGAGGTCAAAATTCCAGTGAGGAATCACAATTGCAGTTCAAGGCTTGATGTCACAATTCTAGTTAGGAATCACAATTGCAGTTCAAGGCTTGAGGTCACAATGCCAGTTTGGAATCATAATTGCAGTTCAAGGCTTGAGGTCACAATGCCAGTGAGGAATCACAATTGCAGTTCAAGGCTTGAGGTCACAATTGCAGTCTGAGCTCACAATGGCAGTTAGGAATCACAATTGCACTTCAAGGCTTGAGGTCACAATGCCAGTGAGGAATCACAATTGCAGTTCAAGGCTTGAGGTCACAAGGCCAGTTAGGAATCACAATTGCACTTCAAGGCTTGAGATCACAATGCCAGTGAGGAATCACAATTGCAGTTCAAGGCTTGAGGTCACAATGCCAGTTAGGAATCACAATTGCTGTTCAAGGCTTGAGGTCACAATGCCAGTTAGGAATCACAATTGCAGTTCAAGGCTTGAGGTCACAATGCCAGTTTGGAATCACAATTTCAGTTCAAGGCTTGATGTCACAATGCCAGTTAGGAATCACAATTGCAGTTCAAGGCTTGAGGTCACAATTGCAGTCTGAGCTCACAATGCCAGTTAGGAATCACAATTGCAGTTCAAGGCTTGAGGTCACAATTGCAGTCTGAGCTCACAATGCCAGTTAGGAATCACAATTGCAGTTCAAGGCTTGAGGTCACAAATGCAGTCTGAGCTCACAATGGCAGTTTGGAATCACAATTGCAGTTCAAGGCTTGAGGTCACAATGCCAGTTAGGAATCACAATTGCAGTTCAAGGCTTGATGTCACAATGCCAGTTAGGAATCACAATTTCAGTTCAAGGCTTGAGGTCACAATTGCAGTCTGAGCTCACAATGCCAGTTAGGAATCACAATTGCAGTTCAAGGCTTGAGGTCACAATGCCAGTTAGGAATCACAATTGCAGTTCAAGGCTTGAGGTCACAATGCCAGTTTGGAATCACAATTGCAGTTCAAGGCTTGAGGTCACAATGCCAGTTAGGAATTACAATTTCAGTTCAAGGCTTCAGCTCACAATGCCAGTTAGGAATCACAATTGCAGTTCAAGGCTTGAGCTCACAATGCCAGTTAGGAATCACAATTGCAGTTCAAGGCTTGAGGTCAAAATTCCAGTGAGGAATCACAATTGCAGTTCAAGGCTTGATGTCACAATTCTAGTTAGGAATCACAATTGCAGTTCAAGGCTTGAGGTCACAATGCCAGTGAGGAATCACAATTGCAGTTCAAGGCTTGAGGTCACAATTGCAGTCTGAGCTCACAATGCCAGTTAGGAATCACAATTG
Organism: Sturnus vulgaris; assembly: GCF_052056855.1. Taxonomy (NCBI): domain Eukaryota; kingdom Metazoa; phylum Chordata; class Aves; order Passeriformes; family Sturnidae; genus Sturnus; species Sturnus vulgaris. The sequence goes on along the minus strand of NC_142270.1, from coordinate 1,512,724 downwards.
CAGTTCAAGGCTTGAGGTCACAATTGCAGTCTGAGCTCACAATGCCAGTTAGGAATCACAATTGCAGTTGAAGGCTTGATGTCACAATGCCAGTTAGGAATCACAATTGCAGTTCAAGGCTTGAGGTCACAATTGCAGTCTGAGCTCACAATGCCAGTTAGGAATCACAATTGCAGTTCAAGGCTTGAGGTCACAATGCCAGTTAGGAATCACAATTGCAGTTCAAGGCTTGAGGTCACAATTGCAGTCTGAGCTCACAATGCCAGTTAGGAATCACAATTGCAGTTGAAGGCTTGATATCACAATGCCAATTAGGAATCACAATTGCAGTTCAAGGCTTGATGTCACAATGTCAGTGAGGAATCACAATTGCAGTTCAAGGCTTGAGGTCACAATGCCAGTTAGGAATCACAATTGCAGTTCAAGGCTTGAGGTCATAATTGCAGTCTGAGCTCACAATGCCAGTTAGGAATCACAATTGCAGTTCAAGGCTTGAGGTCACAATGCCAGTTTGGAATCACAATTGCAGTTCAAGGCTTGAGGTCACAATTGCAGTCTGAGCTCACAATGCCAGTTAGGAATCACAATTGCAGTTCAAGGCTTGAGGTCACAATGCCAGTTTGGAATCACAATTGCAGTTCAAGGCTTGAGGTCACAATTGCAGTCTGAGCTCACAATGCCAGTTTGGAATCACAATTGCAGTTCAAGGCTAGAGGTCACAAATGCAGTCTGAGCTCACAATGGCAGTTTGGAATCACAATTGCAGTTCAAGGCTTGTGGTCACAATTCCAGTGAGGAATCACAATTGCAGTTCAAGGCTTGAGGTCACAATTGCAGTCTGAGCTCACAATGCCAGTTAGGAATCACAATTGCAGTTCAAGGCTTGAGGTCATAATTGCAGTCTTAGCTCACAATGCCAGTTAGGAATCACAATTGCAGTTGAAGGCTTGATGTCACAACGCCAGTTAGGAATCACAATTGCAGTTCAAGGCTTGAGGTCATAATGCCAGTTAGGAATCACAATTGCAGTTCAAGGCTTGAGGTCCCAATTGCAGTCTGAGCTCACAATGCCAGTTAGGAATCACGATTGCAGTTCAAGGCTTGAGGTCACAATGCCAGTTTGGAATCATAATTGCAGTTCAAGGCTTGAGGTCACAATTCCAGTGAGGAATCACAATTGCAGTTCAAGGCTTGAGGTCACAATGCCAGTTTGGAATCACAATTGCAGTTTAAGGCTTGAGGTCACAATTGCAGTCTGAGCTCACAATGCCAGTTAGGAATCACAATTGCAGTTCAAGGCTTGAGGTCATAATTGCAGTCTGAGCTCACAATGGCAGTTTGGAATCACAATTGCAGTTCAAGGCTTGAGGTCACAATTGCAGTCTGAGCTCACAATGGCAGTTAGGAATCACAATTGCAGTTCAAGGCTTGAGGTCACAATTCCAGTTTGGAATCACAATTGCAGTTCAAGGCTTGAGGTCACAATTGCAGTCTGAGCTCACAATGCCAGTTTGGAATCACAATTGCACTTCAAGGCTTGTGGTCACAATGCCAGTGAGGAATCACAATTGCAGTTCAAGGCTTGAGGTCACAATGCCAGTTAGGAATCACAATTGCAGTTCAAGGCTTGAGGTCACAATGCCAGTTAGGAATCACAATTGCAGTTCAAGGCTTGAGGTCACAATTGCAGTCTGAGCTCACAATGCCAGTTAGGAATCACAATTGCAGTTCAAGGCTTGAGGTCACAATTGCAGTCTGAGCTCACAATGCCAGTTAGGAATCACAATTGCAGTTCAAGGCTTGAGGTCACAAATGCAGTCTGAGCTCACAATGGCAGTTAGGAATCACAATTGCAGTTCAAGGCTTGAGGTCACAATGCCAGTTAGGAATCACAATTGCAGTTCAAGGCTTGATGTCACAATGCCAGTTAGGAATCACAATTTCAGTTCAAGGCTTGAGGTCACAATTGCAGTCTGAGCTCACAATGCCAGTTAGGAATCACAATTGCAGTTCAAGGCTTGAGGTCACAATGCCAGTTAGGAATCACAATTGCAGTTCAAGGCTTGAGGTCACAATGCCAGTTTGGAATCACAATTGCAGTTCAAGGCTTGAGGTCACAATGCCAGTTAGGAATTACAATTTCAGTTCAAGGCTTCAGCTCACAATGCCAGTTAGGAATCACAATTGCAGTTCAAGGCTTGAGCTCACAATGCCAGTTTGGAATCACAATTGCAGTTCAAGGCTTGAGGTCAAAATTCCAGTGAGGAATCACAATTGCAGTTGAAGGCTTGAGGTCACAATTGCAGTCTGAGCTCACAATGCCAGTTAGGAATCACAATTGCAGTTCAAGGCTTGAGGTCACAATTGCAGTCTGAGCTCACAATGCCAGTTAGGAATCACAATTGCAGTTCAAGGCTTGAGCTCACAATGCCAGTTAGGAATCACAATTGCAGTTCAAGGCTTGAGTTCACAATTGCAGTCTGAGCTCACAATGCCAGTTAGGAATCACAATTGCAGTTGAAGGCTTGATGTCACAATGCCAGTTAGGAATCACAATTGCAGTTCAAGGCTTGAGGTCATAATGCCAGTTAGGAATCAAAATTGCAGTTCAAGGCTTGAGGTCATAATTGCAGTCTGAGCTCACAATGCCAGTTAGGAATCACAATTGCAGTTCAAGGCTTGAGGTCACAATTGCAGTCTGAGCTCACAATGGCAGTTTGGAATCACAATTGCAGTTCAAGGCTTGAGGTCACAATTGCATCTGAGCTCACAATTTCAGTTAGGAATCACAATTGCAGTTCAAGGCTTGAGGTCACAATTGCAGTCTGAGCTCACAATGCCAGTTAGGAATCACAATTGCAGTTCAAGTCTTGAGGTCACAATTCCAGTGAGGAATCACAATTGCAGTTCAAGGCTTGAGGTCACAATGCCAGTTAGGAATCACAATTGCAGTTCAAGGCTTGAGGTCACAATTGCAGTCTGAGCTCACAATGCCAGTTAGGAATCACAATTGCAGTTCAAGGCTTGAGGTCACAATTGCAGTCTGAGCTCACAATGCCAGTTAGGAATCACAATTGCAGTTCAAGGCTTGAGGTCACAATGCCAGTTAGGAATCACAATTGCAGTTCAAGGCTTGATGTCACAATGCCAGTTAGGAATCACAATTGCAGTTCAAGGCTTGAGGTCACAATTGCAGTCTGAGCTCACAATGCCAGTTAGGAATCACAATTGCAGTTCAAGGCTTGAGGTCACAATGCCAGTTAGGAATCACAATTGCAGTTCAAGGCTTGAGGTCCCAATGCCAGTTTGGAATCAAAATTGCAGTTCAAGGCTTGAGGTCCCAATGCCAGATAGGAATTACAATTTCAGTTCAAGGCTTGAGCTCACAATGCCAGTTAGGAATCACAATTGCAGTTCAAGGCTTGAGGTCCCAATTGCAGTCTGAGCTCACAATGCCAGTTAGGAATCACAATTGCAGTTCAAGGCTTGAGGTCACAATGCCAGTTTGGAATCAGAATTGCAGTTCAAGGCTTGAGCTCACAATGCCAGTTTGGAATCACAATTGCAGTTCAAGGCTTGAGGTCACAATTGCAGTCTGAGCTCACAATGCCAGTTAGGAATCACAATTGCAGTTCAAGGCTTGAGGTCACAATTGCAGTCTGAGCTCACAATGCCAGTTTGGAATCATAATTGCAGTTCAAGGCTTGAGGTCACAATTGCAGTCTGAGCTCACAATGGCAGTTAGGAATCACAATTGTAGTTCAAGGCTTGAGGTCACAATGCCAGTTAGGAATCACAATTGCAGTTCAAGGCTTGAGGTCACAATGCCAGTTTGGAATCACAATTGCACTTCAAGGCTTGAGATCACAATGCCAGTGAGGAATCACAATTGCAGTTCAAGGCTTGAGGTCACAATGCCAGTTAGGAATCACAATTGCAGTTCAAGGCTTGAGGTCACAATGCCAGTTAGGAATCACAATTGCAGTTCAAGGCTTGAGGTCACAATGCCAGTTTGGAATCACAATTTCAGTTCAAGGCTTGATGTCACAATGCCAGTTAGGAATCACAATTGCAGTTCAAGGCTTGAGGTCACAATTGCAATCTGAGCTCACAATGCCAGTTAGGAATCACAATTGCAGTTCAAGGCTTGAGGTCACAATTGCAATCTGAGCTCACAATGCCAGTTAGGAATCACAATTGCAGTTCAAGGCTTGAGGTCACAATTGCAATCTGAGCTCACAATGCCAGTTAGGAATCACAATTGCAGTTCAAGGCTTGAGGTCACAATGCCAGTTTGGAATCAAAATTGCAGTTCAAGGCTTGATGTCACAATGGCAGTTTGGAATCACAATTGCAGTTCAAGGCTTGAGGTCACAATGCCAGTTAGGAATCACAATTGCAGTTCAAGGCTTGATGTCACAATGCCAGTTAGGAATCACAATTTCAGTTCAAGGCTTGACGTCACAATTGCAGTCTGAGCTCACAATGCCAGTTAGGAATCACAATTGCAGTTCAAGGCTTGAGGTCACAATGCCAGTTAGGAATCACAATTGCAGTTCAAGGCTTGAGGTCACAATGCCAGTTAGGAATCACAATTGCAGTTCAAGGCTTGAGCTCACAATGCCAGTTTGGAATCACAATTGCAGTTCAAGGCTTGAGGTCAAAATTCCAGTTAGGAATCACAATTGAAGTTCAAGGCTTGATGTCACAATTCTAGTTAGGAATCACAATTGCAGTTCAAGGCTTGAGGTCACAATGCCAGTTTGGAATCATAATTGCAGTTCAAGGCTTGAGGTCACAATGCCAGTGAGGAATCACAATTGCAGTTCAAGGCTTGAGGTCACAATTGCAGTCTGAGCTCACAATGCCAGTTAGGAATCACAATTGCAGTTCAAGGCTTGAGGTCACAATTGCAGTCTGAGCTCACAATGCCAGTTAGGAATCACAATTGCAGTTGAAGGCTTGATGTCACAATGCCAGTTAGGAATCACAATTGCAGTTCAAGGCTTGAGGTCACAATTGCAGTCTGAGCTCACAATGCCAGTTAGGAATCACAATTGCAGTTGAAGGCTTGATATCACAATACCAATTAGGAATCACAATTGCAGTTCAAGGCTTGATGTCACAATGCCAGTGAGGAATCACAATTGCAGTTCAAGGCTTGAGGTCACAATGCCAGTTAGGAATCACAATTGCAGTTCAAGGCTTGAGGTCACAATGCCAGTTTGGAATCACAATTGCAGTTCAAGGCTTGAGGTCACAATGCCAGTTTGGAATCACAATTGCAGTTCAAGGCTTGAGGTCACAATTGCAGTCTGAGCTCACAATGCCAGTTTGGAATCACAATTGCAGTTCAAGGCTTGAGGTCACAATGCCAGTTTGGAATCACAATTGCAGTTCAAGGCTTGAGGTCACAATTGCAGTCTGAGCTCACAATGCCAGTTTGGAATCACAATTGCAGTTCAAGGCTAGAGGTCACAAATGCAGTCTGAGCTCACAATGGCAGTTTGGAATCACAATTGCAGTTCAAGGCTTGAGGTCACAATTGCAGTCTGAGCTCACAATGCCAGTTAGGAATCACAATTGCAGTTCAAGGCTTGTGGTCACAATTCCAGTGAGGAATCACAATTGCAGTTCAAGGCTTGAGGTCACAATTGCAGTCTGAGCTCACAATGCCAGTTAGGAATCACAATTGCAGTTGAAGGCTTGATGTCACAACGCCAGTTAGGAATCACAATTGCAGTTCAAGGCTTGAGGTCCCAATTGCAGTCTGAGCTCACAATGCCAGTTAGGAATCACAATTGCAGTTCAAGGCTTGAGGTCACAATGCCAGTTTGGAATCATAATTGCAGTTCAAGGCTTGAGGTCACAATTCCAGTGAGGAATCACAATTGCAGTTCAAGGCTTGAGGTCACAATGCCAGTTAGGAATCACAATTTCAGTTCAAGGCTTGAGGTCACAATGCCAGTGAGAAATCACATTTGCAGTTCAAGGCTTGATGTCACAATGCCACTTAGGAATCACAATTGCAGTTCAAGGCTTGAGCTCACAATGCCAGTTAGGAATCACAATTGCAGTTCAAGGCTTGAGCTCACAATGCCAGTTTGGAATCACAATTGCAGTTCAAGGCTTGAGCTCACAATGCCAGTTAGGAATCACAATTGCACTTCAAGGCTTGAGGTCACAATGCCAGTTAGGAATCACAATTGCAGTTCAAGGCTTGAGGTCACAATTGCAGTCTGAGCTCACAATGCCAGTTAGGAATCACAATTGCAGTTCAAGGCTTGAGGTCACAATGCCAGTTAGGAATCACAATTGCAGTTCAAGGCTTGAGGTCACAATTGCAGTCTGAGCTCACAATGCCAGTTAGGAATCACAATTGCAGTTCAAGGCTTGAGGTCACAATGCCAGTGAGGAATCACAATTGCAGTTCAAGGCTTGAGGTCACAATGCCAGTGAGGAATCACAATTGCAGTTCAAGGCTTGAGGTCACAATGCCAGTTTGGAATCACAATTGCAGTTCAAGGCTTGAGGTCACAATTGCAGTCTGAGCTCACAATGCCAGTTTGGAATCACAATTGCAGTTCAAGGCTAGAGGTCACAAATGCAGTCTGAGCTCACAATGGCAGTTTGGAATCACAATTGCAGTTCAAGGCTTGAGGTCACAATTCCAGTGAGGAATCACAATTGCAGTTCAAGGCTTGAGGTCACAATGCCAGTTAGGAATCACAATTGCAGTTCAAGGCTTGAGGTCACAATTGCAGTCTGAGCTCACAATGCCAGTTAGGAATCACAATTGCAGTTCAAGGCTTGAGGTCACAATTGCAGTCTGAGCTCACAATGGCAGTTTGGAATCACAATTGCAGTTCAAGGCTTGAGGTCACAATGCCAGTTAGGAATCACAATTGCAGTTCAAGGCTTGATGTCACAATGCCAGTTAGGAATCACAATTTCAGTTCAAGGCTTGAGGTCACAATTGCAGTCTGAGCTCACAATGCCAGTTAGGAATCACAATTGCAGTTCAAGGCTTGAGGTCACAATTCCAGTTAGGAATCAGAATTGCAGTTCAAGGCTTGAGGTCCCAATGCCAGTTTGGAATCAAAATTGCAGTTCAAGGCTTGAGGTCACAATGCCAGTTAGGAATTACAATTTCAGTTCAAGGCTTGAGCTCACAATGCCAGTTAGGAATCACAATTGCAGTTCAAGGCTTGAGGTCCCAATGCCAGTTAGGAATTACAATTTCAGTTCAAGGCTTGAGCTCACAATGCCAGTTAGGAATCACAATTGCAGTTCAAGGCTTGAGGTCCCAATTGCAGTCTGAGCTCACAATGCCAATTAGGAATCACAATTGCAGTTCAAGGCTTGAGGTCACAATGACAGTTTGGAATCACAATTGCAGTTCAAGGCTTGAGGTCCCAATTGCAGTCTGAGCTCACAATGCCAGTTAGGAATCACAATTGCAGTTCAAGGCTTGAGGTCACAATTGCAGTCTGAGCTCACAATGCCAGTGAGGAATCACAATTGCAGTTCAAGGCTTGAGGTCACAATTGCAGTCTGAGCTCACAATGGCAGTTAGGAATCACAATTGCAGTTCAAGGCTTGAGGTCACAATTGCAGTCTGAGCTCACAATGCCAGTTAGGAATCACAATTGCAGTTGAAGGCTTGAGGTCACAATGCCAGTGAGGAATCACAATTGCAGTTCAAGGCTTGAGGTCACAATGCCAGTTAGGAATCACAATTTCAGTTCAAGGTTTGAGGTCACAATGCCAGTTAGGAATCACAATTGCAGTTCAAGGCTTGAGGTCATAATGCCAGTGAGGAATCACAATTGCAGTTCAATGCTTGAGGTCACAATGCCAGTTAGGAATCAGAATTGCAGTTCAAGGCTTGAGCTCACAATGCCAGTTTGCAATCACAATTGCAGTTCAAGGCTTGAGGTCACAATGCCAGTTAGGAATCACAATTGCACTTCAAGGCTTGAGGTCACAATGCCAGTTAGGAATCACAATTGCAGTTCAAGGCTTGAGGTCACAATTGCAGTCTGAGCTCACAATGCCAGTTAGGAATCACAATTGCAGTTCAAGGCTTGAGGTCACAATTGCAGTCTGAGCTCACAATGGCAGTTTGGAATCACAATTGCAGTTCAAGGCTTGAGGTCACAGTTGCAGTCTGAGCTCACAATGGCAGTTTGGAATCACAATTGC